>NC_057776.1:8074870-8392672 GCF_014825855.1 Bombus pyrosoma
CAGATAATGTATGGATACTTACGAAGAGCTCGTAAATCAGCCCGCCGTGTTGGTATGAAATATGCGAGCCGATCGATCGTCGATCGGGATTTCTGTAAATATAAGGCGAAATACGCACATTGCGGCGTCCATTGGTGCATTAATTAACGCAACAGCTGCGTTTAGTGACGTGAAGGGGTTGTGAAAATTTATATACTGATCCAAATTATAATTTTAAATTGAAGCGATCGATTAGGAAATAATTGGCTTCCATCTGAGAGATGTAGGATATTAGAGGAAAAAAAGTTATACTTATCTGCAGTACATGTACTTTGATAATAATAACGTACAATGTATTTTCCAAAGTCTAATACCCGAAATGATTCAAACCTGTTATGATAATTATAAATAACAAGCATCTGTGTGAGATTCTGGTAATTAAACGGTTCAGTAAAAATGTCATGGTTCGATAGTTAGTACGTACTTTGTTACTTGTTTGGAAAAATTAAGGTTTATAAATATATCGTGTTACCGATTTTTAGACTGCTTGCAATTATCACCTCGTGACATAAATCACGGAAATGTTAATAATTCAAGGTAGCAGACAGAGTGGTTGTTACCGCGAATGGAGTTCACCATCGCTGTCGCAGCTGCTCATTAGCTTAATGGACAAGCGCTTCAATGAGATATGCTGTTTCAAGCAGCGATAATCAACAATCTTTGGTCCAGTTTATCTATATATCTATATCTATGATTATATTAAGGAACCACCGCAATCAACATTGTCACATTGCACTTCCGATCAACTATTTTCTCTTTCACCCAACAAATTTTTCGTTAGATGAAAATCTTATCTAGGCTTTGCAAAGCACGGACAATATTAGAAATATAGCTGTTGATCGCTGTCATAGTGCCAGAAGAACATCAACGTCATTCGTTCACCTCCTCTTTGTGGAATGTGCTTTTGAACTACAAAATGCTGCACGGAAATATAGGAGAAGAACGTAAAAATGACAGAAACTGATGATTTATCTACATAACACGGAAACTATGCAACACGCGGTATATTTAGCTGACGAATCCGGCTGCGGGTTAATTTGAACATTCCTCTTACATCATTGTACAAGAATGCCGCGAAATGTACAACAAAAAGAAGAGCATTTCCTGCATCAAGCGCGTTGTCTTTGTTCGAGTAAAAAAGTTCCTTTCGCGTAATTAGACAAGCGACCAAAAATACGAACAGACAATGAGTCATAAAGCATAGCATCCGCCACCAAATCCGGAGGAAGGCATTCTTCGTTCCCATCGATGCAATCGTACGGTTGAATCATCTCAGAAACCGAGACCCGTCCTCCACCTACACCTCCCACGTTCGAGCCGATAAAGAAACGCGAGTCTCGCTAATTGTTACGATGATGGATCGCCCGAGGAGAACAGGGCATCTTTGTTCCCCCCTTGCTGCGCGATGAATTATGTTTGGTGGATGGTCACGGTAGGAATGCCAGCCGGTCAACTGACACGGAATTCTTGTCGCAAGCAAGAAACAGGTAAACTCGTTTCTCGTTAGATAACAGATAATCGACGCTGGTTTTCCCGGTTGGTTAATGGCGGTGTGCGTTGTGAAGCAGGCGACAACGAAGACGTCTACCCTCTTCGCCATCCGATTTAATCTCGATCTCGCCATATCGTTCCTTTCTCTTCCAGGCAGCCTAACGCTCATCGCTGCTGCGTAACGGCACCGACATTGATACCCCATAAACGCCTTGTAAAGCGTTCGTCGGGTCAGCGACGACAATTTATACGAACGGTATTCTCGCGCCGCGAGATCGAAGAGAAACGTCGAGTTATCGGGCGACATCGCATCGCGGCAATGCCACCACCACTTTTGCGAAACCTCACAGTCACGAATTAACATACTCGCGAGCCGATGTATCGTCGATCATCGGGTCACGATCTCCGGCAAGCTAAAGAGGAGCGGCCTCGCAAGATTCCTTGGCGAAGGAGGCGCGTGGTGCGCGCGTACGATATTCGCGCGCAGGCTATTAATTCGTCGAAGGACAATGGAGATATCATTCCGCGGCAGGGGATCTCGCGGGGCGCAATAATAATTTATTAACGTCCCACGTAATGCGACGCGTTATCTCGCGTCCACCCACGCGTTCGGCTACCTCTGCGCTAGCACCCCTCGCTAACCGCCTCACCCCGCTCGTAGCAATGCAACGGTCTCGACACTCCGGACGGCAGCCGATCGTGTCAGCCGCAATTGTCATTTATCGTCCCAACGATTTACGGTTCCGTTTACACCAGCGCCGATACCAGACCGTCCCAGAGCGTCCCGAAGTTTCGAGCGATTCATCAGCGCGCGATCGCTCGTATATCCTCGCCGACGACAGCGCAGCACACCGCTGGTACTTGCTTACCGCGTACCACCTTTTACCGGACCGCGTATCTCCGGTTACCTCGCGCGAGTGCCGTGCACACCCTTCCTCCTGCGCTCGCTCAGCCCTCAGAGGACACCGCCCTTCGTAACATCGTCTCCGTGCATCAACCACGTTCATCCTTATTTTTTCTTTTCTCTTCTCATGTGACGACGTCGTATAGTATGTAGTGACCAATCGATAGTCCGATCGGGAATATGTTCTACAGAACAGCAGATTGGAAGAGGAAGATTCGAATGATTTTCCTGCGTTGTAAGTCGAAATATCGGAATTTATTCGGTTTATCGCAAATGAATTTTACGGGCTTTCGAACGTTCATAGATCGTATACGAAGGACTAAACGTACGCACGATAGAATAACAAAGAGACAAAACTTTTTGCACGACTCCTATAGCGGATAACAATCAGAGGCGAGTATGTGGTTGACGGTTTCGTGTAACGCAATAATTAAGGTCTGCCAGTTGACACCGACAATCGCGCGATCGAACCTTGTAATCGAGTTGTAATTGCCATGAAGCGATGGAAGTATCCGGTGTGAGCCTCCACGTTGCAGTTCGTTTCTCTTTACGAGAACCGTACACGCAAACGAATCATACGTATCACCTCGCGATACAACCATCAAGACCTGAACGAACAAGAAAAGAATCTCAATTACTACGAATCGTTTCTAATCACAGCGTTCGGTCGTTGAACGTATTCATCTTCGAGTCAGCACCGATTACATAAATCGCGATCAAAGGCGGATCAGATTAAACGAATGAAGGAAAGGGGAAGAGACCGCGATTACTCGAGGCGAGAGAAGTCGAGCGAAGTTATAAATTCGAAAGGAATTCTGGCGAGAAACGGGTCGAGAACATGGGACAGCGATACGACTTCGAGAAATAAACCGGGAGACCTCTGGGGCCAACTTTCCTGAGATTCTTACGTCCGGTTATGTCGTAATTGTTTAATTCTCCGCAAGCCGGTGCAGCGGGTCAGATGAAAGGCGACAGATAGGACTTTGCCGTCGCTTTATGGACGGCACGAAAAAGAAGAGTCTCGGAAATGCACGTACGCACTGCAGGCAGACGCCTCATTAACGAACCGCGGCCAGGTAACTGGTTACGAGTGAGCATTTACACGTGGCAACGTGTTACACAAATATTATGGCCACCCTTATCCACGGTTGGCATGTGGTCGAACAATCTTCGAAGACGCTTCGCGACTAGTACGAGATACTTTCCGCGAATGTATTCCAAGAAACGAACTTATAACTGTCACACAAGGGACGAATTATCGAGATCGTTCGGTAACGTTTTAAGGAGAGTCTATATTTCGACAACGAACCCGTTGATAATGGATCGGTAAATTTATTTGTACGATGGCACGATCCACCATGTTAACGATCGTTCTTGAGATTGCTCTTAATAGACTCTCGATCGATGTAACAAATGATTGCCTGCTGTAATTACCTAACACGGTACATATAAAGAACGTTGATATAATTTAGTTCTGTGATCGATCATCATCATCTTTTTTACAAACGTAACTTCTATATATCTTTGTACAACGTCCATCATATGACACGGATCAGAGTCTGTCTAAAAACGAGACCGGTGAAAAGAGAGAAATTCTTAGAAGTAGGGTACAACATCGTAGCGGGTAGCATTTGAGGCCCACGCTCGGAGCGAGCGTTCAGGCCCTTGCGGTCCGTGTTCTGCTACGACGTCTGACTGGATCGAGTACCACGAAGAACACCATGACCTAGAACCATGAATCACATCACGGACGAGGAACTTGAAGATCTCCCGTGGTATACCTCAGGGAACAACACCGTCTTATCCGCAATGATCTTCGTACCGGTGAGTCTCAAGAAGCGTACTGGTGCTGGTTCACGGCGACCAACCATAACACCTGATTTTTCTTATCTGAAGAATTAAGAGCTGGCCTCGATGACGGCACTGGCATGCGCCGAATACGTTGCATGGAAGTGATACCCTTCGGCATGGAGCAAAAGGGCCGACCGTACAGGGCGAGGGTGTTAAAATTCTCGTTATGGGGAGTGCAAAGGGCCGTGAGTAAGTTCAACGACCAACCGGATTCATGATCCCATTCCGGATCGTCGTATCAGATTCTGAGAAGACTCGTTCCCTGTCGTCCTCACGATCGCTAACGAAATGTGTTAGAAATTCGACCTTTTCTCACGCTCGCGATTACGACAGCAACAGAGCATTTCCTGGTGTTAAATTATCACAAGCTGTTCGCGAGTCTTCGTACACAAAATCAATCGCTTTGCGCGTGGGTCTCTATGGTATCCAGATTACCTCTGTTACGTTGCAAGGTATGATGTTTCTGCTCGTTGAAATCGAACGACTGCGATCGACACAAAGGCTAGCGTGACGAAATCTAGATAACTCTCGAATAAATTGATTTGTTAATTGCTCGGAAATTAGCCAAGAAAGTCAGGATGTTTTTGATGTGGAGGTAGATACAATTCGTTCGAGGAAACCCGTCAGCCCGATACACGTCGTTGGGAGTCATGCATCGCTGGTTAGGATAGCGAGAACGTGGTAGAGCCGATGGAATGAATTCATTTTCGATGGCAGAGTAGAGCGTTCGAGGAACTGCTCTCGCTCGTATAGATCGTATCCTCGCGAGTAGACTGCAGAGAGCCGAGGGAAAAAAACAAGAGAAATAGAACATCGAGGGGGGAAACGATCTGCGTACGCCCACGCGGCTCGCCCACAACCCCCGCGAGCACACGGAATTGCCTGGAAGAGTTCTCTCGATAAGCCTCCTGTTCATCGGTCACGTCTTAATCGACGCGCGGCTCTCCGACAGCCGCGGTTGGGGGTCGAGCATCGACGTAACCGAATCGTTCGTCGAACCGAACGATGTTTGCCGCTCGTGGCACTCGTGGAATGGACGAAACGAGAGAGAAAGGTATTTAAGAAACGGTCGGTCAAAGCGGCCCGGGCCAAAGGGCAAGGCCCCTCCTTGGTTGTTCTACATGGATCGGCCATCAACGGTCGAGCAAGGACTACGCGACGACCACCTGTGTGCGTTCGATTAGACCAGTCCTCTAATTGACGGGATGGCTTATTAAGTTCCAAGAGAAAAGTAATTGGCGATGGACACGGATCGATTAATCGACGAGCAGAAATATCAGAGCTGCCTATAAATCAATTCACCACTTTGCCTCGTTTACCGTATATTCATTCGATACCGACGTTTCAGGATCGTGTACACTATCCACGTATCTAGTTGAAAAAGCGTCGAGTCAGGCTAGGATAAAGCCGGACAGACGATAATCCTATAGCAGTGTAGCAGATGTGCGATTACCGAAACGAATCGCGCGAACAGTTACCAAACGGTGTCAATTAGCTAATCGAGACTTCCACGTTCCATACTTGTATCGAGATGTACGTTGGTAAATTAATAGGACCGCCTCTGCGCAAGCAGCGAGACCGGGTTCGTTTCGGTACGCCTTTATCGGGTATTATCCAGCCGATTGCTCGTACGATAAAGTTTTTTGTCGCCGACTGCGTGGTCGCAGTCAGGTAGAAGTCAACTGGACCGCTGCGTTGTTCTTCTTGTTGTCGACCGCGGACCGACCGAGGAAGTCGTGGCGAACGGGCCACGGTCGTATATTTCCTCGGCGGATAAGCGTGGGCCTGCTCTGGACCACTTATCGCGACCGCACCGGCTCGTATTATTAATTAATGAATACTCAATCGGCGCCGATTGACACGCGGCGATAACTGTTATTACGATTTTTACACGCACGGGTGCCGGGGAATACGTGTCCCCGCGATACCACGCGATAACTCATGCGACGTACAAATGGAATCGTGGGACCACTTAGGACCGGAGAAATCTCCAGCATGGCCGAATCGGACGACCTAACGATTTCTCGAACTTGATTTTCCATTGCTTTCCCTTGAGAGAGCGTGTTGACGCCGGCTGCCAGTCCGCCACGGACCGTTCCAGAAGGAACCGCTAATCGGTGAGAACTGTCAGTTCGTAAAAGCTAGCTAAAGAACGGTCTCTTAATGGCGTGACTTCTCTCGTTATCTGCCTGGAGACATTTCAATTATCCAGCTTGACGGGAAGAGGTTTCCATGTAGTTGATTCCTCCACCGCTTTATAGCAAGGCAAACCTTAGTAGTTTAAAATTAATTTCGCATACGAACACGCACGTCTGCTCGTTTGAATAAAATTTACGTAAAAAAGCAAGAATACAAATGAACCGATCCGATGGTATACTTAATCTACGTATGTATGTTGGGAGGTTGCCTTTCTCATTACGAATCTCGTTATAACTAAAAATACTAAACGATCATCATCGGAGTACACAATAGCGCCATTCAGTAATATGCAACAGAGTTATTCATCGGTATTCAAGGAACATGTAATAACAAACGAGTAAAAGTTGGACGTGCATCAACCGCACGACTTTTATTAACGATCCGGTGGATCCGGACGGCAGATTTCGTACCCGCGGAGTGATTCATTACAAATCCATCGAGGGTTTCGACATGCACCTTGTAAAATCGATATTCCCTTTCTGGCCGGATCCCCTCAGCGGCGTTTTAACCCCGTGCGGACCCCGTGAAATAATAATCGACAGCTGGGGGCGGGGCAAAGGGGCGCCGCTCGCGTGTGACTCGCGTTAATTACGCGCGACCATTAGCATTTAAATCGTTTTTTAATTGCAAACGCCGCTGCTATCTCGCCGATGATGCTCCACGTTACATTTCATACCTGTTCACGAACTACGAGAGCTTGGGAAGGATCTCGTCCGTGTCTTCGAAACCGGCCATCGCTCGATTATTTATGATTCACTACGAGATATTAAGTACCGTGAGACTGTGGCCACTCCGAAAAAACTAATCCTCCTCCGAGTGTCACCATTATTCCCCTCCTCCTCGTTCCTCTCCCATCCTTCGTCTCTTTTTTTCCAGTTTACACTCTACCATATAGTTACTTCTTTCCTCTTTTCCTCGCATCTTTCTTCTTCTGTCGTCCTTCTCCTCTGAACACGCCGACTGGTCATAGCAAGACCTTGATGACAAATTCAAGTATTCCGGATAGAGTCGGCAGGTGCTTTAAACGCGCCTCCACGAGATTCGACATTCCCTAAGAAACTTTCGAAACCGCACGGTGATGTAACCTCGTATAATACAGTCGTTTTTATTCATATATTCTAACGAGCTAAGAATCTAAGGTCGAGGAACGTCCGTGGTCATGTTGACCATTTCGCCTGTACCACCCACCGTCGATTCGCACGTGCGAAATTTCGACTTCCAACACTGAAAATGATCAGAATCTTTTCCTGTAGTTTCCGCCGTTCCTCACTCGCGGTTGATAAATCAGCCACGTTTCAACTATCGGTCGCTCCCAACGAATTGCGTTTCGGTGTAAAGCGCATACGTGCGTAACGATTTTCTCGAACGGCTAATTAATAGCCAACGAGCAAAGCGTCCTTCTTGACCGCGCGTTTCTTGCGGTCAGCGCCTATTATCCGTGGCTCGGCACGGATTAACGCGTGCGAACTTTTTGCGCGCCGCCACGACGACCAATCCCTTTCACCCGTATCGATTAACCGCACCTGTCGCTCTTTCCACCTTCCACTATTCAAAGGGACACCACGTCGTCCTGTTTCGTCCATCGTCGATGATCTATCGTCGAACGAAGGATGGTCCCACGTCGAGACCCTTAGACCGGTTTCACACGGAGATACGCGATATTGAATATGCGCGCGAACTAATGGAAGCGTCCACACGACGATTTTCATGATATTTATTATATATATATCACGATAGTTATTTGGTATACCTTGGCAACGATATTTTTCGTACGAAGGCGACAGACGAAAAAGACGACGTTATTCACACGGTACGCAGCTCGCGATACGCGTATCTCCGTGCGAAGCCGGCATTAACTACGTTCCCTTCTTTCTGTATCCCGTATGATCTCTTTCTACAATTTGAAAGCGTAATACGATGAAATTCGTATACGCCGCACAGAACGAGTTTTTAATACGGCCAATGTGAAGTTTAATTAAACGCGAGTTCCGTGGACTCGAGCAAGATAGTCGCGATAAAAGCAAAAAGATTAAAAGACGATGAATCTTCGACCGACGATCTTAACCACTGATAGTCAGCGAGATGGCAGAATTTCGATCGGTTATCGTTTACGGAATTAGCCGGTTCCTCGCGAGCAATCGAATTACCCAATCGAACGATTGATTCACGCGCATTGGCATGGTTATTTCCAGGATGATAATTACGATAAGTCATGGTCACGGTATTCGTCACCGGCAATTCGTTACTACGCTGTACGACGTTTCCCCGCGAATTGCTTGTCGTCCGTTTCACGCGGATTAATTTCCCGCAACGCAGGTAACTTCCCGCGAATAGACGAGTTAACGCTGCGATAATAACTCGCGGTGGTCAGTTCGCGTTTACACAGGTGCATCGAGCGTGAACGTGACTCGGGCAACGCGATGCTCTGCATGCTCCTTCGGTAGCTACGAAGCCGTGTCCAGGCTGTAACACCAGCTATATTTACGAGAGGCATTACATCGCGATGGATAACGCCGGTCCAGGACGCTGACGATGTCTTTTATATAACACGTCGACGTTTACGTTCCATTTTCGTTAGGTGCGTCGACGTAACGATAAGAGATACAGTCGCGGGTCGATTCCACATTCCTTAGAACCGATCGCCGATGAATCTGCTAATTTACGATTTTGGAATATTAATTTATAGCGTAAGCGTGAGATTCGTGGTGAAAGGCGAAGAACGATCGGTCGTTCTGGTTGACGTTCCGATCAGAATTATGTCTTCGATAGAGCTAGGAAGCGAGTCGTTGATATTTCATCGAATTCAGACGAGATCCGCGTTACGTAAATATCCTGTCGAAGCGACAAACAATCCCGTTGTCGAAGGAAAAATGAAGACAATCGCGGTCGGTGGCTGTTGGAAAAATCGCGACGCGGTGGAATTAGAATCGATGAAGGAACGTCGAGCAAACCACAGCGTTCGATGAAACGCGAGCAAAAAAGGTGGGCGGACGCGATTGTCTGCGGAGAATCGAGAATACACCGACGCGCCACCGTAAAATGATGAAAAATCAAGAAGCGTGCAAGAGCCAGCACGCATATAACTGGAACGAGAGATCGAATCGGCGCACCGGCTCCCGAGATGCAAGAAGAAGCTGCATCGCGGCAGGGACCGCTTCTGCATAATAAACGTAAAGCAAGGGATGAGAAGGAACGAAAGAGAGAGAAAGAGAGAGAGAGAGAGTGGAAGAAACGGTTTAGATTCATCGCCGACAAAGTTGCTACAGTTTCACGTAAAAAGGTCAGCGCGAGCGAAGAAAGAAAATATCGAGGGCCTTGAGGTAGGCTTTTACGCTGAATAGACCGATCAAATTAGCGTATCGTTCGATGCTCGATCTTTCGTCGTGGATCACCAGAACACAACAAACAGGGCGTTATTACGAAATGGAAATATACGACGACTCATCGTCTCGATATTTACCGGCCTCCATAAAACGGAACGGTCCAAGGAAAAATAAACACGGGCGTGCAAGAAGGCGGAGAATGGGTCGGGCTTGTACAATGTACACGAATCTTGACAGGAACGCGAAGAGAGCGAGTAGCTTGCTCTCTGATAACGGCAGAGGTCCGTGCTCAGATTACGCGAGATAATGGCGATATTTACATGACGTGATTATCAATCAGACTCCCGATGCACCTTCCGCGAGATCTTCCTTTTCCGTAACGGCGTCCCTTCTAAACGCCCGTTGTATAAATACGGGCCGGGCAAACCGGATAGACAGGGGCAATTACGTCGGCCGTTCGAGAAAATACAACAAAATATGTAATGAGCGGCTAAGTGAACGGTTCGCCGGGATTCATCGATCGGACGACCGCTGTTCGTTAGGGCTACGATAAAGTAACCACGAGCTAATGCCTGCTCGCTAGAAAGAGAGAGAGAGAGAGAGAGAGAGAGAGAAACGCCACGGCAAACGGTCACTAAAATCGAACGACCGTGCGTACACTGTCTTGATGACGGTATTTATGTGACAGGGTTATCGTGCCGATCGTATCTATTACCGTTGGCGCCTACTTATTGTCCCTCCATTCTCGCGAAACCTCGAAACCCAGAGATAGCACCGCGGCTCTCTTAACATCCTGATCGTGCAACGGATCGATAAACTATCGCGTGTCAAACTTTGTACATATCGAGCAACGGGCCGCATCTCCAGCAAGGGTAGAGCCACTTCACGATCGCCATTAGACCAATTTAATATTCAGCACGCCGGAAACGAGTGGCCTACCGTTAGATTATTCAAGGAACCTAAAGTAGATACGTATTTATGATCGTCGAGTCAGTGCACCAGCAGCAATGCGATAATCGACGATACTCCACCGGCCATTATCAATAGGACATCCAGGACATTTTTCCAGGTTACGAGCTACCTGTGTTTCAGACTTATCTCCACCTCAATACCGGTTGTCCAATCTATACAACGGTCGATTATTTTGCGCGTGATCACGTACTCGCGAGCGATACACGGCTCACTGGTACGGGTTTAGTGTCCACGTTCCCTCGCTTCTGATTATTATACCTTGGCCGGACAGAAGACTGGAAACACTATTAAAACGCGCTCGCGCGGCCTCAGTTTCCAATATCGTGGCGCGCGTACACCTGTTCTCTCTCTATCCGGCTTCGTTAAATTCGTTATTTCGCAATCCGCACGCGCCTTTCCCGCGGCGCCGCGCCGCGTGGACGCACGTGCGTCGATGCCGCAACTAACACACGCCTCGACCAGGGCCTCGCGCCAGTCTGCGCAATGTCGCGGATAATCAACGGCAGGATATACGAATACCTTGAAGCGGGGAAAAAAGGCCAGCGATAGCTATCTCAAGCGACTAAATTGAGGCAATTTTCTGTAGACCGGAGCGGACAGACGTTTTATCGGGATTAATATTTCAGGCGACTCGTTTCTTCTCCGTGCTTTTTCTTCCCGTCTTCCTGCCCGGTGTTTTCGTTTTAACGCGGTCACGCTACCATGACCACCACAGGTACTAGAATTAATTATCGATCTTGGTTCAAGGGTGCTCTATGAACCTCTATGAAGAACTACTGAACGTTCCAACTTTACAACGATTACTAGATCTACTCTGAATTACGAAATGCTCAAATTCGTATACATTTGTTTCGCCTCGACACCAAATCCGCGAGTACTGGACCTAATCGTCGAACTTGACTCAAGAATATTCTACAAACTTCTCCTTTATGGTTGTTAAAACCTATCTCGTATCACCGAGCATTCAAATTGGTAAATATATCTCAACTGCTTTCCATCTCCCTTCCCACCTCTTTCCCCGTCTCTTTTCCCATCTCAAGTTCACGGTTCACGATTTCAATAAGTACAAAGACATCTAGCCCCACCACCAACCACCGTCATTTCAAATTGAATTTCCGCTGGTCAACCCGGTTGCTTCCCGCAACCAATTCTCAAATTCACAAATAGACAAGTAACCAAAGGTATTCCTTTGTTCCCGGGAATTTTCGCGTTCCATCCGATACAACCACCGTCTCGCGATCGCCGCGGCGATCATCAGCCCCGGTCGCGGGCTTTATAAATCGACGCCGTGATTTCCCTAGTCTCTTTCCGGCCAGACTCTATCCGCTGTCCTTAATCGAACGAAATCAAAGCTTAGATAAAGGGAGAACGTTCTCGCGATGTTAATAAACAACAGGAATCCATTATAAGAAACACCTTCGGGCACAATGTGTTTAATGGTAATAACGATACAACGATGGTGGACACGCACACGCGTGGCTCGCGCTCGTGTATCACGGTCGTGTGTCGTAACGTGGAAACACCGTGCAAGGGCATGTATGGTAGTTTGTGCACCTTATGCTCACTCTCGCCGCATATCTACGTAGCATCGTTCCGCGCCACATACCGGGTGACTTTTTCCATTGGAAGATGCCAGCCGCCGATAACGCGAGCCTCTAATTGCCGCCGCTTGATCCAGGCGCGCTTGTCCCATCCAGTTTCATCTAGATTAATTGCTCGCCGTTTAACGAGGCTTCTAAACGACCCGGGCCCGTAACGCGGTAAAAATACCAGCCTACGCGTGTTCTGGCACGTGTCGTTAAGACGGTGGAGCAAGCGCGAATCCGAGAGCCTCCGCTCGCTCTCTGTTCGTCGAACCGGTGTTCGCGATCAAACGAACTGCGTTACGCGGTGGTTTCAATTAAGCGCCACATTCATCCGGTTGAAAAGTAACCGATTTACGATTGACTCTATGGCTTGTAGACACGTAGAATACCTTGCGATATAACTATACGTGTATAAAGTTACGGGTATGTATTCATTTCAAGTCGCGTAACGAGAATTTTGTTATTTATACTTTTGTAAAATATAGATTAGAATTCACGCAGTCAATTATCAGGTGTTTGTAAACGCTATATGCAGCGTAACGTTTCGATGAAAAGTACGTAAAAGAATCGAGGGAAAGGATGTAAGACAATCCGCTTTCCATGAAACAGAAAAGAGCACAATAAGGTTCGTACACGAACACCCGTTAGACGTGGCTCTCAATTCTTACGGTACGCGGGTTAGGTGTATCTACCTGTCCAAGGCCCCTCCCAGCTCACCTGTAGTGAAAAAGGGTCAATAGCACACGGAGAAGGCGCACCGCGAAAGTCTGGACCGGGATGCTGTCTAGAAAGACTTGCCGCCGGGACAAACCCGAGTAGACAATATTTCTCCTGGCCCTTGAACTCGTGTCGTGAAGAATAATTAAAACGAAAGGAGAATAGAGGGAAAGTGATAGCGGGCGGCAGAAATCTAATTGGGAAATGATCCGTTCGTCTTTTTCGTCGTGTTACGGGACGACCGGTCGCGTCGTTGATGTCATCCCCGTGATTTTTTGGACTACGCTTGAGAAGGGTGGTCGATGGTAGGTCGACGATTTTTTCGTGATGACACACACCGATAATCTGGCACACTGGATCTGTGGGAAAAGAAATCCGTAACTAATAGTATGCACGGATTGCGTAACGGGATAACATTGTAGAAAATTAAAACTTCTGTTCGTGGTGAGCTTGAATTACCATAAACATGGAATTATCTTCCTCCCGATTTCGAGACTCCTCTTTCAGACGGCCTTCCATGCCGCGTCGTGGGCAGTTTACAAGATTCTTTTTCCTGAAAACTTGCTAAGAAGCTGCCTATCTTCGTTTTTATCTTTCCGACTAAAATGTTCGAATATATTTAACTGTTGTACACCGCCCCAGTGTTCATCGAACGAAGTTAATTAAGATACCGCCCTGTGTTTCGATTTGTTCAGGAGGATTCCGATAATCAGCGTATCGTACGGAGCAAGTTCGCTTCTTGAAAAAGAAGGTTTCGAAGGCAGAAGTGAGAACGGATGAGAGCAACTTTATCGGAGAACCAGTAAAGAAAAGATTATTGGATGCTTCGTGACTTAATGCGGGGGTGTTCCTGCGTAGATAAAAGAAATAGCGAGGAATGCGAGTTTCTTTTAAGAATAATTTGAAATTGATTCAGATTGTAAGTATATTTCTTCCTCTTGATACGGATTATCGTGCCTCGATACGCTGCTGCAATTTTCTTTCGTCTTTTTTCCATTCCAACGCACGTTTCTTAATACAATTGGCAAGATTTTTTTCAAGACACAGAAATAATTTGGAAATTGATATCTGGAAATTCTGTTAATTCTTAGCACGATTTCACGCTAAATACGCGTTTCAAATAGAAGATTTAATCGTTTATAATTTTTCGGACGTAAAATTTCATTCTATCTCGTAAAACGCGCGTCTTTGTCCCGATGCAAACAATATCATGTTAAATTCGAAGTAAAGAGAGAAGCTGTTAAAGGTTTTCACGACGCGTCACGGGCATCGTTCGCGGCCTAACGGGTCCGCGTACGCATAATGAATGGCCCGGCCGTTATAACCGAGAGCATAATGGACCTTGACCGAATAAATTAGCGCCTGAAAGTTATCAAATTCGTCACGCCGCGAAAGAGTAGCTAATAACGGGTAATAACGTTGGGTAACACGCCTGTCGCAAGTCCGTCCCACGTCTTTGAACCACGAAGATGCAAGCGTCATTCGCGATACGATCGATCCAGGCAAAAAGCGTAATGATATCGAACATTCTGGGTCGATATGATTCAGGTCACTCGGTGGGGGGAGGATTGTGATCATTCTTCTCATATAGACTCGCGACTGGAATGCTGCTAAGAACGGTACGTACGTAGTTTGTTAATTGAAGTTGCGAAAATTAATTACATTGTAATTCTTTCTAATAATCGTTACTCCAACACTGGTGCAACTTTATCTCTACTTTTACAAATAGGAATACAAAGTCACGATTTTATCAAAATACAAGAATAGAGAGATAATTCTAGAGATTCCAACTCCTAGAGATAATTTTCACGGTGAAAAGCTTCGAATCCAACGGAGAGAATCCCGTGTACCGTAAGAGGGATGCATTACGAGTTCAAAACACCTGAACCATGAAGCAACAAGTAATAGCACGATCAATGAATGGGATCTCACTATGGTCCGACACGAGTTCGCTTCCTGCTTTCACCTCGTCCCTCTCGGTTCTCCATCGCACGGTAAAAGATACTCACGGCCGAGGACCACATGAAACGTGGAATTCTGCCGGTCTCCCTTCGCGTTATAAAGATTCGACGATTCTGGACAACTGTACACACCTACGTACTTTCTCTTAACGACCGTTTCGCATACTCCAGAAGAAACCAGTCTAACCGAACCGCGTGCACCGCCAGGGCTTCGTGGGAGAACCTAATAACGAGTCAAGACGAACACGAGGAAGAACCAAGAGGGAACGATTAAACCCCGCATGCCGGATTATATAAAGGCCATCGTTTAGGGTTTACGAAGAGAAAGATAACGGAATCGTCGGTGGAACGTGGCCCCGAGTACCGAAAGTAATGCGCGAGCGCCGTTCTCTGGAACGGTGCCGTATTTTCTAACGGCACTGCTCGCAACAAGTGCACGAGGGCGTCACGGGGTCGGGCCCTTGACAGGAACCGAGCTCGACCAGCTCGCGAACGATCAAAGAAGAAAAAGAAAGAAGGAAAAAGGAGGAAAAAGGAGCAACGTGATGGCGACCGATCGATTCACCCTCGTCGATACTAATTCGACTCCCCGTTAACAGGCCTGACGTTAACACGGTTCACTTGATCGGGACAACCGGTCGACTCGTCTTTTTTCCCCTCATCCACCTCGTCATCCACGACCGGCAAGATGCTATCGATGCCTGGTATCGACTGCCACGCTCGCCACGAGTCCTTGAACCAGTGGAAGAAGAGAAGGTGGAAGGTGGAGGTGCGTGCAGCACGCAGCGAGAAAACCTGCGTTATAACGAACGCACGATCCATCTTGATTTCTTCGGTTCCTTTCACTTTCGACAGTCTCTTCGGTTCTCTACCCGTAGCTAAGCATATCGCGAAGAAGAGAGAGATGGAGCGGTAAGGGAGAAGAAGACAGCAAGGGAGGAGGCAGAGAGAGAGAGAGAGAAAGAATAAGGATATCACAGATTCGATACGTGAGATGGATCCTTTGGAATTGTTTATACACTCAAACTTCAAACATTTTTTATTTGTTAAGATAACAGTTTAACATACATCCTAAAAGGAAAAGGAAAACAAGACGAATTATTTGAGATCGTTGCGTTATTTGTATTCTTACGTGATGAGATAGCTGACTCGTTGTGAAGTTCCGTTTATTCATTTGCAAATAACGAAGGGGGAACAAAATACCGGTTAAGAGACGAAAAAACCGATGTAAGACAAACGTTAAATGAATTCTTTAGAGTGGACCGATCGACCTGTTGAACAAGAACGCGTTCGATTTCGACGAAGAATACACCACCACGTGATGCTTCGCCCATTCGTCTCGGTTTGAATTCAATTCGCCGCTTCCGTTCCGTGCGTGACCGACGCGCATCGGGAAATCCCGATTCGACGTGCTCGTTAAAATTATTCCATTATAATTCGAACGCTCGTCGGATTTCTGTACGAAAGGAAACGCGAACCGAGTACAGAAATCTCGGCAGAATCGCGTGAAATTTGCATGCGCAACAGGTGCTGAAATTCGATCGTCAAATATCACTTCGATCTCGGTAAATGATTTTTATCCGATAATGATTCATCTTCGTCACTGATCAAAAAATCTATTTCTCAAATTTCCGTTCGTTAATTCACAAATTCAAATACTTCTACATTCTAAGAAACACGTAATTTACAATATCCAAACTTTTCTTACCTCCAACTACCAAGTATGTAAGAAAACATAATGTAAGTTCTCCGCCCGTATATTGTTCAAACTTCGAAACCGAAAAAAGTTATCTCTTACAAATCACAGACTTTGCTATCGAGCGGACAAACCCGATTTCCGATAGAAATCCAGCTCTGAGCGAAGAAGGATAACGATCGCGGCGATAACAGCGTTCATTACGACAATACCTGTCGTTACGAGCCAGAGCTAGTCCAGGAGAGGTCTTTTGCTTAAGGCGTGCTCTCGCAGTTTCTCGCTCGACCCCTTCTCGTTCGTTCCCTCGGAATCGATTTACGAGCAAACGCGTGTACACGGTGCATTGCGTCAGTCTCGCTGAACAGCGGCGTGGCGGCACACCATTACATCGAAGAGAAGCCCGCGAAACCTCGGCGCAGCGCCACTTGAACGGCACGTGTGCACACGCACACGCGCACACCACACGTCGCCGCTTAGACACGCTTCGTACAACGCTAGCGTGCACGCGTGCGCACCACTAGACGGGAGGCAAGTGGCCTTACAAGGACGTGCCGCGACACGTACGGTCTGCAACAGCACGAGTGCGCCGCCGCTAACGCCACTGCGCATAGTCGATTTACATGAACACCGGTGCGCATGCGCGCTCGCTACCGCCTACCCGGCACGCGCACATGCGCGCTGACTCCACGCTACCTGCGATGCCTATCTGACACCGCTTCTGAAGACCGGAGGAAGTCATCTGTTGCGATACGTTGCTCCTTTTTTCGTATTAAACGTTGCCCTTTTTTTCTTCCCTACAACTTTTCCATGCACTTCTTATTCGTTTAATGGGCTCGTGTTTTTAAGTAATTTACCAAGTTATCAATGGAGAGATTAATTAAGGAAATTGAAATTAATTATAGCTGGTGATGGTGCACGAACCGAGCAAAATCAATTAGTTTGTAAAAATGAAAAAATGGTATTCGTATGAGGCGACGTTTAAATTATACGACAATCCCGTTGGTAGAAGAACGTTCACATTTATTATACTCCCAACCGTAATAAAAACTTTTCACTTTTCCACGCATGGACCATTCGGACAATTCGAGCAGGAAGGCCGCCGGCGATTAATAAACTGGCCAATCCCGCGTGAATCAGCGTGTCCGTTGCACGGCTCGTCTCAGAGACGCGAATAATGAAGACTTTTCTCTTTAAATGCATTTTAACTACTGTGCACCTTTCTCTCCAGAGACGGGAGAAAGAAGCAGAAACCAGCAGGCTTTAAATGAACCGTATAATCGGTCGATTTGAACGATACATCGTGCGATAGGTAGCGTTTTCCTGTCGTGGCGACGATAAGTTGGAATTTTCGCTCCGATTTCGATCCATGTAACGGACATTGGGATTCGCGATTCGAAATTACGTAAATTGCACTGAGCTAGTTATACGAGAGCAGAAACGATTTATATCGCGAAATTACTACCCCGTAGCGGCACAATACAATGTGATAAATTAAACGCTGTACGCAGCTACAGGGATTGGCAACACTTGTGAAAGGACGAATGGTAATTCGAACGTTACGCGTTATCGGCGCAATCGGAACCGTACGGCTCTTGTCTGTTTCTGTCCCTCAGGCTTTCCTGGTTTTCCAAGGGAAAGCGGCGGGTAATTATTAATGTTTCGCCGTTTCGCCAACATCGTGCAGCATCGAGAGCAACGTGCAATTCAGAGCTACTGTTCGTGTTCGGAACGGTGGTTGCGCGCAAATGCAGAAAAACGGTAGCTCGCGTGAAATAGTTAGTAAATGTTCCGACGGTAGAATTATAGGGCTATTGAACCTTCGATGCTAATAAAGTCGATCGGAATAATGGTTCAACTACCCGAGACTTTGCACGCTCGAGTTTCGATTCGAATTGGTAATGTGG
Organism: Bombus pyrosoma; assembly: GCF_014825855.1. Taxonomy (NCBI): domain Eukaryota; kingdom Metazoa; phylum Arthropoda; class Insecta; order Hymenoptera; family Apidae; genus Bombus; species Bombus pyrosoma. The sequence goes on from NC_057776.1 coordinate 8,093,514, forward strand.
AATATACCCAGGTTTTTGTTTCAATTTACAGTTTGTGAATTTCAGTTAGAATTATCATTGAATATCAGGAAATCTTTAAATCGCAATAAGTGCAATGCGGCGCATTTCGTTTTCAAAGTTGCCATCATGTTTTTAAGCGAATCGATTTTTGTTCAGAGAAATTTACACCTATGCGGCTGGCTATTTTTTATTTCAAAACACACCTCTCTCGCGAACGCGTTTGCTCGTTATGTCTTCGTTACGCAAACACGAAAATCAGCTTGAAAACCATTAATTTGTTTCATTCGCCGTATCCTACTACGTTCACCAAACGGTTTCCCTCATTTTATGCCCGGAACGTTTAAACAAAGTCAAGCATTCCTGCGCTGAATTTCACAAACGCGCAGGCGTACTCGCATACTCGACAAAGGAATTCTATGCATGTCAATACTCTTCTCGAACGAACGGTGAAAGTATCCAAAGTTTCGCGAACCTTTCATCATTGATGACGTTCACCGTGCTCGCGTACATCGATGTTTGCACAACCGTACTTTATCAACGAAAGGGAGATTGATGTAAAAATGTACGAACTTCTTCTTTCGCCATTCGTTAAAATTTATCTTACATTAATCTTTGCACATACGAAGTATGAGACTGTCGTCTTTAAATAAAAAGTCGTTCGCAATGTTCGAAGTTATTTCAGTATGAATCAGATTATTTCACGCGATGAACAGACGCGATGTTGCGATTCGATGACCATTTCTGGAAAAAAAAAAAAAAGAAAGACTGTAAAAAAAGTAAAATAGCTTTGCAAAAGAAATGATAGGATTCTCTGTACGTCGATCAGAAATTTCCTTTCCAGTTATACACTTGAAAAGACTGCCGGCCCGTTAAGGTATTCACGATACCAGAATCAGACGTGAAATTGACGGTTACAGAAAACAGAGTAGCTGATTGTAAGGTCGAAAATGCACTTACGTCCTCTTATTAATGCGTCGCCGAGACGTTAATGTTGAAAATAATGCTTTTTCTAGCGAGGCTGATCTGGCACAGGCAAGTATGGGTATAGCAACAGCTATAAATATCTCGTCGAGCGCCGAAAAACGAGCAAACACGCATCCCTTATTATATGCACGTCGATATCCCGTGCAGTTTTGTTTCTGTGTTCACCGATCGTTATCTGACTCGTCATTACCATTATCATTATTACTCGTCTATCGATATCCGCGCTTAAAAACTATACCTTCGATCCTGACTCGATCCATTACCACCGAAGCCACTTGTCAGACATGGGCCACCCTGTCGCTATTTCATATGTCCAGTATCGAACTTATTCGATTTATCGCGCCGCAGCGTGAAGGTTCGTTCGAAAGTAAGGCTGTACGCTGTAAGGTCGTTTAACTTTACGTAAAATTTTTCATTTCGAAGTTTTATTCGACTTTAACGAGACTAAAGAAAATTTAATTAACAAAGCTTTTATCCTATTCTGTAATTGTCTCTCTTAATAAATCGCGTAATTTTAATTGATCGCGGATCTTTTGCGTTTCACGTACATTTAGATTTATCTAGATTTTTTCCATCAATATCGAGTTACGTGAAGTATCGCGACATCTACGAGCAATTACACCGGCCACGGTGCTTCTGGTATCGCTCAAAATCGCATTTAAGTCTAATGGCGAACGGCTGACCGTGATTAGGGGGCATTACCGGGTAACGTCGACGCCAGGGCCACCCACGAACCTCAATCAACCTGGAGCAGAAGTACCGGCAACTGCCTCCTTCACATTCTCCGTCGCAATTCTATAGCGGCCTCGAAAAACCATATACTTTGCGCTAAAACACGACAATTGTCGCGGTACCGTATATCCTGTACATGATATTTCATGTTTGTTAGTACGCAAACAAGATCATTTATTTGTTTGTATAATTCCAATATTATTCAATTTCTTATTACATAAAAACAACAGTGGAAAATGGCTACTACAAGCCGAATTTTCAAAATTTCGAACATCTTGAAATTCCAGATCGTTAAGATAGGTCAAGGTGTCAAAACCCGAGATACCTCGGATACGATGCCCATGAAATCTGGGCAAGTTCCAATAGTGTTCTTCGAGTTTAGGTACATTCCAATTGGATTTCTCACATCTCAGTGAACTGGTCGAGTCTTCCTTGCTTAAGCTTCTAGTGTCTTCGACCGAATCCTTTGAGACGGAGGTGTCGGTATTTGAATCCTTCGAATGCTCGAGTCTCTTGACTACAATATCGTTCTAATCAGGCTTCTCAAATCTATTTCAATTGCATCCAGGGATGAAAATCCAATAACCTTTATTTTTAATATCACAAAAATTCCATAGCTAGTATACGTTATCGATATTGCTCATCGTTCTTCGCCAGGTTACCTGACTTAAAAGTTGAAATACTTTTCTAAACCGTATCTAAATTCATCTATGACCCTTGTAACCGCCTTCCGGGTACCATACCCAATATCGTAGAGATGGACGCACGTATTCGCAGATCGGTGGAGCCGCATGCAGTCACGCACGCCAGCCAGTTGCCAGGTAATCCGAGACAAGGCGAGTCGCGAGACGTTCGGTTCGCGTACACAGCATCGCAGGTGGTGAAGCTGCGCGAAATTGAAATTGATTCCGCATCGGTAATAAGCGGCTCCCTGCAGCACAGGGTTCCGTGCGTTACAAGTACACGCCTCGGGGTCGTCCGGCACTTCACACCGTGCTGGCTGGCTCACAAGAACATATCAGACACGTTCGTGCGCGGACGCGTATACCTGCGTCCGTCTAACGAGCCGATCGATGCTCCTCTTCGCGGCTCGTTTCCCGCTGCTCGATCCACCTTGCGCCATTCATAAGTATCGAACTCGCGTCGATCGCTTCGTGGCTCTGCTTTATCGTATGCATGCGTTGTTTCAATGTCTATGGAATATCCCAAGATGAAGATAATTTTAGAAATGTCCGAATTCGATGCTCTGCTCGTAAGTATGTTCAAAACGCTTGGGAACAATGTACGAAAAGGAGGACGATTAAATATTGGGAAAATATCGAATGAAACGAGCAGTCGTAAACAGGAGGTTGAAACATCAAATTCTTCCTAGCCAATAGATCGTAGATACTCGTACGATTTTATATCTTGGTAAATATGCGAAGAGCTAGCTAAATGAAAAATTATTTCGAAACTGCAGCTTTACTTCTTAGAATATCTTTGCTTATTTCATCTGTTCTCGCGTCTTTAAATTTCCGCTAAGAAGTCTGCCGATTAGTCTCTCGATATTATCTCCATTTGTCCAATTTCGCGTTATATCTTTTGTATCTAAAGTACAGACTTATTTATAATTGGCGCGTCATGCATCGCGCTATACGGTGGAAATAAATCTACTTATACTTCGATATAGTTGTCAACTAGCCAACTGAAAATCCACGTGCATGCTGAAAACGTCAAAACAAAGGACTTCGTAACTCACGGCGAACAGAGTGGCGCATCCCGAATAGCTGGCCTCGTCGGTGGCGTCTGAGAAAGTCGTTCACGACGGACGAGATGCGTTCCCACGGGGGAGAGGAGGCAGCCTCGGTAAACCATTAACTTCGAAATGTTCGATTTACGGTCGGTTTCTCTCGCGTTTCAACTTTACGCGTGCGAACAATGGCCGCCCACGCCAGGCATTATATTTATTCGCCAGTCCACCGGTGTACATATAAGTACTCCTCCCGCGTCGCACGCGTCCACGTTACACAGACACGCCGCATCCCTGCGTGTATACAGCGTGGCGTGCATATATCTCCTTCGCTTCCTCTCCGCGGCCATAAACTGTCGGAGCACCTTTCTTGCCAGGACACGCCAGAAGCGAAACAGAAAGGACATGCGCGTCGACCACCACGCCGAGCACGTCAGTGTCGCGCGGTGTCGAGGCTTCGGAACAGGCCACTTTTACCTGCACCGCCCGGGTACTTTGTGCACGAAAAGGAATACAAGGTGGCAAGTATGAATAACGAATCGGGAACACGATGGATGAAAATGAAGAGTGACGCATATCGATAACGTAAAAAGTTCTTTCAAGTAATATACTTTGTATTCAAGTAAGAATGGAAATTTATTGTTCGAAATATAAACGGAAATTTGATGTGAACGTTTATAGCGAGTGACTAAATTCTGAATATTAGAGATACGTATATGTAACATCTAAAGATCTGAAAGCTTGGGATTAGAATGTTAAAGAAGGGATCGTGGATCGTCCAACGTTTTAGGTGAATTTTACGTACGCACGTGTCGTAGGAATATCACTGTACTTTGCGTGGACTGAGAGAAAAGATTGTACCATAAGGAGAGAGAGAATGTGCAAATATAGGTACGAATATACGTACATATTTTAAAGAAGATGCGTCACGGGGCGATGTTTGAGCAGAATTTAAAGTGAAAATTAATGTACCTCGTTAAATAATTTTTAGTAGCGAAATTGTTTCATACTATCGAGTAGAGTAGGTATAATATGTAAACCTTCGTCGATAAATTATATCAATATATTTATAATGGAAGAATTTCTTGTTTATTATCGCCAGCTTGGCAAAAATGAATAGAATTTGGAACAACGTAGAGATACTCAAACCAATACATATTGGATGACGAATAGACATTAGAACGATTCTTAGAAACCAAAATACAAAGCTTGAAATCGTGGTTTCAACGATGAAATAAATTTTCGTTGGCGAAACGTCTCGCTGCGCGACCCGTGTGTTTCTGGCGATGCGGCGGCGCGAGAACGGCCAAAACGCCCCCGTTTCATTGTCTAACGCCACAACGGAATACAATACTCGTGGCTGCCTAACATGAATAAATGTATTTACGATTTGACGTAGGTGTGCCCGCATACCCGGCCCCGACAAAAAATCGAAACGAGCCCGTGGTCGGAGTCCGCGGTCGGATCGGTTCGCCATCCTCCTCTTCGTTCTCCGTTTCGTTCGAGGAAACGCACGGCCACAGGTGGAGGATGAATTCCACGGGGGAAGAAAAAAAAAGTTCGGTATCGACAGCTCGCGATCCTTTTGATCTCGCATAATTGCTCTTAATCGTTCTACGTCCACTTTCGGTCCGAGATATCTCGGCAAAACGTGATTATATTACTAAAAATGAAAACTCGTCAGGTTGCTTCGTGAAAGAGTTGCGAGATTGCAGTAAACGTTAGGAAATTGTTTTGATAAATATTCTTCGACTTTGTAACATAAATTCGAATAGACGCGAATTCTTATTATCATTCGACACACAATTCAATACAGAATTGGCTATATACGCCCACACTATTATTCTACTTGACAGCACAGAACAACGTAAAATAATTTTACTACGCGATTACTCGACGACACAATATAGCTTTCGCTCTTACTTTCAATTCAGTTGCTCGCTATCGTTCGTATCAAACGACTGATTCCACAATTTAACTTTCTTGAAGTATAGAAATCTCGTATTTGTAAATTCAACTAAATCAAATAAATTGAGTGTGACGCGCATTCAAATATTACGATTCGAGCCAATGGCACTTCTCTAACTTTTATAATTAACAATAAATATTCGAATGAAGCTCATAATAACGAATAATGGATGATGAATAGTTCTCATAATAAAGAGGATAGAAATCGAACTTCTCTCTGTGCTTCCTACGCAAAATCACAACGCAACGAATATATGTATGTGGAAATACGCAAAAGAAGGAAGTTACCTCGGGATATCCGTAGTTTCGCAACCGGGTTGCCAAGACGATCGATGTGCGGGACGTTTAATTGGCAATTATTTGTTGAAGCAGCGAGACCGACACCATAAAGCATTGTAAATCGACGAAGAATAAATGCTCCCTTCGCTGGGACGAATGCCGACGATCCACGGGTGAAATACGTTCGAGCTACGCCGACCTAACTGCGAATCCTCTTCTTCGGCGAGTGTTTGAACGCGTGCGCGCGTAAACACGCACCAAGAGGCGCATTCTGTTTTCGTTTATATGTAATTCAGCCTATGAATCGCGAGAGAAATGGAAAAGGATTTCAGATAGAAGAGAAAGTTCGATATTCGGTTCTCGTCCTGGGATTTTACGTTCCCGGAAAAGGATTCATGGTGTGATGAATAAAACAGGGACCATCGACGCTCGAGGGCAAAGAACCAGTGCGAGAGGCGAGCCTTGAGAATACGTCCACGAGCTCAGAGTGTGGGGATGGATATTTCTGGGGAGGGAGAATATTTTGGAAATCTAGTTGAAGTCTCGTGGAAGTTGCACGAGTAGCTACTTACAAATATACTAGAGAAAATATCGAAAGTACTTAAAGTAAAACAATTTTGGAATTCCGGTACCTTAGAAAATCTCTTAGAAAAGCGAAAATTAATATTCGTATTCGTACTATTGGCGTGAAATTGACAACAAAAGTTAACAGAAGATCCCTTCGCGATTCGACTGGAAGAATAACTGTAAATTTCCAAGAATCAAGTATTAGGTATAACAAACTACTGAATAACGTTGAAACTTTCCACTCTGTTTTCTATTGTCGTTATCTCAAAATAAGAAATCATCGAATTTTCGTATCGCGAATCTAACAGTTTCAAATGACATAACAGTACCTAGGCTATCTCGTAGTCAAACATGGCGAACGATTTCCCACTTCCGTCGATCCGCGCGTGCACGCATTGCAAAACCGCGCGACAAAACCGTGCAACAGGTCGGCTACTTTATTTGTAAATAAGAGTCCTATCGACGACCACGGTAATTATAATGACCAATCGGGAACAACAAACAGGCTGGACGTATCTACGACGAGCACGGCGAGCGTCTCCCATCGAGTCGAACGTGGAGAGAAAAAAGAGCAGTCGAGAAGCGTGTAACAGGTCGATTGGAACGGACGAGGAGAGCGTTATTAGTTTTGCGCGATTTAGCAATAAATCCCGGCAATTCCACGTCTCGCTCGCTCGACACGTTGCTTTTTATTCGTGCTCGCGCTCTACGCTCTTCTCGATCCGCTTCTCACCGGCGTAGACAGTAATTAATGGGAAAATCCTAGCCGATAGACTGTGAGGCCTTCCTCTCTGTCTCTTCGATGGAGTTACGAGCGCAGAAATAACGCTTTTTCTCGCACCGGTATCGCCGGTTATATATCGTCGTTTGTTTCATCGGATATCATGAGCGAAAACTTGGAAACTTTGTATGGAAGTGTTCTATAATCTACGAATTTCGCAGAGTATTGTCCCGTTTTGTCATTCAATGATTATATAGGTATATATAAATTTGTATTACGAGCACTGATTCGATGATACCAGGACAAGGAAGAAAATGCGAAATGGAACAGCGATGGTCGAGAAACAAAGTAACGCTTTCCCCCGGGGACAATAAACTCTCTCGAAGAGAGGATACGGTTTACTGGACCGAGACTCGGGTCGAGAAACAGGCACCTTCCTTTTGCCAGTCGACTGCGTTAACCAATCGAACTGCCAACTTGTATACGAACTTTTGATTCTACCGATCGCACCCACCATCTACGGCTTAGATTATCTACACCATCGCGCCGTATAATCTACGATCCTTTCGACTATAATCGCGGAACAGTTGCTACAGTCTATGCGACGATCCACGAAAGAAAAGCAACCTAACCGAAATCATATAAAAGATGGAAACGTAAAAACAAATATAACGATGAAACAGTCGTAAAAATAGAATATCCATCCACGTCACGATACGATCGATTCCTCTGTCTCAATCTATCGATTTACCAGCCCAGAAAGTAAGAAGCATCCGGAAATGACGCGGAACGGTAACGAGATTCACGTAGCATGGTCATGGTGGTACCGATCGATCGGCCACCGTAAACCTTCTCCAACCGCGTCCTCGAAACGCGGCGAGGAAAAACGCGACCGTTTCTTTGCCGGTGGTGGCCGTTTCTTGTCTATAGGCTCGCGGTTGTAAAGTCGAGTTAAACCGCGCGACGCACGAGAACCGCGGACTCACCGGCGAGAGCAATACGGGCTTTCCCTAAAGGGTTATTACGAATATTGCCAGCGGTATTCCCGATAGACACGAGGGCCTTTCTTCTCTAACTCCAGGGGATTTCTTGCCGCGCCGTTGTCATCATAGTGGCTCAGCGGCGGTTTACGGAGCAGTCGGCACGACGGCAAGAAGCGGGCGCGTACGAACGCAAAAGCGTTTAGGGCCGTTGATAGAGCGAGCGATGTTTTATAGATTGGCCAAGGCCTGGCCATTTTAGGCGACCACCTTACGACGCGAGCGTTCAGCTCCACATCTGGAGAAAATCAGCAAGCGACCGCGCGCCAACCAACGTGCACCGAGTGGCTCGGGACATTCCGCCGCGGCTCAATAAATGTCGCAGGGTTTGACACACTCCTAATGGGATAGCCAACCAACCGGGCAATAGCCGTCGATGCGTGTGCGTGCACCTATCTACTCCACGCACTTGACGGTCGATCGCAGGAGCGTATCTAGTCACCTGTTTCGTAGAGTTAGATTTTTGGAAATCTGCGATGTTCTTTTGATCGATTAAACTCTTGTACGTTGGTTTGCAATTGAGATGATTCGGTTGGAAGTTTTATTTCTGCCGAGTAGGATAGTAACGTGATCGCTACCGATGTAGAACCTCGCAAAAGACTTCGCTGTTCGGTTAAATAAACATCGTCGATAGCGATATACCGAGGTCAAATCTTACTTTCTTACTTTGCTGGAAAATTACATGTGCGAGTATACCGTATATTCTTTTATCATCGATTTCATACGCGTAACAGTATCTTTGTAACCTCAGGAACTACCCCTCGGAGACGCCACTGAATTTCCCCAGCCAGAACCAGGAAAGAGTGCACACAACGTCGATCAGAGTCCCCATGGGGCGATTCAGAACAGCGGTCGGAGTAAACGGAAGCGCTGACAGGTATCCCGCGGACGTAGAACCTGGCGTGCCCTTAGCCGATCGGTCGTAAGTAAACCTAATCGAAGCGTACAGTCTCGCGAGAGGGGGCAATGCCAACTTGCCAAATAGAGAATCCAGTCTCGACGTAGGCGGTCCCCGCTCAAGCACCGTCGTTGACGCTGTTCGATCTATGCGGAAGGAATTATCGTCGTTCGGCTCTCTACAACCTCCATGACGATCGTTTGGCGCGATCGATCGATCGATTTACATACATGCTTGCCACGAGATGATCGATCGACTCGTCGCGTCGCCGAAGAAACGTCGAAAATGCTGCTTTCTCGCGGTGGGTATCGGTTCGTTTCTCGATAAAAGTCCCCGACCACGATCGGATACAACCTGTTAGCAGCGCCGTAGCCGCGCGAAAAATTGGCGAATCCTCAGATTAATATCGCCAGCTGGCAAATATTTAAAGCGGCTGAGCGCAGGATCGTGTTGCGCGTCAGTGAAACTGTCGGGGTGCTAAGACGTCGCGCCGATCGACAGCCGGTTGAATTATCTTCCTGAAACGATCGTGTCGCGAACCGTTCCCACAGTCGATGACTCGTTATTTACGAACCGATCTTCGCTACGCATTTTACACGCTCGTATATCGTATCGACCGATACTTGATCTTTTGTTTTTGACTAGAAAGGGGAATGATTTACCGACTAGTTCCGTTCATTTGGTTTAATGCTCGTCTGCGAAAGTGCGAATGTTCATTACTTTCGTGAGACGGACACCTTTTTTCCCTTCCTTTCTCGTTTCCACTCATAGTACCATTGAATTTTCCAATATCTTGTCTGGTACCAAAGAGTCAACTGTTTTAAGTATTTAAAATAAACTGGTACTCGTATTTCGATTAGCCAGTGCCACCAATATGCTATTAATTATAAAGAGTGATATATATTTTTTAGAGGAATGTAACTACGGAGAATAAAATCAAAAATCAAACAGTCTTATAGTATCGTCGCTCGGCAAATAAAAAGTCACGATCGAAATCAATTTGAAACGAAGAAGAAAAGGAAGGGAAATAAATGACTCGATTTGCGAGCTAACTCCTTTCACCTGAAACGCGAACTCGAAACAACAAATCTATTTATCGAGCGTTTCCTGAGGCCGGTCGATCGCAATCGGCGTTCCTACGACGACAAGCGATCCTGGACCACCGTCACCGGTTCGTTGACTGACGTGGTCGTCGCGCTACTCGGCAATCTGTCCCTGAATGAAAAGCATCCGGTCACTGAAGAAACGCGGGCGACCAGGTAGCTCTTTTAGAACTAACGACCGATGCCTCTACATTATTTATACCCAGGTCTGACTCGCCGATCCGATCGAGTCGTTCCTACGAATCGGGAAAACGAAAGGACGAAACGATCGTATTTTATTAGCCTGTGTACCCGCAGACGTGTTCAGAGTCGGGGCTAGTTCATCGAGCGACGAACATTGGTGTCTAGATCGATGCCCCGTGGTTTCATGTCGCTGATAAACTATCATTATCATTAATAGAGGAAGCTGTCACATATCCGAAGATGTCACATATCCATTTCGATGGAGTTCTTTGAACGATTCGATGAAATAAATGCCTTTCGTTCGTCTATCCACCAAGTGTTATTTGCATATCAATTACCTGCTGTACACTGTACATGTAACCCGAGATATCGAGACAAAATTTGACTATCCCAAACCTTCCGAATCTTCCGATTATAAATTTGAACCTGCCGAATTCTGTAAACTTTCTCGCTACTCAAAATTTTTTTTTTATATTATTTATTGTAATTTTACAATTTGTCCAATGGGACATTTGGTAAAATATTACAACTTAAATGTACATAGCATGTGGATGGTTACCTCCAGCGGGGTACCATTTTCGTGTTTGTTAGGTTATATCCTTTGTGAGATCTGCTGGGTGTTTCCTTTTTAGTCTTCTTTCTATACTTGTGTCTCGGAATTTAAAGAAAATATTTGTCTAGGTACCGCGTGTTGCGAATTCTCAACTAAATAACGATCAGTCAGGTTACAACCGATCGGTTGATATCGCGAACCTTGAACGAGATTAACGTTCAAGGTGGAGGTAAATTAAATATAACGAGTAGTAATATGGTTTGGTTATTTATTTGCACTTTTCAGTATACACGAAGACTCTGACGTTCTGATGAAAACGGTTGTAAGATTTTGTTGATATTGCCACCAAAAGCTTCGTCTTGTCCTTATATACCGACTTTCCATACTGACTTTTCCATGGTTTAATTGTGGTATCGCCGATTGATACCAACCGTTTACCTTTGACCTGACCCATCGGGCACTTGAGATGTTTTTTAGCGCCTTAACAAAGTCCGCATCGTGAGCTTTACAGCTCGGCAGGTAGGCAATTCGGACTTTCCTGAAAAAGGTAGATGTGTTGTCCGAGTCATAAACCGACGGCCTCTCCAAATCCCAAACACCGCGAACCTTTGGAATTTCCGACTTTTTAACTTTTTCGCTGCAGCTTCTCTATCGCTGATCTACGAAATAAACAATTCAAGGCTGCTGCGAACGAACTCTGGAAATAATCCAATAATAACCAGCATAATGATAAATATTCGTAAGGAAGATTAGCTCTTTCCGGGAGAATAAATATTTATACATTTTTTCTAGCATTTGTCTATTCGTGGCTGGATTTAGCAGCGCTGTCAGGTTATTTGTGTGCATCTGACGCGCTGTCAAGATATAACCCTCATCCTCGACAACTGACGTTTCGCCGGTAATGCAATTAAGGGGGTTGATTTATTATTGAGGGCGCACGTCGTAGAACGGTTCAAATAGGTTCGAATAGTCGGCAACGCCCGCGCGAAATCGGGACCAGGATATTTCCGGGATCGCTAGAATCGGATTAATTCCCGAGCGACGACCTGATTCCGAATCTCTTGATTGACGTCGGACTACGACGACCAATCGATCCCTCTCTTCCGTTACGTATACGGGACGACGCCGGATCGTGGTTCATTTTGGCAAATGTCCGGGGAGATTCGATTGCATTCGGAGGAATTTGGTTAGCCGCGAGATTAGAGAGATACGTACGGCATAATTTATGCGTCACTCCGGCTTGAAATTCGATTCGACGAGGAACTAATGCCAGTCCGTTTCCCGAAAATGTAGGAATGACGTGACGGTGTATACGTTTGGAAAATATCTGGGTAAATTTGGCAGAACGAGTAGCTTAATCGTATAAAATTTGTGTCATCTGTGGAGATATGTAGGGGAAGTTCGTCGAATTTGGACCGCTCAAATATTTTTCGATCTAGTTAGACGATGAAATATTTGAGAAATTTATGGATTGAGCGTAAGGGATTTTAACCGGCCAAAAATACAATGTCGAAATGCAAAATACTTAATTTTTATTTGCAACGTCGATCCAATCGACTGGTTTAAATTCGATTGGTTGATCTGTATCGTTTACCTCAGACTTCAACTAAAAGACGAAGAAAATTATTCCTTGAACTCCTTCTGTATTTCTGACACGACGTTCAGATAGAATTATTGAGTCGTTGTTCAAAGTACAGAAATAGCAACTATCGACTCGTTGCGATGACAAAGCCATGTACGTCGGTGCATACAAGAAAGATACGATATACACAGCGAGCACTAAATAAGAAGGTTCGTAAGTATAAACAAACAAGAAACGACGCGTTCGTTCTAAGAAGCTATTAAGTCTCACGCGCAGACAGTATGTACGAAAAAAAGGTTTTCAGAAAAGAAAGCCTCAGCTGCGCCATAATTCCTTCGATGTTAACTTGAAAAAAAACTCATCAAGTTGTTCTCACCGAACGAAACCGAAAACTCGAGTCGATTTCGGAGGACACGCAGAAAGAAGAAGGCGCGCTCCGGACAAAGAGGAATGGGTGGAGTAGGGCATTAAGCCGTATTTACGCCTGACGCGATTTCGCGTGGGCGAGCGCCAGCAGCAATTACGGGCCCGGCGACGAGCCGATGAGCGAAGCCGCCTTAACGAGCGGTTCCTCCCTTCTTTCTCCTCTCGTCCCTTTTTCACCTTCTCCTCTCCATTACCGATCGAAGTGTCCCACGAATTTTAAGGAACACCTTTGTGAGGACGGCAGCCGCCTCTCCTCGCGTACGATTTTCCCGATGATTCTCTCGTTCGTGGAGCCGAGGGGGATAAAAAGAGAGAAAAAGAAGAAGAGAAAGAACGAGAAAGATAGAGAAAGAAGGGAGCGAGAAAGGGAGAGAGAAAAAGGCAGGAAGAATCATTCTCGGGAGTAGCAACCTGTGGACCGGGCTTTTTATCGCGCCGGTCGGAGCCGGCTTTACGAGGAGTCCCATAACGGAAATTTACGATCCTCCCTTGCACCCTGCCCTTCCTTTAGCCCTGTCTTCCCGATTCTCTGTCTCGTACGAGCCGGACCGTGTCCCCACCGAGTCTCGATCGAACGTTCTCAAGCCGATCCGCCTTCGACTCGGCCGCGATCGCCTGGGATCCACGCCGTACAGCCGGAAAGAATTAACGCCGATTAATTAAGGCCGCCAGATTCGGACACTCTGTGTGGTCCCACGGGAGGACCGATCGAGAAGGCCGAGAGCACGGTCTTTAAAGTACCGGTTATATGTACGACAGCCACGGAAACCGACCGCCTACGCTCCCTGCTTTCGATGATCCTTATTGATTCCGGACACCGCCGGTTCCGTTAAAAGGGACCGTTCACGCTAATTGGGATGGAAAGCGAAACCGCGCGAATGTTTCGGCATTTCGGAGTCTCGGATCATTCGCATTGATTTTGCAAAGGGAAAGTACGAGTATATTACTCGAATGTTTATGTTGTTTTCGTACTGATATGTGATGCAAGTTGTTGTATACAGTACCGGCTATAAGTATTAGGATACCTATTTGTTGTATTTCCTGGAGAATTTTGATAAATTTTATTATAGATTTATAATAAAATAACGAGAAAATAGATGATTTTTTAGACAGTTTAATATGTATCGTAATTGAAACGCAAGGATAAAGTTCGGCAGAGATTTCAAGACTTTCAGCGTGTTAATGTCAGTGAATATTACATTCAACCTTTGACGAGGCTAACTACGTTAGTTGTAAAACATTGGAATACTTTTCCTATATGAAACATTTTACATCTGAAATGATCAGGTTTGATAAATGCTTGATAACTGACAGTTTTATGTTTTTGCTATAATTATATTTCACCGATCTTTAAGATCAGGCGAAACACTTGTATCGACTTTCCACTTTCACCGCAGAATCTCTCTGTTTCACAAATATCGACTCCTACTCGTCGACCTCTTCGATTAAATCGCAGTTTTGACTCTTAACCTACAAGCTACTTCGTATTTAACATACAAATCGCCGCTGAATTTTATTCACAAATCTGTTGTACAGGAAGCTGCTGAGAAGGAAAGCACGTTAATTCCCCTTTCACCCAATCTCGATTCTACACGCCTACTTCGCGGCTCTCAACTGCTTGATTCTTCAGCAGTCGAAGCTTCTTCCTTCTTTCGGATTAATGTTCACTGTGTCGAACTTGCAGCAAGATCACGTTGATAAATTATTATCGTCTTGGTGACAAACGATCGGTCCCATAGTCACAAGTACAGCCCTCAAGTAATAAAGTTAAAAGAAAAGAATTGAAACAAACTTTTCGTTATTTATCAGCAGCAAAATACAGATGAATCGAAGATTCATCGCGGTGTAAATATCCTTTGAACTGAGGCAACGCTGTGTGCAGCTTTGATGAACGTTGGTCGGTAGTTTTCACGTGTCGACCGGTTGATATATCTGCGACTAATGATGATAAAGAATAATTACGACTTCCGCAGCGGAGATTTCATTTGGATGGAATTGACATATGCCGGCGGATACGACGATGTATATAACGAGTCGTACTCATGACGCGCTATAATTCAACCGATCTCCTAGTCAAGAGTTTAATCGAACGGATCGGCATGTCAGATACACGATTGATCTGTTTGGCGACCGACTATTCCGGGAAATATCCTTTAACGTCAACGTCTCACGATCATATCTTCGCATCTATATCTTTTTACACGTCACGGAAATCGTTATCATACCTGAGGATACAAAGACGTCAAGATGGTTACGGTTTCAATTAGCATCGGCATGAGATAGCAACAGAATCGGGAATCGTGTCGCGTAGCTCGATAAGTATCTTTGTTCGTCGATCGATGATACGAAATTAATAATCGGTATGGTGGACCAATTTCGCCGTGAAATTATATGGTTGCTTGTCGTTCGCGAATATACGTAACGAGTGATTATTCCACTTTGGTCGGTAACAACCCTCAAAAATTGATACCTATCTACGCGAAACGCCAATCTGTCCGTGCGATCGATATTTTGCGAATGCATGCAGAGTATAGTCTCGTTGCTTGGACGCTTCGAGTGGCTGTAGTTATAGAGACGTAGACTTTATTCCTCTCGTCATAGACTTGTCCGTCACTATGCAGACGCTATACAGGTTGAATCGTAAATTTACTCAGAAATTAAATAAAATAATTTTATAAAAATATTAGGTAAAGTTAAGGTAGAGTTAAAAATTTAATTAATGTAAAATGACTGTTGCAAGACTTGCTAGGTATGTATATAGTGAACGCTAGACAGTTAATGACCAGTCATTTTAGCGATGAAAGGACTAATTGAGTGAAGAGATTCGGAGAGGAGTCATAATTCTAGAAGACACGTGTTTGTTTGACTCGACGTAATCGTTTTGACATGATCGTTTTGCGGAGATATAGGGAAAAATTGACGGTTACACTCAGCCTGTGCGGATAAATAATGCGATGAAAAATATCCAAAACTGATAAAATAATACACGTAATGATTCGTACATTTCGATAACAGTTGCTCTTCCACGGGATATTAATCGGCGAAAGCAACAGGTTCCCTCGATGAAAATTAAAGAGGATTTTCACTGAAATCGTACACAATTATTTGCATTCAGGCAATTGCTTGCCGATCAATCTGTGCAGGTATAATTTGATAAATGACGATCACCATCGTTATTCATGATCTCAACTTCTTTCCGAATATAAATCCACATACTGGATTCAGGTGAAACTTCCGCTATAAATTAAGAATCTATCCATGAAAAGCTGTCAGAAGTTACACCGACCATAAAATTCGACTGACATAAAATTTATTTTGACATTTACAATTACTTATGCCGTCTTCTCGTAATAAATAAATTTACGACAGCGACTATTCGTTTCTTGACGTGCACCTTGTTAATGAATCGAACGTCGATCAGTTTGACTACCGACAACGACAACCGTATCAACCACATTCATTACCACGTCCCATTACCAAACATATTTTTACATTACTTCGACAATATTTAAAAACTACTTAACACGCGATCAGTATCATTCGCATTTGAACATAAAAGACGTTTCGTTCGTCGTTATTTCTGTCACAAGTAATAAGCGCAACAGTTAAGTCTTTCGATTTCACGCGACTGGCGAACGCACTTACGCACGCACGCGCCGTGCCACGCACCTGTCGCGACATATAAAATTAGCCACGGCGTTTACATTTTTCATAATTAACTCGCCGTTACCGCGATGGGGGAACGGGTTCTCCCGTTAATTTCAGACTCCTGATCGCCCTACCCGTTCTCCTCGTCCCGACCAAACGACACACGCTTCGCGAACGCGTCACCGCCAGAAAATTAATCCTCTAATAAGAGACAAACCTACGACGTATAGGCTCGTGATCATTGTCGAGATCGTATCTACGACGCCCACGCGATGAAAAATCGTCAAGCCGAAGCAGCCGTGGCTCGATGCCTGTTTTGGAAAAGTTTGAACCGGGTGGCGGATCCGGTACACGCCTGGTGCACGCCACGCGACCGCCAGCCACTCGACCGATAAGATCATTGTTCTACAAGCGGCGAAATGCGAAAAAGCCTGTCCGCCGATAGCGGCCGATCGGTTATCCCGTCCGCTTCCTAGTCGGACAGATACAAGCGAGTTTTTCGTCGGTGTCGGCGTAGCACGGGACGCTGGTACTCGCTGTGACGTGAAACTTACTATAAGGCGACTGGCGATCGATTCGCGATACGATCTATGACTACGCCCACACGGTCGTACGTCGCGTTAATACAGGGCAGTTTCCTTTTCGGGTGGCGCGTCAATCGAGGTTTATGCGGCACGAAACACGTGCTTTGTCTAGCGCGTGTACGAGATGTTTGTTTAGCGGCTGTGTCAAGGAATGTTAGCGATTTTAACGAAGCATTGTTCCGGAATTGATCGCTGTTAGAGGTTTATTTGGACATTGGCTTATTGGAGCGATTGCGTTAGATTTCGCTTTGGTTGATTTGCATGGATAAGTGATAATGGCTTTATTACGGCTATGGGTAGGTGTGACGCGTTCGTAAGGGAATGGCAACAGAGATGAGAAACTCGGAAGCTAAACTGGTTAATTCTAGTTTTTGTGATTCGTGGATTTTATTATGACGATATATTTGTAATTATTCTTCATGGAGATACGACGAAGCCACATTTGTACAAACTCTATTCGTTGAAACGAAATGTAAGTTGCTGATTAAATAAACTCCAGCAAGTTGAAGTCACTTATCTGAACGTAAACTTCTATTATGCGAACAAAAGATAGTAATTGGTGAAGTTCTACATTGCATGAACCTCCTGTCCATCGAAAATTCATATAAACGGAGTTCTGCCGTAATCAGTTTGTTTCCCGTGTGAAACGAAGATAAAATATAATAGAAGAGAAGTCAAAGATAAAAAACAGAAAACAAATATGAAGAATATGAAAACTATGGAAGCGAACTCTCCAGCTGTACAGAACATTGCATTATTCGTAAATGTTTGTCTCTGTACTAAATGAGATGCGTCCTGCCGCTAATAACACGTCATTTAATATCAGTTCCAGTTCTTACCGTTCGATTAAAAACGCTTTCTTCGTCTGCCAAAATAATTCGCAAATCAATCGTTTAATCGAACCAATTCTCCTTGGTCGTTTAAATGGTTAAAATTCCCGTTAAAGTTTCACGAACTTTTTTTTCATTCGTCTATAAAAGGCGCGGAGCGTCGAACGGAGTCCAGCAACCAGTCGTTGGTCCCCGATAAATTCGCCCACGCCACGCCATCGACCGCGTTCCGGCTGATGAATGTTAGTTTTTCCACATAGATTTTCTTCGTGATTTCGCGTGCGCTCGATCGATACCAGCAATCGACATTCCACGGACAGCTGCCGTCTGCGCAGGATGACGCAGTAAATCTCGACGCGGAAAGAACGCGCTCGAGGAGCCAGGACGAACGTGTCCTGCGAGCGCACACGAGATTTCATATAACGAAGCTAGACGCAAGAAAGCCGTGTGTGTGCGCGTGCAATGCACACTGTGCAATCGTCCCACGTCAGGCGACTGGGTGAAAAACGAATTCTTGCCGCTGGTTTGTTGATAAGTGAAAGATCGCGGATTGATCGTCGTCGAGTCCCATTGGGTGTCTTTGTATTGAGACATTCTAGGTTCACGATTTTGTTGTGAACTTTCGACGTGCGGCTTTTGGGATTTCCACCATCGATATCGTTTAACAAAAATCTACGGATTCCCAAATACTCAAATCTACGAATTTTCAATTTTGTGCTATCGAAGTTCTCATCTATTTTTCTCAAGATCTCGCTTCCTGTCTCAGAGGTAATATCCTACACTGACTTCCTGTCATTCTTTACACCAAATATTTTGTCTTCCTTCATCGAAAGGTCCTGCATTTTCTCGTTTTTCAAGATATACCGAGATACTTGAAATTGTCGATGTCTTTTACCTTTTAAATAAATCAATATTATATGGGCTGCTACCGACTAAATTTGTTTAATTGAGCAAAGACAGGAAGACGACAAACGCAAAGAAAATAATAAAATATTAATTTTCTTCGGTTCCGAAATAGTATAAAGAGTGTTATGAATAGTACGCGAATGTTAGAAACCTGTTCTATCAATACGGTTCTCCCATAACACAATGCTACACAGCATACTATGCACACAGTACCGTACGCAGACCACCGAAACAATCGCTCGGAATCCAAGTCACAGCAATTAGCGTTTCGAGATGGGAAGAGGAAACGAGGTACTCGAACGACCGTGAATCGCCGCTCGGTCCGCTGTCGGAAGGCTGCTCGAGGAATTAGTATCCTCCGGACGTCGGGTCGTCGACAGTCGAACGGTCGTTCCTCGCCGATTACGCCGACCAGGTGATCTATTGCCTCGAGATGCCGCATAACGCCGTGTCCTCATGGCCACCGCGACATACCGAGCTTCTATGGTGAACCGTGCTGGTTGCCGCGTCCACGCCGCGCGCCTTTACTCTGTCCTCCGTTTGTCATGAATGACAATTCATTGGGCTCGCGTATTCAATGGGGTTCTGGCTTTCCAGAGACTCGCGTGGAATCGATGCTGCATGCATCGGGCGTCTGGAATTATTCTTAGTCACGCGTTTTGCCATGACTCTCGTGGAAGATTTTATGTCGAAACAGAGTCCGTTTTTGCGAGCAGTCGTATAAAAAAATGAAATCTCCGTAGAACGAACGTTGCAGGAAAAAATTTAACCTTCATGGCGTTAACGTTCGAAATTCCATTCCAATTTTATTTGATGCTCGATATCTGTGTAAGCTCGTCGTAATTTGCATGTACTCGTACAAATTGTCTTTCAAAAAAAATGTAATTGACCAATTCGCGTATGTCTCGTTGATACAGGGAATACAAATTTACGATAATACGATGATAATTCTACATAGAAAGCAACAAATACTCGGTTCTTTCAAGTCCTAACTTCGCATAATCGTATTAAACTTTGCAAACTCAGTTTGCAAACTAGCGGAGCTAGATTGTAGAACCAGTCGAAAACTAGAGCGACGGTATGCGTATGCTCGTGGCCAATGACGTATATACAACATGATGATATATTTCTATCAAATGAAGTTATTGAGTATATCAAAGGATATATTTATCTCATATAGCGTGAAACTGGATTTAACTAAGTAACAGCTATGCAAACTCATACAAAGTTTCTCGCGAAAGCCTGAGGTTCTCGGTTGCCTGTAACAATTTTCAATTCCAAAAGCGTGTGGACGGATAGCCAGCGAGTTCTGTCGCGGCGTGGCACGATCAGCGGCGGCGTGGCGCGATTCCCGCGAGCCGTCCCCGTCGTTTTCTCGCTTTTTCTCGTATGCACGCCGACGCACGCGCGACGCTGTCCCCGCGGATATAAATTATTGCGGACCGTTCCGGGCCCGCTGCAAAAAATACACCGGTGCCCATTAGAAATTATAAGCGCTGCCGGTCGACGCGGCTTCGAGCAACTTCGCCGACTTCTCTTCGCTCTTTTTTTTCCTCCCCCGCGCGTCTCCTCCCCTGCATCGACCCCCGCCTCCACCGACGTCGTCGCTGCCGCCGCCGTCACTGGCTCACGCTCTTTTTCTTCCTCTTCTTCCCTCGATCAGCTCGGTGAACCGGCTGATCGTACTTGTCACTGGTCCTCGTTCCACCCACGCCACGCTCGCCTTTCTACGCCGTGGACCGGTCCAACTTTTTATCGCGACCACCTTCCCCTCCCAAACCCCCACCTGGTCTGCCCCCTTTTGGTCTTTCCCCTTTTTCTTCTCCTTTCCATCGATTCATCCTGACCGACCATCCTCGTGCTTTCGTTCTTTGTCTTTCGTTCCTTCACCGTGTATTCCCCTCTTTCGAGTCACGAAGATTGAAAAGATCGCGGATTAAATATCGATACGGAACGTGGGGCTGAAACGAGCTGGCCGCGATCCCGCGAATTGGCTATCTCGTTGTTACGCCTCGCGATAACGGCTTTCATAGTTTTGATTATTTCGTCGTGTGATATGGAATTTTGTTTGGTTCTTGTATCGTTAATTACGATTCTTAGGTTTCGTTGTATCGCAGTTTAATTATGTTCGTGGGGTTAAGGGAAGACAACTGGTGAATCGGTGATTTCATCCGAAACGTTCCCAGCAGTCTGTCAACGCTTTGCCATGTCGAAGGCGTCAAACTGGCTTCTATATCGTCTTTGATTCTGTCCCGATGTTTAGTTTGCTCTGTGGCTTGCTAAGTTGCTTCTTTGGGAGTCAAATGACACGCTGATATGATAAATTACGAGATGACTTCAGATTTTTGATACAATTAGATTCAAATTTGTAAGATGACGAAGAATTCGGTAGAGATTTGATCGAGGAGTTGGATACTCAAGAAAATTAAATTTGAGCTTCATCTATTAGTCGTGGTATACGTTATAACAAAATTTAAAGTATTTATAACATATTATCAGAGAGATGACGAAGGGTAGAATGATAGAAAAAACGATATAAAAAAGTACAAACTTTCATTTATTTATTCTGTTTAAATAGTCTGAAAGTATTATAAGGAAGATAGTTGTTTAGGGATAAAAACCTTGATACAAGAAACGTAAAATTTCACTTTGTTTATTAACCGTGTTAAAAATTACAGTGATCTTTAGAATATTGCAGAGCATGGCAGAAAAAGTAGTCGGCGATAAAAAGATATTAATATTGTGCAAAGAAGAGATGTATGTTACCTACCGTAAGATTCTGCTGAGGAAAGATTGGAGGTGGATGACCCGGATCGTCAGCACTTTTCCAAGGCGACGTCGTCTCGCACTCCCTCGAACATCGTAATATTGTCACGTTCTTTTCTAAGGTAGCCAGATCCTCTTCTTCTTCGCCGCATCTAATAACGATATCAAAATACCGAAAGCGAGAAAGACACGCGCAAATCCGTAACAGAATCTTCGTAAACTTGCAGGCTAGAGCACCAGCATATATCAGCCGAGATATTACAACGACGAACGACTGTTTAAAGACGATTTGTTTTATTTTTACATCAACCACACGAAGAATCATATATGAAGCATGATGTCAGAGATTTTTCAAAGGATATTCCGCCTTAAAATCGAAACGCCGGTAATCAAAATCGAAGAATAACAAAAATAACGAAAAGAGGACACTGATATCGGCAAAGGATGTCCACTCAAATGACGATGGAAATATTCCACAATTTTCAACAATGAAAATTCTTTTTGCTTTGAAAGAAGCGTACGTATCGTAGAATTTTCTTCCAAACCTAACGGAGGAGTAACAAAACGTCGTATCGTAAAATCGTTAGTATCTACGACTTGATCGTTGGCTGTACGAAATGTCGATCAGCAATTTCCAGTCGTAAACAACGCGCAACGCATAAAAGGCGATTAAGATAAGACTGACAATGGTCCGTTAATCCAATTACAAGTTTCTCCCTCTTCCGGTAACCGGTTCGCGGGACGATCGACCGGTCGCGCGGTGATTCCCGCCGATAGTGTGCGAATATTTGAAAAACTGTGTCACCGGATATTGCTATGGAGATACGGCGCATCGGGATGCCTGATTATCCGAATATCCTTTACACGGAACGTCGATTATTCCATTACCACTTATCCGGGCTATCGATCGACCGGCGAACAGGATACGAGCGCGCCGATATGCGTGTACAATGTATACACCTATCTCACGTACACCTTGAGCCGAGCGTGCATATAATACGCGGTATAATGAGATATCCACCTGAAATCCCGGGCGTAACGTAAATCAAGCCGAACGTTATTATGCGTTCACGCGATAACAACCTTGTACATCCCTTAATGCCCCCGTCACCTGTGTTGCTTTTCGTAAAATTTCGAGCATCCTCGAGGCTGTCGCGCTGTTCTTTTTTTTTATTCCGGGTACGTACACCCTGGTTACACCCTTTCTTCACTTCCTTTTGCTCGCAGTTCTTTTTATCTTTATTACTGTTACTTGTATTATTATCGTTTGTTATTTTCTGTTTATTTTATTTCATTTATTATTATTATTATTATTATTATATTATTTTGTTAATTCTTTTATCAAAGGTATTGATATTCGTTTCTGCACCTATTGCACTTTACTTTGTGCAAGACTCCAAGACATGAGATTCAATGTACGTAAAAATCGTTGGAGTGCAATTTAGCGCTTTGTTGGACATAAGTATGCTATTATAGTACATACATATATCGTTACAGCAGTGAGCGCTCGAGTTACTTGAATCTTACGTAGTACGTATTTGTCTTTTGTGGCATGTTCGTTATGGCTTCGACATTGTCTTACATCGTTGTACAGAGATGCCACAATTTCTTAATTTCTTACTTGGTTGATTTGTATTTTTACGTAGGCGTACGTAGAAATAGAATCGTTGTACAACGAAAGCTCCGTTTTGCTTTTGCTTTGTACGCTCGTTCGAACAATTTCATTACTTTTCCTGTATTTTGTTTTAACGATCCACCGTTGATAGCTGTCATTGTATCGTATAATACCCCGGATATCTGATATCTAAGTTCTTTATCGCGCACAATATGAGAGTAATCAACGTGTTAAATAGAGATTCGTCATTCATCTTTACTTGGTTTTCACGAGCTGAATATCGATCGCAAGTAGGAAAGGTTTTTCATGCAGATTAGAATAAACGTCGATGGATGACGCGTTAGAGTTGATCGCGATAGGTGAGACTGCACTTTCAAGCAATAATCACTCCATTTGCTATCCATCGCTCTTGCTTGGTGTTTTTAAACGAGATTCGGACAACCGTTGAACGTTGCTATTGATCAAATAGAGCAATCGCGGTTTCTGTCGGAAGTCATGGTCTTGATTTAACGAGAACAGAAAGCCGCTTTGATGAACGAGAAGTCGAGGCTCGGGTTATCGATCGAGATATCTCGCGGCGGCGTAATCGATCCCATAATTAAACGTGTAATCTACCGGCGAGATTTAAACACTCAGGTCGAAAGGTGAACGAAATGCACTCTACGATTGGGCGGAGATAAACTCGTAAGAATATTTTGGACACGTACGGTGAGATTTCTCTCGTTGAAAGTGGAATCAGTGTAGCGTTAAATTTACTTACACGCTTCCAAATTTTCAAATATTCAAAAATTCAAATTTCTTACAATGTACATTTACAAATCTTCCACTCTTTAAATTTATGTCATCCAGTACCTTGTTCGATCCCATCACCACCAAGTTTCATGGATTCTCTTACTAATTGAAAGCCACGAAGTCCGACTTACTGATTCAGATACGTCTGACATTTATCTACTTGTCCTACAAGCTATGTATATTTCATTCGTACCCTCGTGCAAATCAGCAAGGCTATACCATCTCGTTAAATAGAAAAGAAACAAAATGAATCCACCACCGTAACAGATTCGTTGAAGGACCGGAAACTATTAGCGTGTATTTCGTCAGACGATTATACGAGATGGGCCGCTCGAGTATCAACCGCTTGAGTAACGTATTCACGGTTTCCATGAGAAAAGAAAAAAAAAAAAAGAAGTGTTCCTCTAACGAATTTCAACGTGGTTACTCGCGCCCCTGCCTTTCTCTCTCGGCTTCGATTTCGGGTCATTGGAGAGTTGGGCGCGGAGAAAATAAACGGCTGCGCGGCACTCGGTGATCTCGTGATGCTGTTCGGTCCCGTGGCGCGTACACGCGAATCACGGCCACGGATGTTCGCGGTGTACAGAGAACATACTACCTGCCGATCGCGTGCATCGCGAGAATTAATCATCGAAAACGCAGCGGAATAATATTTTCGAGCCGAGAACATCCGCGCGTCGTTTTATTTTCATGGTGCGTCCACCTCGGTAAATGTATCGAGTCAGCACGTTGTCGAACGAAATTTTATCCGGCTAACAATTCGCCTCTTGTATTCTTCCTTTACCGATTGTGCTTGGATTTATTTCGCTTCCCTTTATTCTCCTTCTATTATTTCTTTTGCAATTGTAATTCGAAGCATGCCTTCTTTTTCTTTTTGCTACATCTACTGGCGTTATTTTAAGAAAATCGTGCGATTGATTCATTAACGATAGGTATGTGATTAGTTGGAATTTGTATCTTTTTCTTTTTTTTTTTTTATAAATAGAAAGATTTTTATTTGTCGAAATATGATTGGTTTGGTGAACAATTTTAGTGCAGTAATTATACCGATACAATATTGCGATTTTTCAATGACGGTTAGTTTTACAATTGCACTGATATATAGCTATGGTGTGAAATGAATGAACAACAAGTTCTACTTACGCGCGTATTCACAGCAACTCGTGAAAGCTAATGAAGTTTGGTGAAGTTCGTTGATAAATCACAGTCAGTGTAGAAACAATTAACGTGTATATATATTTTCATCGTAAGAGTGCAGCAACATACAGATTCAGTTTGTTGTTCGATGTACAGATACAAGGATTATCGACTCGTGATCGTAGAAACGGGTACAAAGGGAACATGGCAAAATCCGTTCGAGCCCTTTCCTTTAAAAAAAGGCCGTGAAGACATGCGACGGTCGATTCGTTTTGCGCGACACTGATCGTACGCAAGTGATAGACAGATACAGTTGCTAAGTTCTTCCTGCATTATTTCACCGACCATGAAAAAATATTTCATCTTCTACGTACGTTTTTACCGTGTATCTTCAGCCTTAAAGGATGATATGTATTCTATGATTGGACGAGGCTCGGCGACACACCAATCTCCTTCGAAACGCTACAACGATGAAGGCACGGCACCGTTTTCGTGATAATTTTCGGATTAAATAAAGCCGCGAATGAAAGGA
Organism: Bombus pyrosoma; assembly: GCF_014825855.1. Taxonomy (NCBI): domain Eukaryota; kingdom Metazoa; phylum Arthropoda; class Insecta; order Hymenoptera; family Apidae; genus Bombus; species Bombus pyrosoma. Next base: position 8,119,089 of record NC_057776.1, read on the forward strand.
AAATAAATAAAGAAAAAGAATCGAATGGAAAGACCTAAGATAAGAAGGAGAAAGATGAAAATACAGGGGGAAAAATCGGGCAATACACGGGAATGATTCGTGATGGACTGAATGAAAACGCGCGTGACAGTTCGTTGAAAAATTATATTTTTTTTCCATTCTGGCACGATTCGTAAACACAACATAATTTATAAATTAACATACACAATCGTCGTCGGCAATAATTTACAGAAACCCTTGTGAGCGTTTTATTTTTTGTTTGTTTTTTTGTTCCTTTTTCTTTTGTCGAATCTCTTGTTCGTCGTTGTACAAAACGTAAACAGAATGTCACGGAACCGTAAAAATCATCGCGGGAAAGGCCGTTCTCGTCGTTCCTTGCCATTTACTTCTTTTGCGCAGAATGTGCAGAAGAGGAAATGACGCGGAAGGGCGGAGAAGAAGCTGGAATACGAGCTTATAAATGCGACGGATGTTTGTAATCGAGACCGAGCGCTCTTCTTCACCCTGAAAAGAACGAGAATCGGACAGGATTTTTCGATGAAACGAGAAACAAGGGAAAAAGGGTAGGAAGAATGTAAGAATAGGACGAAAAATAGGAAGCTTGATTTGCGAATAGGATAACAAAATAAATAATAGAAGCATTAAACATGATTAATCACTTAACAACGTAACTAGGCATAATAATTAATAATAATTAATAATAATAATAATAATATAATAATAATTAATAATAATAATAATAATAGAAATAATTATAATCATACGAATGGCTAAATGAGTGTTAATAATTACAAGAACAGGTTGTCTGGCACGGCGATCGCTTAAATTGCCTGCAGACACGACGAGCGTGTCGCATCTTTCTTATTCTTTTGTCTTTCTTTTACTATACAATTATGTCCCTTCTATATCGTTTCGTTTCAATCTACATACGTCTCATCAAGCGAAAAAGGGCTCGTTGCGCGAGAGATTCTCTCAGGTTTAAGGCTGAATCGCGCGAAGGTCGGATATCGAATCGAAAGTTTCGATACAACGAAAATTTAACAGATCGGACAACCATTTCGTTCCAATTTATGAGTCATCCAAATTTATCCTCGTGATTTCATATCGAAAAAAAAAAAAAAAAAAATAAAAAGAAAGAAAGTAATTATGAAAAAAAAAACGACAAAAATATCATTAAAAAAGGAAAAATAGAAAATAAAAAATAACAAAAACAAACTGCACAATTTCTCACGATATCAAAATATAAGTTTCTGAATTTACAAAACGTCGTAATTTCAATGTTTCGAAATACGAACAATCTCTGCGAAGAAAACGTCGAGGCCCATCAAACGAAACCTTCCGCCTCGAGGTCTCTCCCTCGTGTATCCTTCTCTCGTCACTCCGACAAGCCGCCTTCCGAGTAATCGTTCGATCGACAGAGGCAAGTTAAAATGGCAAGCAGAGAGCGACAGTTTCCCCTTAACGGCTAATTACACGTTCCGTTCCTTCTCGAAACGCTTAAAACGGTAGACTAATTAGAAAAAACATCGGTATACAAAAATACAGCTATACGTACCTGTGCGTGCGCGCGTCATTCGACCACGCGCACCTTACCACCGTGTGTTTCCTGAACAACGCGTCTATGGATGTACAATATTGTATTCTGTCTCTGTGTCTATGAGCGTGTATATATATTATATATATATATACATATCTATGCAATATGATGTGTGGTCGCGTGTGTTAATACGGCTGAGCATCGTGCGTGTTTACACAGGGCGTGACTCGCGATATTCGTCACTGCCCGTTTTACCGTGGTCACGAACGGGAGACACACTGGACAGCGGCCGAGTTATGGCAAGGAAAAAGGCGAAACGGTCGAGGTTGAGCAAGGTTGAAGTATTATATAGCTGACACCGCGTGTAGTCTCCGACGAAACGTCATACGCGAACACACTGTGTCGTCGACGCTTTTTCGACACACCTCTATCACATTTGATACTCGCGGCAAAATTACTTACGACTCGCCTTGTGATTTTAATTCTAATTATCTCCGATTGCCGCGTGTTTCTTTTCAATTCTAATAGAATTTTTTTTTGTTTTCTTTTTTTTCAGAAATTGTAACAAGCTTTCAATTAAAGCGTCTGTCGACAAGGGGTTCGATAGTCGAGTACACGTTTGTCATCTTTCTCGCGATCGCGAGAACGCAATCCGCCAGTCGAACCAGTGAGTATTTTTTTCGAGGGATCGTTCGCGCCGCAAAATCCCAAAACGGTCGAATTCAGACCGCGATTTGACGAAATACACTAGTTAATGAATTGGTCACCGTGGACCGGAAACGCGAAGTGGTCGAAGGCGTTTCGCCCACCTGCTTCGCGAGAGAGCGCCACTTTGGAAGAGAACTCCGACAGGGGACTAGTCCTTCCCTTAAACAGGAGAATATACCCTTTAAGTTCGATCTTGAATTTTCGCAAATTTCTATACTAAATGAATTTACAGTTAGATAACTCGTAGCCCGCGCTCGGCGTTCCTTTTCCTTTACCTCTCTCGCGACCCTTTCGCAAAGTTTCTTCGTATAAAAAAATAACTTCCTCTCTCTCTTACGCACGCTTTTCGCAACATTCTCACTCCGAACAGTTTACAATATGAGAATGATGTTAATAATAATAATAATAATATTAATAATAATAATAATAATAATAATAATAATAATAATATTAATATCCATAATAATAATAATAATAATAAAACGCAATAATAATATTAACGTTACCCACTAATTAACGTTACATCTAAACGCTTTTATTATGCTTTAAGTTTCTTTCTTTCTGCAGGTACGGTTACGTTCGCTCTCTTTCTCTTAGTTTTTATTTCGTTTCTTTCATTTTCCTTCGCACACGAAGGAAAATCGTCGCGTCTCGCGGATCCATCTGCGTCCATTCGCTCTTCTCGAGACTGAAATCTTCTCGAAAGGCAGCCACCAAAAGCGCCCGACTGCCTTCCCTTTTCACGCTGTTTTCGCGAGTAACAAACGAATTTTCGATAAATATATAACACGACGCTGTCGACAGGAATTTCACAACACCCAGTAAAGCAACATGCATACACAAACACACACACACACACACACACACTCTCTTTCCTGTTTTAATAGTCGTTATAATAGCTAACAGTGTTCTTTTCTCAACAACCAAACGATAGTCTCGATTGAGGATTTCGTTTTTGAGTAACAACGTTTGAGTTTTGGAAAGATCGTTGTTGACGAATAAATACTACTTTCATCAGCTTTCCTTGAAACGTCGAATCTATTTTCATGTGTGTCGTACTTCCGAAAGAATCGTTGCGAGCCACTTAGTTTTATTTTAAAACCATTTTCTGAAAAAATAGTTTAAAATAATCGAGAGTTTAAATAATTAGTTTATAGGCCAACCAAAAGGGAAACGAGCATGAAATGATTATGGTACCAGATTCAGAAAGAGACAAGTGTTCCTTTACTATAAAGATAACGAACGTCACCAACGATCTTTTCTTCAACGTACTCAACTCGACCGATATGTAACCATGTGAACGAGGCTTAACAACGAGTCGATCGTGAAAATTTGGCACAAGTTTCTCCTCTTTTCGTCTCCTTCCTGGCGAGACGAGGTCGACGAGCGAGTATCTCGCGAAACAACGATACACTTCGACGGAAGATTGACATCGCGAGAAGATCGCGAGTATCTTGAACATACCGAAGCTTTCGATCGTCATGTTTCGAATTTCGAACCTTCGGAGCGCGGATATACGTGAACAAACACGTAATTCCCGCGGGAATGCTTTCAAATCGTTTCCGTTTCGTGCGCAAGAATATCGACTGAGAGAGACTAACCATCGTTTAACAGTGATCGGTTGTTCGGAGAAATTCCGACGATGAACGATACTCTCGCGGATCAACAGAAAATAGGAAATAAATAAAGAAGTCTGCGATGTCGAAAAGAATCGATCTATTTTACGCGAACAGCAGAATCATTTGACAGTCTGTTAAATTTCCAGATAAAAAACGAATATTTCACGCGAGACGACAGTCATTCTCGAAATGATCTCCGAACAGCCAAGTCTTCGATGAACAACAAAGGACTCCGGAAGATGAACGTCGCACGAGTTTCTAGGAGAAACAACGGGGAAGACGAATACCATATAATACTGTTAAAAAACGCGTAAAATTTCAAGACCGATAACGCTATGTATTTCGTTATACGATAACGAGGATTTTATGCGAAATGTTAGGAAAATAGCAAAATCCCTCGACAACGAAAAATTTCCTTAATTCTAACCGAATCGTAGGGTCTGGTCAATCGTTGGGCCAATTCCACCCAGACGAATCGATCTTGCCTTCCGTCGTTGTCCTCTGCGATCCTCGTGTCTTGTCATCGTCTTCGTCGAGACTTCGCAACTTCGGCGCCGAAACCGTTCGTCGAAGCTGGTCGCTCACCTTCTCGAAATCCGTTTGGAATCACGGGCGAGAAACGCGGCGGTCATCCACCTGGCCGTCGTCATTCGGCCTTGATCGTTGCCGAAGGGGAGGCTAGCTCCTGCGCGAACGTGGGGCTATCTTCGCCGGCAAGAAGGCCAGGTTCGCTCTTAGGCGTCTGAACGTCGGGAAATCTGGCGTGGGTCCTCAGGTGCCTGGTGATCATGTCTCTGCGACAGGCGGCATACGCGCACTGCGGACACTTGTATGGTTTCTCGCCTGTGTGCGTCCTCTGATGGGTACTCAGGTGATCCGACCTGCTGAATACCTGGCCGCAAACCTTGCACGTGTACGGTTTGACGCCCGTGTGCAGTCTCATGTGTCTGGTGAGCATGTCCGACCTGGCGAAACTCCTCTTGCATACGTCGCAGAGGTACGCCTTCGCGGACGCGTCCTGAGGACCCTGTCTGCGATGCCTCGAGGCCATGTGCTTGGCGAGACGATCGTGCAAGCTGAACATTTGTCCGCAGACCGGGCAAACGTACGCCACGTCCGCCCCGGGCGGCATCTCCTCCACCACGGGAGATACCTCGAGGTTGTACCTCACGGCGACGCTCTCCTTCGTCGTCGGCGACGCCACGTCGCCTTTTACTACTGGAACGCTCACCGAGCCCCTCGACACGATCCCCGGTGGGAGTAACTGGAGGGCCGGCGGTCTACCGGAAACTGCCGCCGCGGCCGACGCCATTAGACTCTTCATCGAAAGATCCAACGGCGACTCTTGAGGACTGGTCGTGTCGCTCTCCAAGAAACCGCTCCTCAACGGATGGTTGAAGAAGACGGACGAGGTCGAGAGCGGAGGCTTCTGGTCCCATCCTGGCACCAGGTCCGAGTCCGAGTGACTGCGTCCTCTGAAGATATCCGGCAGGTACTTGGTGTGCATGTAGTGCTCGAAACTGTACGACGATAGGGATCCCGGCGTCAACGGCGGCAGAGTGAGCGGAGTTAACGGGGTGAGCGGTGTGAGAGGAGTCAACGGGGATGTCGGCGAGGGTAGCACCATCGGAGGGGTGGTCGATTGGGAACACTGAACGCAGGTGCATCCCGCATATTTGGGCACCGAGGATCTCTGATGAGGCGGGTGAAGCTGATCGTACAGGTGATTGGCGTTACTGTTTCTGTGATGATGCCTGTGCCGGTGACGATGGTGATGCGAGTGATAGTGCGGATGATGAGGATGATGATTCTGCTGTTGTTGGTCGGTGGTGTTGGTCTCGTTCGCGTTCGACTCCTCCTCGGTAGACGTCACGGGCTCCTCGCTCTTCAGCCTCAGGGGTAGCAAACTGATTCCGGACGGTGGATCCGTGGCTGACCTCGAGGACGACCTGGGCGAACCGAACACGTCCTCTTCCTCTTCGGACGCTGGTACGCTTCCCTCGAACTTCAATACTTCACCCTCCGACGGCGAACTCCGGTGTTGCAGAATGTCCAAGACCTGGTCGAGTCGTTTCCTCCTGCGGAGGTTCCGATGGTTCCGGTTCGCAGTCGCCGCTAGGGTGTTATTGTTGGTACAGGAGGGCGGTGGCGGCTTGGCCGGACCCGGGGGCGCGGCTGCAGCGTCCTCCACGGCGCTCTCGGCCATCGTCATCGAGGATGCGCGGCACCCGCCGCCTGGGCCCTTTATGCCGCCTACTACACCCTCGGCTACCACCGTACTGCCTCCCACCTCGTCCTGAAACAACGAAAACCACGCCACTCTTACTTCTCTTTTCCTTCCCTGTAATCTCGGATATTGTTAAATTACAGCCTCCGCGGCGCGCTCATTTCCGATTGCTTATGAGATCGCTCTCGACACCGCGTAATTTCGTGAATCATCCTTTTAGTGCCGGACGCGAACGCGGATCTCCGGCATGCACGCGCTACGCTTACGCGACCTTATCTCGCGGTTACCCGCCCGACGATTCGCCATTACGCGCGTTCAAAGGATCCGCGTCATTAGACCAGAGTCTCGAAGAGGAACTTCGTCTTTTACGCCTGTAGCTTTTTGCTTACCGAATGGATGCGACGAACCAGGGACGCGACAAGGGAACAGCAGGACAGTCGAGCTTTCGATCGGCCAACAGGTCGATACCGACCTATGTAACGAAAAACAGAACGCGACGTCCACCGTTCGCGAAGGCTCGTGTCGCGGTCGCAATAAATCACGATTAATGCGTCCGCGCTTTTTTTTCGCCGATACGGTACAGGTTGACCGCCCGTCATTGAGCTTCGTGTAGCCATTAAATAAAAGGTGAGACGATCGCGCGATCGATCGATTTCGTTTACCGAGATGGCATCGATGGCGCGAATCGAGCGTGGCTGCGCGATCGAATAGACGCGACGCCGCACGTGTCGCTGCGAACGATGACGTTCGATCTCTCGCCTCGAACGACTTTTCGCATATTCATTAAAATTGGAAGACACCGTTGAAAGGGGAACTCGTCGATCGCCAGGTCGTTCAGGCATAGTTGACTAAGTCGATCGAAACTTGTCGAAAGATAAGAATTCGTGCGATCAGACCCTCTTACACGATAACTTAGCAACAAATAATATTAGTCGATTTTCAAGTTGCAGATTATAGGTTATAGGCTTGCATTTGACAATTTTACGATCTTACGTCGAGTCAGGTAACCAGATTTATTCGTTTTCTCATCAAATTTGTTACTGTCATACGAGAACAATTCATTAATATCGATCGTTTCTAACTTTGCTGATAATAATTTAATAGGTCAATGGTGCAAAACCTAGACTTCGTATAGGTTGTATAACTATCGGTTCAAATAATAGAAATTATGTCTAATTCTTACACGTGGTTTCGATGTACAATAATTCACGTCTTCAAAAGCGTTAAAATTTCGTTCGGACGAATGAAAGATAATTAAAGATGAATGCGATTACGACGAGTAAGCGAGAGTTCCCACGACGCTTACAGTTCCTTCTGCGGTGTGTTTATTTTAATGGAACCATGCACGGACCAGAGGACTCGTCTTGTTCGATGCGACAACGGCACTTTGTCATAAAACCACGTGCAAGTCGAGAGGTGTATCCAGCGGACTATTTGAAATTTAAATGGCGCGCGAGAGAGACAGACGCTGCGAGCGCATGAATCAACGTGTACAAACGACGAATCGAGCTGAACCCCCCGTTTTTCGGTGTAGGCGACTTTCCGTCTCCGACTGGAGAGAAGTTACAGGGGACCCGTCCAGGGACGCCATAAAACTTGTAATATCGCCTGCCGCGCGTCCACTGCAACCCGTCTATGGCGAAATAATTGATCACCACGAAATCATTGTGATCGTGATGTCCAGGATGTTTATCGGCTATTCTACGAAATTAGGTTCTCGGAAAGTCTAGCTATGAAATTAACGAACAACGAGAAAGGTAACTTTATGTACACATACACCTGTCATTTGTCATTTCTGTTATTGTCGTACGCCTCTGTCGTTTTTCCCATCGAAGAAAAGAGAAACTACGTTATTCGTCAAAATAGTTACTTTCATATGCGCTAATCTCCTCTTAACGACTGTAAATTCACAAAGTCTTTTTAAGCCTATACCGTTATCTGCAAAGTAAATAACTTTGAAACACGCGCAGAAGCTGCGTCAAAGAGGTTTCTCGCCTCACCGGATCGTCATTCTCGTAAAGCCAATATTTGGACATTGGCTTTCGATCGACAAGAAATATCGCGTAAGCGATCAAGTATTGTAATAAAAGTAGTGGTTCCTCCGCATATTTTGTATCTTCCATTCGACTACAAAGCTTCTTCGTTGCATGTCGCATCGATACCCGAACGACACAGCAACCTACATACAACAAGATTCCGGTGAAAAACTAGAGAAAACTCGTAACTCTATGGGTCGTAAGTAACCTCCCTCTTTACCGTTCTTTCCATAAACTGAAACGGCTTGAGCCGCGTCGATTACCTAAATTACCTCCAATAAATTAAACAGGGAACGTGAACCGTTGAAATTTCCAATCTCGATTTATTGCGGCGATTATTCGTAAAATATATACCCGGTGACTAACGCGGATGAAACGTGCCGCCCTTTTACGACTCGCGTAACCTGAAGCATGCGTCGGCGCGTGAAACCGACGCGTTTGACGGTTGGCAGCGCGAGGAAGACGACGGGAATGACGATTTTCCAGCGCAATTAGTCGCATCGGTGGAATAGAAATTCGCGTTCCCGGAAGGCGAGGCCGCGACACAGATGTCCCGGCGAAGACTTTCCAGCGATTCCAGCCTATCACATTCCAGCGCGTACACGCGCGCAGTTACCGCGCAGCTCTTTCAATTCGATTTGAACCACGCGTGTTCCTCTCGCCGCGGCACGAATCCTTTCATGGCGAAGGCGTGCGAATGCCTCGCGGAGTATTAAGCGCGCGGAAAATCAACTCCGCGGAAACTTGCGCCAATGCCCGCTTCAATTACGCAGAAATACTCGACGGCCAGCGCTTGCGACACGCGGTGAGGCCGAATGGCCTTCAACTTTACGCCTCCGCGAGGCTTCTTGAATTTCTTTCCGGTGGAAGGATTGAGCGACGAATGGGCGACGTTCGTGAGATCGTGAGATCAATTCGAGTGTGAAAATTGGAAGGTTGGAAGTTTGCTACAGAATTTTAACGAAGGTATGTGGGTGCAGGTGCGGTTAGTTAAGACGGGAATTATCAAATCTGTCGAAATTACCGGTTTCGGATTTTTAGTTCTTGCGACTGATTAAAATGTAATTTATATATATTTATTGGGTTCCGTATGATCGCTTTAGTTATATAGTTATTTGGGTATGATGTATTCGTGGTAATATATCATTCGCGGCAAATTAGATAGTAGATTATTCATGAGAAGTAGTTAGAAGTGGTAAGAAGTTCTAAAAATAATATCGACCGACCGCTTTTATATAGAATAGGAATATTAGAGATCGGTAGCTGTAACGTTTAAAAGTATTTTCTAAATTAATTGTTCTTTAGACGCTCTTCGAAAAGAGTCGGTCTTCCTTCCTCTGACTACTATTCTGGTTAAAATTTGTCGAGAGAAAAGCACGAATTTAACGGAAGTATCGAACGAACGAATTAAACAAACACGATCAACCCCTAATTGCTAAATGGGACCGTCTCGACTAAATCATCTCGCATCAGTGTATCATAAACAGTCTGCTTGTAATACAATCGTAAACTGCAGTTTAAGAAGATGAATCACAGCCGTCCTATTAATAACATACAAACAACCTCGCTCCATAAGACTACATCGTAGCGTAATATACTTTTATCTTTCGCATCCGACCGCTCAAGTTCATCGGTCAGATATACGCCCTGGCCGATGCACGCCGCAATCCCTATCGACGCGATCTCCCTTTATACAGAGGATCGAGCATCGATGCACTTCCATTTTCCATTTCACAGGAAGATATCCGCGATATTCGGTATCGGGCATCGAAAGATCGACGGCGGATAACGAGTCTCACGGCGGTCTTCGGCGTGCCTGTTCTTCCTACCGTGATGATCGTCTTGTTGTTTCCCTGGATCCTCCTTTTTCCCTTCGCTTCGGCCGAGTACGGTCGGTAGAATCTCGCCGAGAGAAAGGGCCCCGATGATCGGTCGTAAAACGTAAAGGGGACTCGTAAACGGAGTGAAAAGATGTCAGAACGTAAAAGCCGAGAACAGGTCCCGGACGAGGAGGTGTGGGCGTGCGTGGCTGCCATCCACTCTTCCCCTTTCCGTTTCTTCGTCTTCTATTTCTTCCTATTTCCTCCTGCTTGCTGCTTCTTCGTTTTCTTCTTATTCCTTCCCTCGTCTGCGTTTCTTTCGACTCTGCCCATCACGGGACACCGAAGGGTCCTGGTCCGCGTCCAACGATTATATTCCACGCTCGCGAAGCCCGCTCGGCAGAGATCGACGCACGAAACGACAGAGAGTTTCGTGAAACTCGAGAGGTCTGCTCGCGCCACACGTCCACGCGCTTCCTTTCTCTCTCGGAGTATCCTGTCTCTCCGGTACCACAACGTCGAAGGGCATTTAGAATAGCTTAATGGTCGGCCAATTTCGTTTTGAGGCTGATTCGACTGGACACGCGTCGGCGTTCGAAGAAATCACCACGGGCGTCGCTTTGCGTCACCGATTGCGCAACGCGATCACCGTGTTACGTTAGAGAGAGGAGAAACTTAATCGGCTAGTTAGATCGCTTCGAGTGGCGCGTTCGACGCACCTCCGGTGTCTTTGACAATGTATCTCTAAAGAGAATACAGCGTGTAATGGATCTCTAAATAGAAGCGAATACAGAGAGTATTAAGGCAAGGAGGAAGGTAAATATTGGATAGGAAGAAGAAGAAGGAGGAGGAGGAGGAGGAGGAGGAATGTTTGGGGACGATTTGAAGCGAAGCCGGTAAGCCGCGACGCAACTGCGTCACGAGAATTTGCAGGAGGCCCGGGAGAAGATCATGGGTGAAGAATTCCAGCAGGAATGCCCTCGGGGAGGCACCTGTAACCGCGGCTCGACGGGAGAAACAGAACAGGTTGAGACATGGGCGTGGGTGTAGCGCTTGATCTTTCTCTCCCGGTCGATCTGTCCATATACCGGGTGCTCCGCTGCTCCGACGATGGATACGAACCGCTTGCGAATCAATTCAAGCACACGGCTATATAAAATGCATATATGAATTTTTCTTTCCTATTTCTCCGATTAAATATTTATATATTCGCGGTTTATATAATCGTGATTTCCTGGTCTTACGATGGTCTTTAATAATTAAGTGGCTCTTCGTTATAATAGCGAAATGTCAGCATGTCACGAGACAGATAATGTCAAACTATCAAAAATAACTTCTATATACATCGGTCCGAGATCAAAGTTTCAAATCAACTTCCATATTGTACAAACTGAACTTTGAATATATCTTTGTTAAATTACAGAATCGTACGAGGTATTTGTATATCGTTAGGTTAAGGTTAAAACAGCAAGGACAATTATATTCATCGAAGAGGGAATTTTATAGGCAACCTTACTCAGCTGGTCGAGCGGCTCGAACAAGACGACGAGACACCTCGTCAAGCAAAACGAAAATCAAAGAAACTTGTTCCGGCGCCCGCATCGAGACACGTTTCTCCCACACCGCAAAGGGAACCCTTCCTATACAACCTGTTGTCGTACATCGTCGAATTAGCTGGAAACAGCTGTAACTTTCCCTTCCATTCTTAATTACCTTCACCGAAACTCACCGCACGATGTACACGTCATACGTAATAAGTGGATAAATTCGTTCCCTCGCAAATGCTATTTTATTCGTATAAGAATCATTTTATTCGACAAACGCAGGAATAACCAAAGACAACTGCTTCGTTAAATATTCTGCAGTCGCTAGGTTAGAGTCTCTAGGGCCGTGCGTTTGATCGAAGAACGTAAACGAGAACAGTTCGAATCCATCCCTACGATCGTCCATCCACCGTTCCTCCTTCGGAAGGAAAGAGTGGCCTTAGGGCAGGCAAGCTGGGTTCGGTGGCGGTGGGACTCCGGCAAACTGCTACCAAAAAACCAGACGGGCTACCGAAGAGAAGCCAATCGTTCGTATCTACATAGGCCACGGGTAGAGAAACCCATCGTCGGATTTTGTGTTTCTTCCCGATCAACGCTCACGACCATTGCTCGCGACCATTGCTCGCGATCAATGGGAATTCAGCGAATCAAAGTAAAAGAGAGAAAAAGAGCAACGTTAAAAGTCATGAAACTGGCAGCCAGTTAAGTCGCGCTGCACCACGTTCAATCTCGCTCTCGTTTCCAGGCTATCGATCGTCCGACTTCAGCTGTTCGTCCTGCGAGACGTCAAAGGGGAGTTCCGCTGCTCTATTTTCCGCCGCGAGTACGCCCACGGACGACGCGAAGAGAAAGTGCAGCACACGCGGAAGGGAGAAAAATCTATATGGAAGCAACAGGATCGTTGCTTTGATCGTATTCCGCGCGCGTTTTCTCCTCTTTTATACCACCTCCTCTGCCTCCTGCTCGGTCTTCCTTTCTCCCTTCCTTTTCCCTTTCCACAGCGGATCATCCTGTTTCCCCGTGGACAGGGAAAGGGCAAGGAGAAAGAGCGAGATATACCTCGTCAGGAATACGTTGCTGCTGTTCGTCGCGGCGTACGCGAGACTCGGTGTCGTGCGACAGATTTTATCGTTGCTGGAAAATTACGGGTTATCGGCGTGGTGATTAATGGCCCCCCTTCGTATATCGGACGGTAATTAAACGCGTGGTAATTTGTGCGCCGCGAAAGGGAACGCGCGCCGCTCGGTTGACAGGCCAACTAGGGTTGATTTAAGGAGCTATACGACGAACCTATCTCCTCTCCCTCCGTACGTACATCGTGCACGCACAGCACCAACACGTTCGCGGATTCAGTCTCGATCTACCTCCCGGTTTTCCTACCTTCCTGTACACCTCCTATAAGACGCCAGGACATTTGATCGGCACAAAAGGGTTGCATCCAAGAAGCGTCCTCTCCTTCTTTCCTCGTACTATAACGCGTTTCGATCGTTAAGGACTCGAAAACTCTGTCGCGAGCTCGCGACAAGTACTTTGCTTGCTTTTTAATCGCGACTACCATCGGCCAATAAATAACGTCCGGCTCGTCGCCGTTCCCGGGAGATGCAAAAACCGACTATCATACTTAACGTCACCCGGGAATGGTTGTAAGCATTTTATAAGGCTCGTAGATCGCCAAGTACGCGCGCGCTCTTCTGCAGTGCCTCTTTTCGCCAACGATATATCCCCAAGCGAGGCCGCGAGAAGACGAGGCTTCTTTTCCACGAAAACCTGTCTCTGGTCCTTTTTCTCCGACACCGGAACGACGACTTCCACGACGATCGACGGCTTGATCCAGAAAATCCACGCACTGCACCGGTTGCCGTCTGCGTGTCTCTAAGTCGCTCGATGAGTTCTGGTTCGATTTTATGCGCGCGACACGTCGTCACGCCGCGGTAAGGTTATTAATTATCCTCATGCCCGCGCTTTGATCTCGCGAATAGCGAAATTAATTTATTCGCCCTGTAGCGACGATCGACTCGATGGGGTAACAGCGATTATCGAAGCGCTCGATCTCGGTCCTGCCTCGTTTAACTCTTTCGCTGCGTACAACTTGAAGATAATGGATAGAGGGCTTTGTTCGAGATTGATACGTGTTACTGATTGAAAGTTTTTAAACATTACGCGTTCTATCTATAGAATCTATGGATTTTTGAAAATCTTACTTTTGTATCTTAGATCTATCAAAGTAGAAACAGATCACTACGTCGATGTTTGCGATGAAATACTCGTTACGAATTACCACTTGGATTTGCCAAATTTCACCTTCGATTCTCCCAACTGAAGTTCTTTGAATACAGATTACACGTGCGTACGTACCGTTACAACGTTTCCATATATCGTATCAGGCACTGCATCGACGATTGATTAAATCGAGATATTGGAGGAATTTAAGAGGTTGGTCAAGAAACATTTGTACGTTCAATTAAACGTTGACCAAGTGAAAGGTGCGTCACGAATACGCGCAAAAATATAATGCATCGAGATGTTTCAATAATTTACATTTCGATATATTTTCTTGTAAAAACGAGCTGCAACGATATGATTTCCAACGATTCGTCTATGAATTCGATCCTCTATTGTCGCGGTAGCCACGATTACAAGTCGATACAGCACCGACCTCCTCTTGCGATCTAGTTAGCGCGATCCATCGATCCGATTGGCGTGTAATCGGTTGATCGGTGCCGTTCCAAAGGGACGCTGGGAATTCGCTGAATCACTGGAGCATCGGGACGACTCGATGATAACGGACGATGCCCTTCGCCTCCGCCTGTTGACGCTCCAAATGACTAGCCGACGTTATCCGTCGCTTAATAAGACGTCAATTCTCCTCTGCTCGCTTTAGTGACGCGACAACTTCTCGTCGCTCTCCTCTTCGTCTTCTTGTTGCCCTTCAGATTCGCGACGATTCACGTACGAAGTTGAATTTCTATGAAAACCGGTTGTATATGGAGCATTTCGAAGTTGCAAGTTAGCGATAACCACAGATATTCCTCGCAGATGGAGCGGAATTATCGGCGAAGAGAGAGAGGACGAAATGAATCGAGGATTTTTAACTTGCAACTCTTTGGATTAAGCGGCGATTACGATATTTGAAGTTAGATTTCTGTAAAATCAGTTGATTTTACTCGCTACGAACCGAAGTAATCTAATATTGTACGATTCAAGCCTAATCGTTGTACGTTAACTGTTAAAGTCGATGGGTATTTTTATCGACCATCGATCGAAGTACGTCGTTCGCGGTATCACGTTGAAATCGATGCGTTTAGAAGAGGAAGCGGCATATAGGAGGCGTGTGTTCCAAACAATACGAGAACTTTCTCTTTTAAAACCAACAACGAGAAACGACCAATATCAAAGAACAACGTTTACGATACTCGCTTCTCTTCGAACAGTTCACTTTCGTCGCGCGCTTCGCTTTCTTCCGCGCCGGTTTAAAAATATTATAAAAGAACCTGGACTTTTTGCCGTCTTTTACGACTCTCTTTTATAGCTTGTTTAACTCGCGCTCTGCTTAAGAGCAGACGATAAAACATCGGCAAAATGAAAACTCGTCCATCTAATTTGAAAAGGAAAAAATTACCGATCTTCATAATAAACGGCTACGAAGCGCAATTTCTAATTCTATTAAAACAAACTCGGGCCCATTCGAACGCATTACACGAAATAATTCTCCTGTAATCTATCGAAAGCGGTTCGCGTTTCCCGGTACAGTGTTCGGGCCCCTTCTAAATCGATCCATTTACCCGATCCCGACTGTTATTAACTTATCTCCATTTCCGCTGCTCGTTTTCTTCCCCTTAACCTCTTCGAGTAACCGTTGGCTTGTGCGCGTGCACCGATCCTTCGCGCGTTAATATTTAACGCGTCATTTCGTTCGCCGCCATCGGCAAGATAGACGAGCCTGCGTAAACGCGTTCTTATTTAAATACCGACACGCTGAACCGCCACGTAATTATTTAACCGGCGCTCCCTGCCATTAGAGCGAACCATCGTACGAAGATGGAAGACGCGCGAACGTCAGCCATGCGGCGCCGCCATTTGAAAACCCGCGCGCTACTCTCCAAAGCGATCGTTATCGAACTCGGTGGAATCCCTTCGACGGTCGTTACGAACTGGGATTGACATCCGCGGCGCGCCACGCTGCTACCTACGCCCTCCTCTCCCTCCATCTCTCCCTCCCTCTCTCTCTCTCTCTCTCTCTCTCTCTCTGGTAATTAAACTCTCTCGCGATTTTCCCGTCAACTTTTTACGCTTCGCACCTTTCCAACCCTCCTCGCGTCTCCGCGTCGCCGTCTTCGACGTCCGACTTCTCGCACGGGCAGCCGTGAAACCGGCGAACGATCATTAGCGATCCGCCACTCGACCGGAGAATCTAAAAAGGAGCCGGCGAGAAGCAGCAGCTGAGAGACCTCGCGTCCTTCGAACAGCCAACGATTCACCTGTACCGGCTGCGAGAACGTTTCATGCGGGTGGATTTCAGGTCTTCAGGCTTCAGCGAAGCCTTGGAATGTTCAAGCCCTCGGATTCTCCGGATCATGTTCTCTGTTCTCCATGGGAATCGTATTGGTGAGAGATGGAAGTTCTCCTACGATGCGATGATCTCGTGCAAATTTCCCTCTTGTTACTTTGGATTTATCGCTCTTTCTCATGTAGATACTTCTCGTTCTAATAACAACGCGTTGTGCTCTCGATTCGTTGCTCTTTATCGTTATTTCATCGAGAATCTCGCGGATCGGCTTGCTAATTACTCGAAATTCAGTTTATTCAATGAATTCTGTCGTTGTTTGATGAACGTGATGTGTTTTCAGTGATCGTTCACTTTCAGCGAACACGTGTATTTTTGAAGGCTATCGCTCACAAGCTTTTAGTTTCCGAGGAGTGCAAAAACGGCTGCGAGTGATGTATCCAGGCCACGAACGTGTCTTAGCATTTTAAACACTTCGTCGATGTTAATGCGTGACATAAGAAACAATCCCGTAAAGAGATAATCTACCATTGTCTGTCATCATTATTTAACGTACGTCCCTCCTTTACCTTCAGCCACATGAATCTAACAAAGTAAGGAATCTACGATCGCAACGTTTAATAGCAATGAATTAAAATAATTAACTCGAAGCTTCTAAGAACAACGTATACTCTCTATACATTTGTATTAAATTAACAGAAGCATCGAGGAATGGAAATTAAACGAAAGGAAAATAGATGTTAGAAGAAGCATCTCCTTTGTTAGCGGAGCGTGGGGCCAGCGTGGTTCGCTGGTCGCAAACAAATAGCTGGTTCGTTTAACATTTGCTCCTGGTTGCCTATTTGCTCTCGATTCTTTGCGTCACGCCAGGCTAGAGGCATTCCACGAACTAATAACATTGACCGCGTAACAAGCAGCGTCGTTTGCAAGCGTTTACTTCGACCAACGACGTTTGATAATGCGACCACGCTCGTAAAATCTTCTCCGCGTGCAGATAACGCCGGCTGTAATAACTGGAACGCGAAACCCTTGCTCTTCTGTCTCCGTTCCACCGGTTCGCGATGGAAATTCCTGAATCCCGTCACTCCACGCGAAAACCTCGTATTTTATCGGGATCGCTGGAAAATCCTGCGTCGCGATTCGCAGACAAGGGAAAAGCTCTCGTACGATGAGTAAGATATTTCTGCACGGGCTTATATTCGACGAAACATATTTCTCGCGTATAATATTCTGTAACGCGGCTACCACTGGTAAAATATGAGATTCGACAAGTATCCTGGCGGCATTTTTACGAAGATATTTCTTTACGTCTGTTAAGAGCCACGCATCTTTGTGACCAACTTTTCGTTTCAACAAGTCAGAAGATTTTCGATGTTTTAAGTGGAGTTCTGGTACGAGATTGAAACGATACGAATCAATAACTATTCTTGAAAGGAAATTTGGTTTCTCGACTTAAGTTTGCGATGGAGGTAAAAAAAAGTAACAAGGGATGTCGCGGAAATGGTCACAGTTCTCTACATTGTATCAAAATTTTGCATAGTCTTCTTATTTATCCTATTTTAATTATTTATTTCAATTTACACGTCAATTTCAATTTAAGTGTAATTTTGTTACATATCGTAATATTGTTTCTGCGTATGGGTAATGCATTAATGTGCCAATATTTGCATTTGATCGAGTGTTCCTTTTAAAAAATTGAAATTCACGATTGGCATTAGCAAGCATATATAATGCACTAAAGTGTCCATAGTAAACTAATAAGCAGGTAATGTATAAAGTGTAAAGTATATGATAAACTCAGGAAATAAAACGTGGCGAGTTCCCTTACACCGTAAAAATGTCCACAAACATCATCGTAGCGCAACGAACCAACTTCAGCCAGTAAAAAATCTCTTCGTAAACTAATCATTTTCCATAGGACGTTTGAAAGTGGTTGCCAGAATGCGGAGGATTTGTTGCGCAAAGGTGTCTTCGAGCCGCATTGCAAGAATCATGGCACCGCAGTGCAGCAGAACTGCAGATTCACGGAATACGGATGCACACCGTAACGCTTGTAACGGCGACCTTAGCTTCTGCTGCATACCAGTACCAGAAAACCGGAGGAAAATGGAGAAAAATCAAGAGAAAGCTAGTTAAAATGTTGATGGACGGGAGGGAATGGACCGAGGAAAGCGGCCGTACAGCCTGCAGCTACGTCGACGATGATAACTAAAAAGTGAAATAAGCACGGCGTAACATGTCTACACGGTCGTGAAGTAAAAAACCTGTATCGACGTTCGATGTTCGACTTCGTTGAGAAGGAAGTGTCCATAAAGTATTCATAAAGCGTTCAACGATGCAGAGAAATGAAGTTTAACTCCGGAGTTTTTCTCTTGAATGATCTTCGCGAAGAACTGGAATGTCAGAGATTGATGCAAGTTTTCATCATAAACCTGATGTTTCAAATTAATATATAACGCGAAAAATGTAATTACTACCGGTTTGTAATTACCGCCTGAATTGAAAGTTTCTGTGCCATAAATTTCTATATTAAACATTGAATTTGTTTCTAGAATCGCACGGGAGATAGTAGATCGGCATTAAACAAATTTTTCTTCGCAAGATGCGAATTGATTTTCGTTGTTTGATGGCGGAGAAAAAATTTCGATATTAGAGTAAGAATTTAATCGATCGCATTTCTTTGATCGATCCTGCTAACTGGATTATTGGCATTTCTGTATGTATTTCGCTATACATGTACGACTGATCCTCCCCTTGATAATCCAAATTAGTTATCATATGCGACTGTCTATCTGAATACTTTTAAACGAAGGATAACGTGTCACGCCATGCATCGAAAGAATCTGGCGAGAAACGTTATCGCGTAATTGCGGGTTAATTCGAGGCTGGCCGAAGCGTGGGCAATTCCTCGAGACACGTCTGCGAAGTTTGTCGCCGGACCACGCTTTTGCACGCAACATCTTCTCTCAACAAGATACGTACTTCGTAGTTTCTTTCGTGTACCTCCGTTTACCTCTAAGAATCGCCGTATACTGTACAACTGACGTGGATTCTTTCGACGATCGTTTCTTTCTTTGGCACGAACTGTCGAAGCACGGAAAACTGTGGATCGGCGCAAGAAACGCGAGAAAGTACTGAGGAACGCGGTACAAAAATCGTTAATAACGATGAAGAAAAAGGTAAGGAAAAGTAACGCGGTGTGGTTAACTATTTAGTTACTATACCGTTAGACAACGTTCATTTATTATCCAGCCATTCTATCTCCCTTTCTCGCGTTTCGTTATTCGCCGTCTTCCTGCAATTTCCCCGAACCGTTACCGATAAATGACTGATTTAAGTTAATTCCAGCGTAACATTAGGCTAATAACTTATCCGCGACGTATCCGTGATCAGTCGCGCAAGACAGAAACCATTGCTCGTAAATTAGAATAATAACAGCCGCGAGGGAGAGAAACGGCGGAAAAGGTGAAATGTAATCTATGGGACGGAAGCGCACCGGTTTAAATATGTTTCGATGTATTTGATCAGGTTAATGTAGAGTTCAGGTGTTGCTACGTGGCCGTAGAACGCGCGTTGCTCCATAGCCATACATCTACATGCGCCTCTGGAACTTTGTTCGATGGTAGATTGGAATAATGGATGGAGAAAATCGTGCTACGCGTGTTTTATGTGACTTTGATTTTGAGTTACGACCGCTTTTAGTGCTACGATAATTTTCACTTTCGACTAATTAGTCGTTTAAACGTCATGCATGATTTTGCCACGCTCGAGATAGCGACTTTGCCGCGCTATCGACAAACGTCGCTTGCCTTCTGCACACTTTTCTTCAAGAATTCGTTCGCTTCGAACTCGAGTTCGTACCAATCTGATTGATTAACTCGAAGCTGTTTGATTGCTTTAATTATCTAGAAATAAATACCGAAAATGGTGCAACGAACCGGAAACTAGAATTAAAATCGCGGTACTTGTCAATTGTTCTCCCTCTGTTTCCAAATCGAGGAATCGAGTTGGAAAAAGCCCTAGTTCCGCTTGAAATCGGAAACGATATTTCAAGTGGGTGAAACGTACAATTTCAAGTTACATATATACGTATATAATCAGTGCGAACGAGACTCGAGAAACTCAAAACAAGTAGGCGATACTCGACGTTTATAAACGATCGAAGTAGATTCGAGAAAAACAACCGCGCGTCTTTCCTGTGTCAATTAATCAGAAAGAGAAGACAGGGAAGAACGGCTAGGAAGGAATAAAAGCAAATAAAAACGGCCGTAAAAAGCAAGAAGAAAAAAAAAAGGAAAAGAGAGAAGAAAAAGCGACCGACAAAAGCAAGGTAGGTAACAGCCATGCAAAGCTGAAAGCAGAGGGAGGAAGAGAGTAACAGGGAGATCCATGGCTCGGATAGGGCAACGCTTATCCATGCAGGGCCTGGCTGTGCGCCTTAATAGAAACACCCACGCCCTCATTATGCGGATATCGTAAACATTCCCCTCATATGCGAACCGCGCGGCGATCTCCCGTATGCAAATCCTCGCCCTCGCCCTCGCCCTCTCTGTTTCCTTGTTTCCCTCGGCAGCGGACTGCAGGCAGTTTGCACGCCATCGCGTAAAGCAGTCCACACCGGTGTGTATCGGTAGCCCCGGAGAAGTTGGCCGAGTATAGAACGCGGCCAACACAGCTCGGCCAACCGACCACAGCTTTTAGCACTTTAGCCGGCCGTGGCCCTTCTTTGATGTCAGCCCCCGCACTTAACGAGCCGAGCCATCTAGCCAGGCCGAGCAATGGCATTTTCACTCGCGAAAATAATCGCCCCGCTATGATTCGCGAAACGAGCCGCGTCGCCGGCCTGTCCCCCTCGGTCAGACGAATCGCGCGCTTCTCTCCGCGCGGATGAATTACGAGCCGCGTGGATACCGGCTACCGATTAAGGCGCAGATTTATAGGTTTCTCGCGCTCCTATACATACAGTGGCTACGAAAAGCATTTGAGTTGCTTATTCGACCAATCGATCAAACGTGTTTTGGTATTAAAATTTCAAAAAGTTCAGTTGTAGCCGCTTTCACCTTAGGGAATGGCTCATCTCTCAACGAAGCGTTTCTTCAGCAGATTTTATACATCTCGTTTTCGTGGCAAGAAATTTTTGTATTGATTATACGGAACTACTGGTACTAAATAATACGAAATTTAATATATTTAGCAGCGTCCGGTTAATTAATAGGCGAAAACCAAGCTGATAACTATACACTACGAATTTCATTATAGCGTACAGTAAGCCAAAGCGTCTTGAATTATCTGACATGCCGAATCTTAAATTTTTCACAGAATTATCAAACTTGTACATTATGAGACGTCGTTGCTAATGTGACAACGAAAGAAGGAGGAAACGTCGTATATTTAAGGTGTAGCAAGCGCAAAATATCAAAAACGAAAAGATCACTCGAACGAACCTATGGCAAGGTTATATGAAATATCGAGCAGGCGCGATATAAAAACTAATGAAACAAACAGCAAAGTAACGTCCAGAACTGAAATACACTATTGAATTATAATAATTAAATATACTGTATATATTCTACTATATTAAAGCGGTAACCATATACACGGTATACCATATATATATGTCGGAGATGTAGAGACATGGAGCATTTCTTTTGGAATACTTGGGCTCGAGGTGACGCAACTGGTCGCTGAACGTAGCCACGATCACGGGATGATGGTTTAACCTGACAGAAGAAGTTCCGATATTGAGGGACACGCTGTATTAACGGACAAGCCCCGGCCAGGAGCAATGTCGGCTCTATGCAGGATTGCCTAGCAACGGCGCCTGGAATTTTGTTGATATTCCTAATCGATATGTAATTGACAAATGAGATCCAGGCAGTCTTTTATTGAGATCTCCTTGGAGAGTTTACGGATATCCGGGAGTCAGTCTAAAAGTTACGGAGCGACGCAGCTAACGTAATTTGCGATACAGAGAAAATACAAACTATCGTACAAAGAGTTTCCCGTTGACCGTGGATTCGTTTGAACCCAAGAATATTGTCAAAAGCTTGAGTTAAACAATGGTAAATCCAAATGAAGAATTGATACGCGCCCACAATTCAAATGATGATTCGACACAAAACTCTAATAATAATTCGACGTATACATACAGCCGTAAATGCACGTGGGATCGAGATGAGGCAAATTCGTCGCAACCAATCGCTTTCTTTCGAACACGTGTGGACAACACGGTTGAAGAGGACAGGATCGAGAAGATGGCGAGATCGAACCGAGTTCCCTCGTGCCGATACGATGAAAGATCCGATTCGAAATACACGCGACCTCGCTTCTTTCCTCTTCACACTTCACGAGTACAGTCACGCATGAAATTTTCGTTTAATGTCAGAGTAACAGGTAGTCGTTTGTGATTAGCATGGAGGTTACAAATGGAAGACTGTCGTATAATCTGTGTCGCGATGCGGGTTACGTAAATACGTGGCTATTTGTTATCGGCGGAGAGGCGAGAACAAACAGCCGCGACACACCGTGCGCGCACCGGCTCGTTTAACCGAGCCGGTTAATCAAAATTATACCCGTCACGTTCGACCAAAAGGGGGGAACTGTTATACGCGTACACCACGATACGAATCCAGTTCCCTCGAAGCTTAATTGCTCGCGTTGCAGCGGCCTCTCGGTCTCGTCTAATCCCGCTCATTTAATATCCATCGCGGCGCGGGGCCGCCGCGTTTACAAGCCCATTACGCGTTATTTAGTATCGCCCCGCGCCGGTGAAATTTTCCGTCCACTATTCGTCGCGATTAGTCTACAGGACGTAGTTAATAGTTACAGCTGGTAAGCTGCAGCAGCATCGTAGCGACGACTTATTGGCATGTGCCGCGTAAGTCGCAAATGGATGACGATGTTCTCACGGATACGAAAAAAAGAAAGAAATGGAACTTTGTTTACAATTAGACGCCTGATGATATCGTGCGTAATGTCATACTTGTTAATGAAGTTTCAAAATGTCTTATATGACACAGGCAAAAATTTGGATAAACCGTCTGCAAGGATTAACGAACCGAACGATTAATCGTGAGAAACTATTCGCTAGAAATGGCGAGTTAAAACTTTCGTTGAAAATTTTCAGATATATTAAATGGAATATTCAAAGAAATTTAACCTACTATCCGAATTTGGACGGTTTACAGCGTGCATTGAACCAAAAGATACGATGAAACAGACTAGAAGTAACGAAACTTCATTTATTTGAACTCGCGGTGCAAACAATTCGTATAAAAGTACAAGTTCACACGCAGATAAATGAGATTTTATTATATTACGAATGTCAAGATCGAATAATCGAGAAACGCGATTTAATTCGATTTTCTTACACGAAGGACAAATTTAACTCTATCGCGCGCAATTATCGAGATTTTTTATTATTGCGCCACGCACTCGCTCGTTCCTTGCGATCTAAACTACCCGACGAGACGATGGTCCTCGCAGATTTCAACAACTTCCTATCAACTTCTCGCATTTACCTCGTTCTTCGTAAATATCCTGCTGATTATAGTCATCGGTGGCCGTCTTTAAGAAGAAAATATTCGCTACGAAAATGGAGGAAACATCTATATAAAGGAGAGAAGAATAAAAAGAAGAAGAAACGGGACGGATAAGATGAGAACATGGTAAGCAAAGTTAGAGAAAGATAAGCACGGAGATAGAACGAGAATGGGAGAAGGAGCCGAGTAATAAGCCGGCAGAGGATGATGAGTGGCCGGTGCAAATTAGCCAGCACGTAAAGCAACCACCCCCGACGAGACGGCGGTGAACAGCGGTCGGGAACGAGAGGGGACGTAATATCGCGCGGGGCACCGTGCCTTCCAGTAAAAAAGACCCACCTCGTCAGCCGGCCTTGGAAGGCTTAATGAACGTCGCGTGCCGCGCGCCAGATCTATCTTTCGCGGCTGCGGGGCAACGTTAAAAGCTGGGAGTTCGTTTGTGGCTGAATTAACTATTAATTTTCGACCGTGTTGGTTGCCACGTTCTGCGGTCTCCATGACTGCAATTGCTGTCGAGAATATGGACTCGGTAGTTTCGAGAGTTTCTCCAGAGGCCGAAGAATTCACGACGTATTCGTAGTAGGGACGTGTCATTAAGATTGATTAGATTAGATCTGCTTATATCTCTTTCGTCTTTTTCTTTCTTTTCGCCTGTTTCTTTCTCGACCTTGGCCGTTTCCGTGTTTTAAGTTTCGCACGCACGCGAATTGCCGGAATGCATACACGCGGAATCGTTGCGATCAAAGTCGTTTGTAAACCGATTCAAGGTCAGCCGACGCACAAAAGTTAGCAAGAAAACGCCTTTCCGCGTAATTCAGCGACTCGATTCGATCGGCAACCGCATCGATGTTGGACGCGAGACGAGGAGCGCAGAGTCAAGTGCACAGCCGAGACGGAAAATGGAAATTTCCAATTAGAGGCGGTTGTGAACGGGGCCGATTAATTAACGCGACGGAACCACCGATCTGACCCTTTTAATCGGCTTTGGACTTCGTCCGTTCCTTTTTCCCCTCTGCCTATCTAAAAAAAGAACACTGTATCGAGAACGAAACCATGCCCGGAATAGAAACTAAATAACCACGACTACGAAATTGCTCGTTTTCCCAGTCCGTGGAATTCAACTGTAACGCTCCCAATACGGATCGAACGGTTATTTTTCAAACCCTTCTCCCTCGTCGCCTCATCTCGCTTCTATTTTCCCTTCGAGGACGACACACCCATCGTCGCTGATCGTTTCGCTCGATAATCAGGACTTCGTTCTCTAATAAATATGGATTTAATCAACCTTCGTGTCGCTAATCAGCATGTTCGATAAGAACGGTAATCGCGGTCTCGATTCTCTTTCTCTTCGAGGCGCACTCAAGGAATCCTACGATTATTATACACGTGTCGTGAATACCAACGTGCTTGTAACGGAAGGAATTTCTGGTAACGCAATCGTGTACGCACGCGTGCGTATGATAACCGAAACAACAAAGACACGCATTCGACACGCACGCATTTCCGCAACATTGTTATTGTCGCATTCCTCCGTTCGAGCACGAGCCCAACCGCGATGGAACGTCGAATCATCGTTTTTTCGTCACCTTCGACGGTTACGCTTCCTGATAGAATTTCTTCTTTCGTGGCGCTTGAAGCGTTTGCATATCAAGCGTTGCAAAAAAAAAAAACTACGCGAAAATAGGAAAGAACGTCAGAGATCGACGTCGGTCGAGAAGAATAATAAATGTTCGAGCTATCGCGGCTTATATCGACGATTATAATAGACGCTGCTATAATTATCTACCAGAGTATAACGTAACTTAACTTTGTTAATGTAATTTCATTGAATTAAAGAGTTAGAATATTATTTAATATCTCTCCTGTGAGAGGGAAATATTTTTATGCTTCAAACATGAGGAATTAATTAAAATCTGAAAGAGTAAAAAGAATTCCAATGTCCTTGCCATTGCTATTTTAAAAATTGTCGCATATACGCGGTTTTCGTCGTCCTGTTGCAGACGAATGTTGACCGTCTACCGACTGATATAACGTGCGTTTTATACGCCGCGGTGCTATTTAATTCTTATTATTTTTTTTTTTTTTTTTACTATGCTTTTTTGATGCCACACGATTATGCGCGTAATCGGCACGGCAGCGTAGAAAACGAGCGTTACACCAGCCGGTAATCGGCCAACGTTCATTTTCAACCGGACGACGAAAACCGGATGGCGAAAACCGGACACTGTAAAAATGTCCTGTGACTGTTATCCAACTTATCTGTGACTAGATAATCGCTGGAATCTTCTGGTAACGAAGTGTTCAGCTTGACTTGTTCATCTCTACCAGCTTACATACATCGCTGCGTTCTTTATGCTTCAACTATTACTTCTGTATTTAGATATTATTTAAATATTATGTAAATCAAATTCCTAATTTAATAACATAACTGGCGCGTGTTTTTGTGCATTTTATACTATCAAACAAATAAATAAAAGGCGTGTAACTCGTGCATCGTGAAATATATACCATAAAATGAAACATTTTGAGCGTAGCGATAATTCGTTTAACGAACCACGCTTTCCACCGATTTAACATCGGACAACCTGTTCTCTAATTGATTATCGCCATCCGTGAAACGTTGCAACTTTTACTCAACCGGCTTCTGGTAACTATGCGGAAAATCGAGAAAATTCACGTACAATATCATCGGAAATGACAAAGAATCGATGAATATACAGGCTGACGATGATATCGATAACAACGAAACTGAATAATAGTCGATGAACATAGAGATTTCAATTTTCTCACAATTATTAAACGTTCTTTAATCGAACGACGATTTCCTTATTCCGAGAGAAACGTTCCACTGTTCTTTTATGCAATGCAATCTTTGGCCCAATCGTTTCACATCATTGTGCGAGAAAACTCCATTTAAAGTATTTTGAAAAAAAAAAAAAAAAAAGCGACTGATATAGACGATACGACGATCGTCTCTGACAGATCGCGATATCCAGACATAATCATTTAATAAATTACCAATCATTAATCGTTATTGACTATTTAATTGTTCCCACGGCGTTTTATGTTTCGACGTTGCTAGAAAAGGCGGCAAGCAAAATCCATCGAATGGCATACGGACAATTGTATCCGACAACGATGTCTCTGTTCGCTGACAATTCTCACGAAACGAAAACGTTCGCGCAACGCAATAAAATAGAATATGCTTTCGGCGTTCTTTCCGCCTTTGTACTAATCGACGTTACTATGATTTATTCGCAGCACGGTAAGAAACACGAATAGAAAGCGGAAAAAGGATGGAAAAAGGATTGAATGGCACGATAAATATTTGTCGATGCGCTAAAACGCAACGAAGTGTCGAGAGCGGCAGCGGGGACCGTAAACGTGAAATATACTGAGTTTATAGGATTATCCGCGGCAGAATCGAACCGTGAGTATTGGCTATGCTCGTCGACTGAAACACAGTTTCTGCGCGCAACCTCAACACGCGACGCGTTTCTACATAAATCACCGGCAGACATCGAAAGAGCCTTTTAAAATTATATAGCTCGACCGACGAGAGGATACCCGCGGATTTTCAAAGTTTCTCCGAAAGATATCACCGTATCTAGATATCAGATCGCGCCGAGTCATTGACTGTATCCCCTTGCCATCGACGTATCGATCTTCTTTATCCGGCTGTTCGTGGTTTTTCACCCGCGACTCTGACCGAGCGCTAGCAATTCCAGGTGTTAGCCACCGTCACTGGACCGGAAACGCGTTGCCACCGATTACTACGCGTCCTCGACTAGAAAACCTTCCGTCATTATGGACGACGTTCTTTGGATGCCCGAAGAAGCAAAGAAATATCTCCTTTTTTTTTTTCGAAATTCATTTTATTCGATCGATAGACAGGGTTAGGAAATTGTTTCTCACTTTATGGCAAATGTACCGTAGCAAGAAAGAGAGTGGAGACGAAAATATGAGAGTAGATTTTATTTACGACTTGGGATTATACAAGCACCTAAATATTAAGATTACGAATAATTGGAAGAAATAGAATAACAAAATTGTCAAATACGTACGTAAGAAACATATGAAACAGACTATGGAATATTGAACAGGTGCATTCGACAAGCGAAGGAAACAGAATATCGAGAGTTTTCCGAATCTAAATCCCAACTTTGCTACAATTAATTTCTGAAAAACTACGTTTCGATGCAAGCCAAGCACAAGTTTGCCTTATCGCGTACGCGCGCATCGGATTATCGAATCGAGATACGAGCGTGAACACGTCCGAGAACACGTAAATCAATACGGGATAATCCTCGTTCGACATTCGATACAAGCGGCGTGGGTGTCCACGGCATCGTTTCGAGCGCGTCTTGTCTCCGTTGAAAGCCACACCGTCCACGATACACTCATCAGCACCGATCTTCCTCGAGTAAATAAATACACCACCGCTGTAGCGCATGAAGTCAAAGTTACGAAATGAAATCTCATGGCGCAGCAAGAAATTAACGGGGGAACCAGAGGTGTGACAAAAAGCGATCTGGTCGAACGAAGTGTTGATTAACCGCACGCTGACAGAGTTCCTCAAACGTACCGCCGAAACGACGTCACGGAGACGTTCCGGAGGCTCATCCTATTACGCACCCGCGCGAAATTACTGCGAAAAAACATCGCCGTGTCCATATTGCAACGGTGGAACGATTTCCTGGCGCCAGACGATACGATAAAAAATTTCAAAGAAATCGGTTCTCGGTCTCCTCTGCGACCACTCGTTGATTTCACGTGCCACTTCGATCGTCCACTTAAAGAAGCTCTCTCGAAAACCGGTGATTTCAACGCCGCTGGTATCTCGTCGCACAATCTCTCAAACGTTTTGTCTCCGACGTAAATTTCCGCCCTCGAATTCTACAAATTGGAACATTGTTAGAATTTGTCCTTATAGTTGCTTAAAAAGACCAGGAATACGTAATATCACAATGAACAACTGTAATGTACAACTGGCTACAAAAGGTATTTACACGTACCCTTAATTTTCCAATTCTACGTTTCACTCTCGTAGTACGAAATTCTTACAGCCACATGAAAGTAGTACAAAATAATACGAAATTCAATACGCTTGCTCTTAATTAATTGCTACGTAGAAGCCGTAATAAACGAAGCGACGTACACATACTTTTTTTACAGTCACTGAACGTAAAGACATCCAATACCGCTTAATTATACAAAGCGATAACTAGAAACCCGCGACTGAACGTCACTTCTATTGGATTGGTGAACCGAGAAAAATATATTCTTATCTTCGAAAGATCGCATTCCGTGCGCCAAGAGTGGCGCGTGATCTCAGCCGAATTTACGGGAATATCGGGCACGACCGCGCCCGTAGCCGCGCTCCAACCTGGTTACCGTTAGACAAGAAGGATCGTTGCCCACGAACAAATCAATTTTATTACCGGTGGAATTATTGGAACATGATAAATGAAGGGACCAGCCGCAACGGAGAGGCCTCCGTTAAAAAGACAAACGGTGGCGAACCGAAGCAGATCGAGAAGGACGAAAAGAGAAGGAGCGAGAGAGCGTCCGGCGGGGACGGAGAGGAAGACACGTAAGGATGGATGGACGGATGGAGAAGGTATTATATGGCGAGTACGGGGCCGCGGTAAGGCGAGTTTTTATCGTGGCCGCCATCTGCCGACCGATCGTCATTACCGCGCTAAGTAATCCTTCGTACGATTGTATGTGCCACACCAGGAGCACGCTACGGCCGAGCCGCCACTGCACCTCGTTACGAACGCGTATCCTCTATTTTTTCGCGCTCGCTAAACGCGTCGATCCGTTCTTCCCTGCAACGATCCGCGTATGGACAACGAAACGTATATAGGACGAACCGAGGGGGTGTGTCCACCGTTTTTCGTGGACCGACCGCGCGCGAATTACAGGGAGATACTGACCACGACCGACCGAAATAGGTAGCTGACACGGCCGTGATTAATCGGACCGGCGGATGCACTGTGAATCTCGTGGAATCAACCGCGGAGAGAGGAGGTGGAGCGCTCTGATACGAATGCACACGTTGTATTTTTCGAGAAGCGTACGGTGACTTGATAGCACGCGGCTGGTATATTAAAGTCAACTTTAGGTCGAGGCGACTTTGCCAGTTTACGAGCTACTCGAAACGGAGCACGTCTAATTTGATGGATGTTACGCTGTGTAAGTCGAGTTTGCGTGCGAGTTTACAAAGTTGCGATGGATATCGCGAGGTGGTACTTAGGTTAAAGTCTTCTATCTAGTCAATGATTTTATGAAGGAAAGAGAACGATACCTCTGTGATTATTCCGCTATTTGGTTGTTAGTCGAATAGCTCATATAGTTTTCCAAAGAGCAAGGTTTTGCAGCTTAGCTTTTAGTATGATTATTCCGCAAATGACTATCGCTATCCTCTTTAACGCTACCCGTAGAAATATTAACGAAGTAAAACTAGAATGTATACTGCTCTCGTTGGTAAAAATGTCTCTATCTTGCGTTTTCTCGCCTTTCGAGATACGTTGAAATATTCAAAGTTTCCCATGTTTTTCACGTTACAGGTAAAGTTATACCGTGCAGATTCTTACGAAGCAACGACAAACGATAACGAACGACGAAACTTTGGTTTCCTTCGGTTTCGAAATGGCGGAATATCAGAACGTTCTGATAGAAGATAGTCCACATACGTAACGTCAAATTTCCACAAATTGCCAAGTTTCCGAACGATACGCTACTAGCGAACGAAGATCAAACCGCGCCAGAGTAAACCAAGTTGATCGTTCGATGTTACCAAGCAGCTGGAAAAAAGAGGAACAGGAGGCACGGCATCCGCGCTCGATCGGGATTAGCTACGAAGAAAATTTGCGATTAAAGTTTCTTCTCCGCCCACGAGCGTCTTTTCCGGTCGTTGCTTAGCCGTCGACTCACCACGCGGAACGATTAAACGCTTCGCTAGGATCGTATCTGGTATAGGTGAATGGGAAAGGAATGTCAGAAAATCGTGGTGCACGTAGCAACGAGGGAACTTCTTCGCGAGCGCATCGCGTCCATCCACCAGGGCGACGTTCATGACACGGCACACGACGTCTCGCGAGAGATCCTCTCGTGGAATCGAGCGACGCATAACGGATACCGATTTATGCCAGTCACAGGCATATCCTTCGGACTATTTGCTCGTGGCCTCCAAACGTCAGCCTGGACCCGCGACGACCTTTTCGTTTCGCAATTTTATTGCATTGTGAATTAACGCGTTTATTGTTCGAGCATTTTAGATCATATGCTCGTATGGGACGTTAAAACAATTATTTTTCATCAGAAAGATCATTATTCTAAATAATATTACGTATCCTAATATAGTTGTCCCTCTTCTTAACTTTTTAATCATTTTGTCTAAACGTACAATCGAAAAACGCAACAGCTACGTCAGCAACAGCATCGCTTACACTTAGAATCCTTATTTTTATGTACAGAACTAAAGGGATAAAATTTAAATAGAGATATGGGAAAAGTTATAAGCAGTATATACAGCTTACTTTGAATATTCTATATACTTTTGCATATCGTATTCGTTTCGCGAGTTTTTACATCTTTAAATTCCCCGTAAGTTGAAAGAAGTCGTAGAATATTCATCGATAGTAACGAATATGTTAAAACACGGTGTATGTACATGGTATAAAAATTTCTACGAATTGCATGTGCTGCAGAAAATGCGAATGAAGCAAAGGCTATGGCATCGTATATGATGCGCCGAACGTGTTAATACGGAGTAGTCGATCGGTTTTCGTATGGCCGTATGCTCGTAAGTTTCCGCGCGAAGAAACGCGGTTTGATTGCCGCAATAAAAGCGTTTCGCGTGGTTTCCTTTCGTGGCCGGGTACGGTGTACACCGGCCTCGCTCCAACGACGAACCAAGAGGAAGGAAAAAAGGTCGTGCAAGAACGGGAGGGATCGAATACTCGTGATTCCCCGTCAAGGATCGGTTGGCCAACTCGGGAGAGGCGGCACGGAATTCTGGGCTACGCCAGCGAGGACGAAGATGCTCGAAACGCGCGTTACAATGTTAACGGGAAAAACGCGATCAACCGCGGTACGCCGCGGTGCGCGAAATTTTTGCCACGATAAAAATCAATGGAACAAGGCTCTTCCACCGACAACACCGACGGAAAAACCGCAAATCGAGATACAGAAACGGATCCTGCTCCGAACGCGCGTTTCCCTGCTACTGAACCAAACAGGACGATTGTTATTTCGTTGCCGAAGGGGAGAGAGAAAAAAAAAAAAGAATTACCGTAATCGTACTTCCTTTACATCGGACGATACCCTTTCACTATAGCAATGGTAGATAGGTAAATGTTTCGGAATTATAGACACGGTGCTTTGTAACGAACAATAAAATAAATTATGGAGAACAATTTTTCTGTTAGAGTAGTCAGATGCACTTGTTGTTAGAGGACTGTAAAATGAGATTCTTATCGAGTTTCGTGCTTATTAATCTTCTAAAGTACGCGATTGTATTAAAGTACGATTGTATATCTATGCATGTAATGCGTATAGGTGTACGTAGTTAATAGGTAGGTATATGAACATTATGAATCGCCGAGCAGTTTGTTACAGCGGCTACAAAGTATATTTGCATTCACCACTATACCGCTGTATTTATTATAACAGTCAGATGATAATTAATTAGGCCCAAGTATACTAAATTCGATATCATTGCTATAGTGGTGGTATTCTTATACGATTAGTTTGCCAATAATGGGAGTTAAAATATCTTTTGCAACAACTCTATCTCATACAAGATACATCGCGTCAATTAATTATCACTATCAGCTATTTTCTATCATGAAAAAGACTTAATCTTTTTCAACCGCTGAATAATGAAAAGACGTATGCATTAAGGCGTTAAATTGTATACATAAAATACGTTTGTGTTTATCGAACGATGAACACAATAAGATAAGAGAAGTATCCACGCAAAAGACAAGAACAAAATGCCTTCGCAGACAGGTCACTCTCGAGTCAATTCTGAAAACAAATTTTCAAGAACGTTCTTTAATACCCGCCACCAACGATTTAACCGCGATAACCGGTATCAGACAGTGGTTAATTATCGCGAGCGACTTTTCGATCGCGTCGCGTCGGCTAAAAGAGGGCTGGACGAAGAAGAAATACGGTCGTGGGCGTAGGTAATTAAGAATATTGGCAGCGTGCTCTGGCGGCTGTGATTTCGTAAGCGTCCAGCTTAATTGACTCGAATTAACGTGTTTTAATTACACGTCGTACGGACTCGTCCTCGCCGCTTCCTCCTCAAAGCCGCCGATTTTTTCGTCCTCCCTTCCACCCAGTCTCGTCCACGGTGGAATACGCCATCGATCGTTCCTCAGGACGGCATTATTTTTAGCCGCGTTCGCTGTCGCAAACTTCGTTATTACTTTACGGCACGATATTCATCGAGTGTGCGTGTATTTTTAAAAATTTCTCCTGCCCTGAACGCACGCCCGACGAACCATCGAATCGACCGGCTAAATGCCGCGACTAATTATCGGCTAACTCATCGCTAATTTACGCTTCCCTTCGGTTCTTAGCACAATGAGACGTCGATTTCTCTGCACAAAAGCATCTAACAGGATCAATAAAGAACGATGTTGTATTGCTTCAGGCGTGCATTTTTTATTTGTTTGCGTGTTGGACGTCAGAGAGCTTGAGCAGACGAAGAATAAACAAATGACGAATAAAATATTGAATAATTCGAAGATCCTTTCTTTCGATTTGATAGACATGTTATTCGTCCTGGTCACGAAGTGGTTGGTTATTCGAAAACTTAGAGTTTATAGCAGCTAATCAGGATAATCTACGGTGGTTTGCGCATCTATGAAAGTATGAAATATGCAAAGTAAATCTTCGTCTAGGCGTTACGTTCTCAATTGCGCTCATAAATATCCTCAAGCTGATAATCAGAACGCCACGACCTAATCTTTCCTATGTCTATATAGGTACATGAATAATATCATTAGCGATATAAACCATGCCGATTATTTTCACAACAACAACAACATTTAACACTTTTGCGATTCGCGTGATCGACAACGAATATCACCGCTTAGTCCCAAGACTCGTTCTTTCTTTTCCGATATCCCGTTTTCGTTCGAAAAGTCGCGAGATGCCGGCAGAGTTAACGATCCCCATTCATCGACTTTCATCTCGCGTGCATCCCGAAGGCTTCGTTAATACCGAGGATTTATTGCTCGTGACGAAACGCGGCACTTTCATTCGCGGCGTGAAATGAGCAACGAGAGAAAGAAGAGAATTCCGGGGCGAGTCACCGCGACTTCTCGTTACACGGCAGCTCCGACTTCTCGCACGCAACAAATTAACGCGTTCACTGCCACGGTGGTCATCGGTCAGCTATGTTACCGAGTTCTTTAAAACGATTAAAATTGAACGATAAGATAAATTTCATCGACTGAAAGATCGTCAACGAGTTGAGCAACTTTGATAGCAATGTCAGTGAAACGTGCGCGAATAAAACATAATATATCGCAAGAATGAAACGTTGTGATTAGACTACGGATTTTTCTGCATTTACAGCATATAGAGGATTTGAAAGTGGAAAATTGCACGTTATATGAAAAGATCTATAAAACGCCTGAAGTACAGTGCTATTTATAATACTCGATAAGTAAAACAATTTTCTACGGAAATTCTATCTCTTTAATTGTATTCGTGCAAGTATAAATGTGCGCAGGAATCCGCAGTCTAATTATAACATAGTTGTGATATTTCAATCCGTTGCAGCTTCCAGGGTAAAATATATAAAATTCGCGCGGCAATCAACGTGTTAAACAGCGGACCGCCTCATTAAGAGACGCGGCCTGTTGCTACGCGCCTATTCGCCGCCCATCTGCGGATGAATATCGCGCGGAATTAAAGTGGCACCGCTCGTGTCCGAGTACAATAAGTTTGTTGCGCCGTTACACGGCGGGAAGCCCTCGGTCAATTACCGTGGCGGCTGCCTGTTACCGAGGCCCTGGTAATTATCGCTTTGTTATGCTCGATCGTTCGACTCGATCCGCCTTATCCACGGAATTGTTACACGACAGAGGGAATTGGTACAATGGAGATCGAAAATCGCGAGGTCGCTATTTCGTTTGATATTTTCAGCCGAGAAGATTTTCTTATCGAGTTTGAGAACGCAGATCAAAACCGTTAAGACGAGTAAGGAAGATGCTGAATCTTCGAGAAAAAGGTTCCGACGTAGCGTGAAAAGGCGACGTACTTTAAGAAAATTAACGAAATTAGAGCATTTCCCTTTTGTAGTTATGGAAAGTATGTTTATTAAAAGTACCGATAATTGGTCGAACGTTATATATACATTAATTTCAAATAATACACTTTCATTTTTATCTTTTTCTAACGATCATAGCGACCATTATTAAGAGTTATCTTCTTCGTAGCAATATATGTCCTGATCCTTTAAAAACTTTCTTCGACGGTATTGATTTGTTCAATTTTTTAAGCATTTTCTAATGTTGTGAGAAAACCGTGTTATAAATGGCTTGCCAGTATTATGATCGCAAGGAAAAATATCCAAGGGATGGAACTACTTTTCTTCACGCTTTACGATACCCTTCGCTGCATCCCTGAACAGCTGGGCTAAATCATCGCTACCTCCAGACCGTAAACCCTTTTACCCTAAATCACAAACCAGAAGATGTTAAACATTTTTCTTAGGACCGGTAAGGGCTTTTGAAATTAACTAGACGACGTACGTAAGCTGTCGAGAAATTATAATATTCGTTAACCGAATAGACGAATGGAAACGATCAATAAACAAGCGGGTTTTAAGCTACATCGTTCCATAAGTCTCAAACGTCCAGCGTGTTTCAATTTCTTGCGTTCACTTAAATATCAGCGACCTGTGCGTACGATCGTCGAGGACTCTGGAACTTTAGACCAAAATATCCTATAGATCCTCATTGCAGGTTTCCACAGAAATATTCACATTAAACTACTGTCGTGTTAAACTACACCAGGCAGATTTTCCAAAGACAAAAATTCTCCAGCCTATAATCGTGCCTCTGTATAATCATTTCCCTAAATACGCGGATCGTACGTCCTTTTTCTGCATTCGGAAGGAACAGAAAGAAACAACCGCAAAGGATAGATCGCGTCGTGTTTCTAAAACAATACAGAGAACAGAGGACAAGGATTGTCGACGGGAGATACGCAATTCCGGACAGGTGCCACACGCTGGGGCGCCCACCGTAGCCGGTTAATGGGATCTCACTGGTTTCGTCGTCTTTCTACACCCATGAACCGTTGCGATAATTGTCGCATAAAGTCGGCACATTATTGCGTTATGGGTATCCGCGGTGGTATCGCGCGATATTACGGCTGTTCCATGGGGCCACGTAATGGTGGCCTCACGCGACGTCTCGTCTCTCCGTGGAATTCCTTGCCTCCGCTCGTTGTCTCTCTAAATTGGCAAAAATAAGCGCATACGAGCGAAAGAAAAAGAACCGTCATGGGAGAAGCTTAGGACGGCTAAACGCTTAGAACGTCCGCCCCCGTCGTTTACTGTCTCTAGCTCGATAGACCGGCATTGTTTACGACTAATCATTGCGAGGAATTGTCCGTGGCGTTCGTGACAAGTTCGTAAATTTTGGTCGGCTCGTCGAACCAGGCTACGGCTTACAGACGTCAGCATCCATTCGAGATTCCAGTCGTGGACCGTACAATCGAACGGAAGATTATTAAAAGACGACGGTTCCTTGGAGCAGAAGAATGGAGCTTGGAATATGCTTTAATTGTTACTGGCGGATCCTGAAGCACTTTAGGTATCGTAAATAATCATTGTTGTAGTTTTGAATTTCGAATCGAGCGTTGTAACAGTTGCGAATTCAAATATCCATCGTCGATAGCAATAAATCATGTCACTGCTCGAACAATTCTAGCCGATGTAATTCGATATAAATTCATCGTTGATACGTCCCAGAACGTTATCTCCATCGCACCAAGTTTAAGGGTTAACTCCAATCAACGCGTCTATTGCAAGCATTTTGGTAATCGAGCTGAAGAGTATCGGAATCAGGCGACGCGTTATGATAAGATACGAAAGCTTCGAAGATTTTTCATCGGTCATATACGACAAAAGTATCGCGACGTCAACAAACTCTAAGGTTTTAAAAATCCACGCTAGATCAGATACGAAGCAATTTGATCGTGATTACAATTGAGATCCGATAAGGAGAAGATACGTGACGATCTATTTAGAGAGTTAGCATTTATAAGCGAGATAATCGAGTGAATCGCGATTACGTACACGGATGCGTAAAGGGAAGGAAAGCTGGTTAGTTTCGGCAGGACATCGACACGGCGACGCGTAGGACGAGAACTTTTTATCTTGGGGGATCGAGCGCGTATTCGCGCGGTTTCACGCGTTGGCGGACGGCGTAGCTTTCTAAATCACTCACTGCCACTCCATACGCTCGCCACGGGCTTTCTCTCTTTTTCCTCGGCTCGTCCTCGTCTCTCATCACCACTCTCTCGCCCTCGTCGCACATCGAGAGTAGTAACAATGTCCCGAATGACCGTCTATTTTCGAGTGGAGACATCGACCTCCCAGCGAATCGTAAAACCGTCAAAATGAATCCATTAAACCGGGAACAGGTACACCGACCAACTGACTAACAGCGTGGCCAGCGGGCTCGTTCCGTCGCCCCGAAGAATGCGGCAGGAATAAATCTTCCCCCGCATTTCTATATGCGAATCCGGAAGTGTTCGCCAGTGAAGGACGAAATTGAGATACGCTATCAGCGATGGCATCTAAGCAAATTAGAAAGCAATATCGGAAGGCAATACATTGCTGTAAACAGAAATCAGAAGTGCATATAAGGAATGAGCATAGGCAAACGAGGAACGAAGTGTACGAACGAAGCATCATCTTCGCTGTTCTCTGTGCAACGAGGAAACAGCTCTACGAATCAGAAAGCTACTTAACTGAAATACGACGTTCATGTTTCGTTATCGGTATACTTTAATAAATTGGGGAAAAATATCGAAACGATTGCAAAGAGAAATCAAAAGTTCATGTAAGAATCAGACAAACAAAACGCTCGTTGCTCTTGGCCTGAACTCTAACTGCGAACGGATCGGTAATAAACGCATCTTCGATTTTATATAATCACTGTACACTTTATTTCCCAGCCTTATCGTCCCATTTTATCTTACACTTATACACAAAGTAAATATAACGAGAAAAGGGAATGCTGGCTGGAGAAGTGGCTTAACACGTTTGCGACGTGATCCCCCGGTGTCGCGCTATACATTGTGTATATATACGGCTGCTCGTGACCACCGATGGTAAACTCATCCGTCAACTTTCTATACTATCTGAGATCTTAAAGTTACTAGCGAGACCCTCTATGTTGGTTATATAGTTGTTGAATAGATATGAGTTGATCAATGTGGCATTAATAAATATCCTAGCGTAGACGTCTTCGTCGTGAATGTGTTAAGTGATATATGACATTCATAATAGCGCTGTATTGTCGGTACATTTAAATAAATTAGAGAAAGAAAATGAAAATGTCTGAACGAAAACCAAAAGTTCCATCGTGTGGAAACGAGAAATGCAACGATATAGAGGAGCAGAGCTACCTGCAAAGTAATCGAACGAGGATCGAAATCTTATCTGAGAATGAACGAGCGAATGAGAAACGTAACGATAGAGAAAGTCGACACGCAGGATGACTGAACAGGAATCAAAATTTCGTATGGAAATAAAAAGCGTAGCGATAGAGGAAATCTAGCCGCGGTGCACCCTTCGTGCAGCAAGAGAGGAGCACCGTGGACCAAGAAGCAGCTTATCTACCGGTAACGAATGGGACAAGCCGCCTTCGACCTCCTAGATGGACTTTCGTCGTAAACCGAGAGTCCAGGAATTTAGGAATTCGAAAGGTAAAAGAATCAGCCGACGAAGGGGATTAGGGGTTGGGATCGAAAGATAAAGTCTGTGAAGATGATAGCGCGATGCCACTGCGTAGCTCTCGCGTAATTAGCGACTTCTATGGGGCAGCTGAACGAGAAACTCGATGGTTCTCAAGGCATCGTCGAGTCTTGTATTTTTTAGATGATCGGACAACGTTAGTGGAGCAAGTAGATCGACCACTTGATCCATATCACTCGATCATTGGTACAAATGGAACGTTTAACAGACGTTACTGTGATAAATAAATCGAGGCGTTTGATTTAAACTAACCGA
The DNA here is from genome assembly GCF_014825855.1 of Bombus pyrosoma. Taxonomy (NCBI): domain Eukaryota; kingdom Metazoa; phylum Arthropoda; class Insecta; order Hymenoptera; family Apidae; genus Bombus; species Bombus pyrosoma. The sequence continues at coordinate 8,157,899 of NC_057776.1, forward strand.
TAAACCTTTCGCGTTATCTTATGAAGCCACTTACAATTTTCAGGGACATTTCCATAGATTAGGTCGTTCCCAAGTGAGAGATACACACACCCGCAGCACTGATCCGCTATTGTTACGAGTCAACCTATTTCCGTGTCTGGTTAGCCGCTTCCTTGGAGATTGCGCTTAATTCCGAGTATAAAGCACTGTTATCGGAGAAGGACGTGGTCGAGAGGCATCCGGAGGTCCAACAAAATAGAGGCATCGCAGTGTGATCCACGACAAAATCTGAGATCAACATTGGTAGAGTGTGAAGTGAGAATTTTCGTTCTTGCAAAGTCACCGATAAAGGACTGGAGAGAAACACGGCGATACGATGACCGTGGAATCGTAGAGGTGGAAACTTTCCAAGGAGGAAAATCGAGATTTTGGTGTCGATGAACCAGATTGAGAACCCCTTTGGCAGAAGGGTCTCCCAGGATTCCGATGACAACGAGACTTTAGGAGGACGACCTACTTCGCTCGTTTGCATCGGACCCGAGGCGGCACGTCTTTTTTCTTTCTTTCCTGTTCCCTTCAAGACTGCCGGTAGCCGAGATGACGTAATGCAACGGGCCAATCGTTGCAAAGGGCAAAGTCCCGGCCAAGAAAGCCGGGAATGTAGCTTTTCTTATTTCGCGACGGTGGATTAGGCGTGAAAGGATGGAAGAAAAAAGGAAGAAATGTTCGCGTGGACGTATATCCTTCTCGAAGAAGTCGGAAATTGTATAACATTTGCAACAGTGTATCAGGTACTTGAAATTTCGATTTCGATCGAAATTCAATACGGAGAACGTGAAATAGCGCGACGAGCATCGATCGCTGACGAAAAGCAGGTACGCGCTTAACCATCATCCTACCGGATAATCTTTACGGCTTGGTGTGCATCGCTTTACGTATGCAGATCCGATTAAAGAAGATCGGTAGATGTAAATCATGAACAACAAAGACATACCTATTCACGTATAGGTACGCGGGAAGAGGAAAGAGGAAAATAGGATATGAAGAAATGATCGAATCGATTCAAATCGATCGTATCCAATGGCAAGTGATCGAATTCACAGGTTATCAATTCGGTTAGAATAACTCTTGCACGTCCTCTTTTGAAAAAAAGGTACATCCTATCATTTCCTACTCGATAGATTCAATGTATTTATTAATGTTGGCCCTGAACGCAATAAAAGAAAACAAGGTTCGATCACCCTTGTATGAAGCGTATGTAATTAGCGAAACTCTGGGACCGCGTTAAGTATAACGCTCCAGTTGCAGCTTTTTGCCGGCCGGTTGCATCGAAATTCCGAGCAACGAGAAAAATACAAAAAACGGGGATTACACGCGGGTTTACGCGCGAACCTGCTATAAAGGAAGTAGTAAGTAACCGTAATGAACGCCCGTTCTCTGTATCGAACGGTGTTCTCCTTCGATGTAACGACGTGCGTATCGAGAAACAATTTCGAAAGATCGTCGAGTAATCGGTACGTTCGATGGGTGTCAGTCACGCGAACGATTCAAAAATCAGGAAAAAGAATCACTCCCGTTGGTCCTCTGTTATTAACGTAACACCTGTTTAGAGAAGCAGCAGGGCATTTTTCAAGATGATTCGAAACCAGAGGAAAAATGTAGAATACGCGTTCGGTTTGTGCATCTGTTCACGCGAGTATCGCGTGTCTTTCGATAAGACTCGCGAGTGAGATTCAATTAACGCTGGAATATTCGCCTAGTCGCTGGCGATTGCCACCGTACGAAACAAATCCGTGAAATCTCGCGACACGGCAAGGTGTATAGATTCTATACGTTCTAGGTACATGAATTCCAATGAAACGTGTCTCGACGATTAGCGTCAATTGCGCGAGTTACGATGGCGCGTGGTCGGCTCGACTTTGTAATTACCAGACGCGTGCAAGTGTATAGTGTACGCTAGACGAAAGTCGAATTCAGACCTGGGCTATCCATAAGGCTCTATGTTCTTTCATACGGTCCCTGAGAAACATTTTTCTAGGACTGAAAACATTGATATAAATTTACGGAAACTGAACCGTTGCCACACCATAAAATATTTTTAAGCCACTTTGTACATAGATCTGTATCTAAACAAGTAATGAAAAATTAAAAGTTTTCCCACATAAACCGTACAGCAAGAATCAGTGAAACGTGACATAAGTGTCGTGCGATTTATGCACGTATTATGTGGAACATACACCCAAAGGAAATTCTAATACCTTGCGGTTTTGTATATTTACATATATATTTTTAGGTATAAAGTCAACTACTTTTTCTATATGTTCACTTATTTAAGAAAAGAGTCGCAAAAGATTGAATATTCCCTCAGACGATCGTTAAAGTGATTACTGTCGTGAGATTCGTATGCAGAGCTTACAAGAAATATTTGTGTAACAATTAATTAGGTACGAGGGTATCTAACTTTCTACCATTTAACGCGGTATCCTCGCGTGACTATAAAAATTTAAAAGTGAGACATAGAATCTCACAGAAAAGCATTTGAGAAATAGGCATACGTGCAAAATTCTTTTTATATCCACTTGATGAATATGTACTAACACCTAACTGAAAAAAGGAAAGAAATAAAAATTCGCAACTCAGACATAATTCGTCGCGCAAACCGAAAGTTCATTCGAGCAGCTTTTATATAATAACCGGTTGGGATCGGTGTAATTAACGCGGCTATGAGTGGACTCAATCAACGTTCGACAGCATCGTCGCGCTAGCGTTCGAAACTGGTTGTCAGCATTAAAGCTCGATCGTTCTCGTTCATTCATGACGCCGATCGGAAAATCCATCGATCGAAACGATGTAAAAGTGCGAACGGTAGATCGATCGACGCGATAATTTCTGCTGCACGGGCTATTCTCCGCAAAATGACGAAGGAAATCGGCGAAAAGGAAATCGCCAAGGAGAAAAAAGAATGAACTACTTTAATAAACCCTTATCGTGGTGCATGGTGGAACAGGTTGATTAGAGTCAAGTACCGATTATTTTCTCGCGGTCTCCCGATATTTAACGCCTCTCTATCGCGCGCTATCGATCGCAGGAATCTCGTATCGACACCGTCAATTCGAACCGATAATTATCGTTTGATTTGTTGTAGATACCCGCGAGGTTGATTTAGACGCCACGCTGGGCGGACCTCGAATTTCATCGTTGAATAAATCCCGGCAGTTGACAGCTGACGTCAAAGCTGAATGTCCTTCGTCGAGTAACTACGAAAAACAAAGGCGGGTGTTGTAGAAAAAGAGGATTATTACAAACAGATAAGAGAAAAAAAAGGGAGGAAAGGAAAAATATGGTGACATTGCCTTACGCCTTGCCTGACGCGGTTGTTCGAACCGGTGGCAAGCAGCGGCATCAACGCTTTCGTAGAGAAACTATCGAAGATCGATACCCTTTCGCTGCAGCCTCCGGAGGCGCATGAAAGTACCTTTTAAAGGCGGTGTGTAGCACAATGGAGAGTCGCGGAGACGGAACATAAGGCGAAGAAAAACTGTCGGTAGAATATGGAGGGCCAGCGCGGCGGCGGACGAGGAGAAGAAGAAGGTGGAACAAGGCGAAGAAGTAGCAGCGGAGAGAATTTATTGCCGCGCGAGAGACCGCGGGTCCCCGAAGAGAGAAGGCCGAGCATAAGCAGTTAGGGTACCTGCACGAACAAATAACGGAGAAGTGGGAGGGCCGCGATACCTACAAATGAGGGGCGAGAGAGAGAGAGGACCTGGAAGAAAGAGAAACCTCGAGGTCCACGCCGCTCGTAACAGGTGTACCAGAGTGAATCTCGGTGGATTGCCCTCTACGCCACCTGAGCCACGTGAAACTCGGATTTACTCTTGACAGTTAATGGCATAATTTTTTCCGTCCGCCAGGTGAGGATAAGGATTAATTAAAAAAGGAGAGGGATGGAAAGAAAACGCGCATGGACGAGCGGAATAACGTTCCACGTTGTTTTCGCGTCGTACTCCAAGGGAACGAATAATCTCGATACGAGATAAATCTGACGCAAGATACTCCGACGGTTTAAACACCGTGCAATTTATTAAGAAAAAAAAAAGAAGGGGGAAAAAATCCCAGCTGAGAGACCCATCCACGCAAAATTACTGTTTTTCGCGATTATCGGATTTTCACGAGACAGGTGTCGCCACCGATCAACGACGCAAAAAAAAAAAACGACATCGGCCAGCTCGAAATAACTTGTCAGAAGTATATACTGCACACGACCATCTTTTTGGGAACCACTGGCTGCAACAGGCCAGAGAGAACGTCGAGCGTAGTAAGCCCACTTGGAGAATCAGCAGAGTACCAAGATTCGATCGTCGATAACGACCTTCTCTCTGTCTCGCTATACACGAGCATATGTGCAACAGCGCGAGGGGGTAGACTGGTCGTTCTTCATTTTCGGCCAAAGGCGCGTGTTCGTTGGCGGCTATCGATATCTCGATTCGTTTTCATCCTGGCTGGATCTATCTATCTGCCCACGCATATCGGTGGTAGTTCCTCGACGTGAGAGGAAGCGAGACCAAAAACTTGTTGGCGCGCGGATCTTACAAACGCGAAAAAGAAAGGAGCGGCAAGGAAAATAACGTCGATGAAGAGACTCGGAAAACGAAACAGCGATAGTCGAAGGGAGAAGAAGAACGAAGACGAGACGATCGGCAACGACAGTACAGGCATTGCGGGGACTCGTTAACTCCGGTAGCCAGCCTCTTTGGCGACTTCGCGATTGCGGCAGGTATGTACACCTACTTAACGACCCGGCCCAACCCAGCTACCTGTTCGACCATAGAAAATGATCGTTTTCCTAGCGCCGGCGATCGTTCAGCGGTCGTTACGGAAGCGAGTAACCGCAACTGAGGAACAAGCACCTCTGCAATAACCGGACGAACACGCAGTCTTCAGCATCCAGACGAAGGGAGGCCAGAAATTAACTTGGAATTACGATTATCGATCGTGAATAGAATAACGATGCTAATCGATCGAAAACGCATTTTTCACCCAACACCCATTATTTCCCTCCCTTCGTGTTCTCCTCCATTTTATACGTTACACGTTTATTCTGTACGTATTTTTTGTCGTTACACGAGGAAGATGTCGATCGATCCAAATAAACGAAGAAAGAAAGGCAGGTTCTGAACGTTCGACGATGACTCGCGTACGGAGAGCCGGCCAACGTAAAGCGAAGGGTTGCACGGGATTGCACGTGTGCGAGCCGCGCGAGGCGCAGCCTCTGAAACGAGATGCGCGACCTTGAACTCGAACTCCAGGGTCGATCGATAGGCGCCACGCGCCTCTCCTGACCTATATAAACACGAGGAATTCCGGGAGAGAACGCGCCGCCGGGAAAACGTGCTCGTGACTCGTTCTCACGAGCCGCACGAGACTCTTTCGTCTATCGTCACCCTGATCGCGAGTACATAAGAAGACGATCCTGTAACCGAATTTAACGCTTTCATAACTTGTTCGTAATAAAAGACTTTGACGTCTGACTCGGTTTTCACTCGTTTCGCGTCTTTTACGATTCCATCGCTCTGTAATATCTTCTGGCGTTGGATATAACGCGGGAATTTGACAGTATATCCGGTGGAATGGCAGAGAATCGAAGTCAACGATAGTAAAAGTTTGAACGTTGAAAACGATTATGTCGATCGACACGGGAAAAAAGTACGAAAGGCAAATGATTCTGTTTTGAAAGCAAAGTCAATCGCGCTTGGCAGCTAACTGGCTCGCGTGGGTGTTAATTACTCTGTTAAAACCAACTCGCGTTAGTGGGTGTATTACACGAGATCGTGAACATGAAACATCGACGGATATGAGCGAGTATCGGTTGGCTAACTTGTACGTAGTGCGCGTAAGGTACGCTGATAGATACAGTTTTCGTGATTTTTTCCCAAGTTGATACGAAACCTCCCGCGTCTCTCGATTCAACCTGTCGATTATATACCGTGTAATATGTACATAGTTTCAAGCGGCCGTCACCCGTGGTACATGTTGCAAGACGGAAATCTACGTCGATTCGATCGTAAATCTCTCGCGAATATGAAATCTCCGTACGTTCGTTTATGGTTTCGCGCGGAGATCTACACGACTGCTATATGTAACGTGACCTGCACACGCTACTGTGCGGTTAATCATGTATTTGCAGAGTGCAATAAAGATTTGTTACACCGTCTTCGACGAAATCGTACCACGATCTGCAAACAACATCTTAATTCAAACGATAAATACAGCGACATAAAGATAAACGAAATTTCCGATAATAACAGACAACCGAAAAGAAAAACAGTCCGTCGATAGAACAATTAATTAAATCCACACGCTGCCCAGACTCTTGTTGAAGCGGACACTTATTAACTGCAAACTACGCTCGTCGTAAAATCTGCATAATAACACGGTAGATTTAAATACCCCTTCGTTGAAGCGCGGTTTGCCTTCAAACTTGCAACATTAACAGTGGTTTTAAACGACGACAGCTTGCCGACGAAATTGTTAGTATCGAAAAATCGGACAGATTACGTGAGTTATACGGATTCGTGGCGGAGATCTATCCGTTTAGAGGCTGGCACAATTTCCTACCGGCAACCAACGAGAACGCTATTGATTTCTAGAGGAGCAGAGCACGAGACGAGATAGCCTCCGGTGTGCATCCTACCGTACGACCCAACCAACCTGCAGCCTGGCTACCGCACGGGGATGATTCACGGTCAAGGACGTCGTAGCAACCCCTCCAGCTTTTCTCTGGCGCAACCCTCGCTTTCATCCACCAACGCCAGGTAATCCCTGTGTAACGCTTCACGGTACGGTTAACAACTCTATCCCCTTGCCTCTGTGCTATCGCCGCTTCCATCTTCTCGAAACTCCACCTCTTTCGCGTACGTACGCCGGTAACGCGTATATACGCATCGTACGAATCGAGAGATCTGAATTTATAAATTGAGATAATAAAATGATGAAAAATATATATATATATGGAAATACAGGTTTTTATATCGCGGTGAATTTACAAAGGAATATTTAAAGTTTCATCCGTTCGTAGTTTTATCGAAGTTTCGTTTTGATAGAAAGGAAGGAAACAAAATGTACGTGTCGCAGCGGAGAAAGGTGGATTAGCATAACGGTGAACGTCGACGTTGCCTCGAACGAGAAGAAACGAGAATTTATGCCACGTTTCCAGCACAGATTCACGAGGACAATAATTCGACGGCACGGCGAGTCCAAAGACGGGTCCATTCGCTCGAGGACACAGAAATCGAGAGAGAAATAGGCAGCACTTTACGCAAGCCAGTACTTTCCACATAATTCTCGTCGGAGATCGACCAGGGACAACCGGAGGATAATATATCGTCAAAAGGGATTGGTCGTATGTTAACCAGCGTTACACCTGCGAGCCGATGAAGAAACTCCATGGCCAGCCACCTACGCGCGCTGCCTCGTCCGGGTCTTTTACCATCTGACCGACGAATTAGGTAGATAAAGGTTCACACGGGCTTCGCTGTGCGCTTCTACCTGTTTCCTCGACTCGTTCTTCTGCTTGTTTCGTTTATAACTTTAGATAAACCGTTGTCATCATCGCTGTATCAGATTGAGTTTTGCATTTTACCAAGTTGATATTTAGAATTTTTTATTACCGTAAATGTAAATGTTCGTGTAAATATCCATGTACATGGTTATTTAATTATAACTGTGTATCGTGTTTATACAAATGAAGACCACAGAGGAAGAACGTAATAAACTATATTTTCCATTCTATCAAAGGCTAACAGGTTTAAAAGTTAGCACGCTATCATAATTGTTCTTGGTATTTAATTTTCAGACTAAATATATATTTCAGCATCCTCTTCGTAATTTAACAAATATTGCTTATCATAACGTGAAAACATTGAAAATATTAAAATACCAAAAGGTATTGCTTATCTCAACAATTGTATCTTTGATCGAACCTAGAGCTTCTTTCCAGTTTCATACGAAAATATTCAATTTTATTTGAAATATTCTTGTTTAGTCGTAAAGTGATATCAAAGTAAAAAGGTCAACAAAACTGTACTTATCGTGCTCTTTTACTATGATCTTCAAATACGCGTATTTGCATTTATAGATGCTGTGCAAGAAATCGTTCGCGCAAACACCGTGCACCACCTCTAACCTAAATTTCGTGCTGGGTTTTTCACCGGCTCCGCCTCATTTCACGCGGGTCAAACGTATCATTCGATCCTTTCTTCCGTCAAGACGTTGTTCAGTTCATTAGACCATTAGTCTAACAATGCAGAGTGTGTCCTTTATGTGGCGTTTACATTTGAAACGTAATAGCCACGTAGCTCTAGCGTGAACTACGAACGCGAACCAGGCTACAATTTGCATGACATATCTCTCTCTCTCTTCCCGCGATGCGTACTGTCTTTGTACACGCAGGTGACAATTCACCGCGTGTGTATCATCGTGCGAGATTTATCCTCGCGCGCGATTAGCATAATGGTCGATCATTACGACGCCGTTGTCCAATTTCCGTGGGCGTACGTTCGAAATTGCACCAGCTACGGGCCAAAGGACAAAAGATCGAGCTGATATTTGCTACAGATCGAAACTACGATCGAGTAACGCTCCTTATAAATCTTGTATAAAGCGTATCCTGTTAACTCTACTGCGTTCTTTCCAGCCAATTGTATATCTTTAACGTTGCAAGAATATCTCTGGTTCGAGCAAAGTACGATGGAATTATTATTGATGCATGATTTTTCACTTCAATCTTATGTTAAACAATTTTCGAAAATTCTTGTAAAAAGTCTTGTAAAAATTTGAGAGATCCAAGCGAGATTGAAATATACAAATTTAACGATCGCAGCAGGATTAATGCGAAAAGAAGCAACGAGTCTTCTTTGCGCTGAAATGAACAGAAGAAAACGAGATGATTTGGAAAAGGATAGGCCCAATTGAAAGGAAAGAAATCTCAACTTGTATCTTCACGATCTGGAATTTAAGCTTTAAAATCACGTCCCCATCTCGAAGGAGGTACATACCAGAATTGTAAGTTGCTATAATTTCAATAAACAGCGACAAATCGTTCTGATCCTTTTTATTTTGCTGTTCGAGCCGGTTCTCGCGTTAAACCCACTATCAAATTTCCACAAACTACCTTCATACAATCACATCTTTATATAGTCAGACACGATCCAGTTTCAACATCCTGTCCATAGCCGCGAACATACCTACAATTTACCGTAGTCTACCGAACGGGGGTCGTTAAGTCGTTAATCGGCGGCCATTACGATCGTCGTCTTTGTTATCGTCTTCGTCCTTCACAACGCGTCAACGATTGGCTACCGAGATCAGCACCGATACAGGGCTAGGTCTCATCGAATCCACACTCGAATGGAAACAACGATCGTCCTGTATTGCCTGGAAACTCAACGATCGGTATACCCGTGGGGGAACTGCAAAGACCAACAGATATGGTCGAATCAGGTCTCGATATCGGTCTATGGGTATAGGTAAATGATCAAGTGGATGACTACAGGCGTTTGATTAACCGCGGTAGCCGAGAAATCACCAACCAGCTACCAGGCCATCGCGTCGTTCGCGCAATTACATCAAATGGATTTGCTAATTGCGATGCCGCGCTGCGCCACGAGAGATTGATCATGTTCGACCGTGCCGCACAAACGGAACGCGTACGATTCTGATTCACCGGGTCCGGATATTTCCTTCGTCTTTTGTTTCGCTACGTAAGCCTGCGGCCGTCGAAGAAGACATTGTATCATTGGAGTCTGGTTCGATCCGAGTTCGGTATACATTTGTCGATACAATGTGAATACGTTTCTATCGTCTATAAATGAAAATGCAGAGCTCGATGATCGAAGATGATATCGGAATGGACAACGAGCACTACTCGATACTGGATATACGTTACTCAATTCGATCTAGACGAGATTCTAGAGAATAGATCGTCGAATTTCTATCGGAATGCGCGATTTGGTCACGTGCGTGAGATAAGAAATTCGGCAGAATTTTGCGAAGTAGAAAACACGGAAACTGAAAAGAAAGAACGGTAGCGTACGTTCACATATCCATTAGTCTCGATGTACGTTTCTCGATTCGGACGATCCGGGAGAAGAATCATTGAATATCTTTGGACGAACTAAATACGCGTGTCCTAAACGAACGAATCACAAGAATAGAATAGACCTTCGCTAACGCAGCCACGGGAGCGTTCGAGAAGTGCGTTGGAACGTACGGGAAAGAAGAAAACTCGCCACGAACGACAAGACGCGTAATCGTCTTCAGATCGGAGCCGGAGTATAATCTTATCGTGGCGATAGCGCGTACTTTAATCCTCGCTTATTCTATTTCTGTACAGTGACTGCTCCCGCGTGTCGGTGGAAGCGAGATGGCCTGGCAAGCACGATGGAAAAGGGTGAAAAGGGTGGAAGGGGAGGGAAGATTGCAGGGGCTGCGTCAGGGAGCGCACCGAAAGGCCTTGGATCTGCATAGCAAATTGGCGATCGATATACGGTCACCGTACGGCGAATCGCGCGAGCCTCGAATTAAAGCTTATAACTTTCATGTCCGGCGCAATGTATCATTATGCGCAGGGCGGCCCTGGTCTTGATGCAGCTGCCCGCATGCGGCGCGCAAACGCTGCACCGCCAGCAACCGGCGGGCGCGAATATGTGCATAAAGCACGATAAATCGTCCGCATAGATACGGATCGACGAATGACAAGTCGCCCGATGGGCGGCGCTCCGCGATCCTTTTTACACCGTGGCGACCTCTCGAGAAGATCGGTCCTCGAAGAAATTGCGCAATCGTCAGGAAACGGCGAGCGACACGTTTCTCTATCCTAGCTGAGACCCAAGAGGGAGACGAGGAGGCGAGGAGGCCCACTTCTAGCGGACAATTAGACCGTTAGATCGATGGAATCTACCTATGCTACAATCGCGTTGTGCACGCCTGTCGCGCGTATCAACTATGCACATTGCAGTAACGCGGCGCACAAAAAACACCGTCGCGCATATGTTCCCCGGCGTAAACTGTAATAATAGCCGTTCGTCGGTATTAATGATCAACGAGTTCGCGCAAGTTAGCTCGTATTGAATTGTGAATTGAAAAAAAAGAAAAGAAAAAAAAAAAATAAACAGGGTTCGAGAGCGGTTTACGAAGTCGACGAGCAAAAACAATATTTTCTCGCAGCGGCACTACCGCCGTTCGAGGAACCACCTGGAAAGAAGCACTCGAGAAGGATCGACAAGAAACGTTCTTGTTGTTCGGCGTGTTTGCAAACGAAACCGGACAGCCGTGACACCTGACACCTGGTATACCGTCTCGCTTTTTCACCCGCCGAAAGAGAAACGCTGGACTTAGTCGCTTATCGATGTACACAGGTCCGATTAAGACAATAGAGCGTACGGTTCGCACGATTCGCGTTCCATTGGCCGCAGCACGCGTGAATAAACTTTGATTACACTCCAAGCCGATGAATACGTCACCATCGGCGATTTTCTTTCACGTGACGGCCTTTAATGCGATTACTAACGTCAATCGTAGAAATGAGCAGATATATTTCTTATCCTAGACTCTGTGTTATACGCGTGAATCAGCTACCGAGTGAATTCAATCTACCCGATGTAATATCGAACGTAGAAAAGATAAAGTAGTATCGTCGGTGCGATAAAATCAGAATGCAGACGTTATACGTATATGTATATTATATATAGAAGAGCATCGAATAATTCTTTTACGCACGTGAAATTCTTCAAGAGGGCAACATTTAGCGAAATGCTCGCACGTTGGCAACATCGACACAAAGGATTAGCACGCGCGCGTCACGCTTAGCACGCGCATCAGAGTCACGAGCCGTGAAGGGACACGCGTAAAAGAGATTGGTCGTAGCAGATCGTTCTACGTGGCTGGGCTAACGCGCGTGTTCGCTCCACTTCCGATATTAAGCCACCCTCGCACGTGACGCTGCTACCTACGCCCGAAGATGGTTAACCCGCGACAAAAAAAAACTTTTTCATCGACACGTACACGCATGCACGAGTGCACAAGTGTAAACAGGTTAGCGATGGAAAAAAGGCAAGCGAACGAACGAACGGAAGATCCACGGTTCCATGACCACGTGAAACTTCCACGAGAGAGAGAGAGAGAGAGAGAGAGAGAGAGAGAGAAAAAAATACATAGTCGCCTCGGAACGTGAGTCGCGAGAAGTTTTGATCTGTCGATGATAAAATTAAACGAGCTTATAAATTCGTTGCGACGTTATAGGACGGAAAAGGTCGTGCGTGAAAAGAGATGTTCACGCGCGTCTGCCGTAATACGCGCATCCGCTCTACTTCCGACGCTTAGCGCCGCGACGCTTCAACGAGCTCGACGCGTGGCATTAAACCGCCCTCGCACGTGACGACGAGAGGAGAGTTGTGTGACACGGATTATAAATGTGTCCGACATTGTCGTCGAGGGTGAGAAAAAACGGCTTTGATATCAATTATTGGTTATCGTATCGCTTGCACAACGTTTTTTAACGTGAAATTTATTCTCCTTGGATCGTTGGTTTACCGGTGTTCGATATACCCATAAAGGATAGCGAAAAACAACGCTGGAAATGATTTCACGAACAACAAGTGAGGTTACACGCAAAAAGTGAAATGATCATTCAACTTTACATAGGTACATAATGTATATGAAAAACTTACATAACCTTATCGCTTGTAAAAGTGACATTCGTTAGAAGCGACTGATCGAATTGTTTACTTTCGAGTATCGGAAGGTATAAATCGACGGAGATGTGCGACGCGAACCTCTCGTCGGAAATTCGATAAATACGAACGATTCGTATCGGTAATTACGTTGTACAGATTTAACGATGATCGTATAACTCTGTCACATAGTCACTCGACCGATAGATAACGCGTGTATCTCGTGGCCGGCGTGGCGCACAATGTCAACGTAACGATGTAAAAGAAATTCGCCTTTTATGGCTTACCCGGTGATCGTTAAAGGCTGCCGCGCATCCGATGCTTTCAAAATTCAACTCCTTCGGTTCTGACACTTAAACGTGGCGATCTAGTCGACGGTTTCGTGGTATACTTCCGACGGTAGTAAATGTCACGGATCACAGAGGCAGGCACTGAACATAATTTCAAAACGAATATCGTTCGTTATCACAGTGGCGATCGTCTCCGAGCCGTCGCAACGAGTTTCTTTGCACGATCGTTAACACAACTCGGGCGGTAGAGATATAGACGACTATCAAACAACAATCAACACCAATAATACTACGATGATCGATCGTAGATGGAATATCACACACAATCCACGCTGCGCCCCTGTTATCTTTCCTTTCTCGTTCTCCTATCTAAACGGTAATACAGCGGCACGACACTCGTTTCTCTGTCTCTCACTACTTTAATTTCATCAAACAAAATGGCACTACGATTTTAAAGAGGAAAAGTTCCTCGTCGATCGACGATCGAGATCGTCAAAAGCGTATCCTTTGCTCGGTAAACACACACGTTCCTGCGAACGCACTTATTCCCAGTTCTGTTCGTGAGCTGCGCATAAACACGCTACGAACCGATACGTTTCGTAAACAATATACAACCAGGCACATCGAGATCACAGACTTCTTCGGTCCGTCGGTATCCAACCGATCGTGTAACTTCTCTTCTCTAAGATCACACCCCTGGCTCACCGACAGTTGATATCGTACTGTGTAAATTGTCGTACAGCGACGCTGTAAATGGACGTGAAAATTTCGATCGCGTGTACTTAACTTTTGAACGCGGTTTGCGAACGCTGTCGTCTCTCCTCAACGTACGAGATGAGAAAAAAAACTGTTTCTCTGCTTCGGTCACTCGGCGAGCGGGAAGGGGTGGTTCGCGACACGCAGCCAACTTCGTTCGTCTCTTCTTTCCTCGCGCGTTTACTCCTATACTCTGTCGTCTAATGGTTTTGTTTGTCGTTGTCGGTATTCTCGTGCGAGTGAGGTGAATATAAGGTGAGTGCGGTGGAAAGAGAGAATCTGAGAGAGGCGTTTGCGTACATTCACATATATGACAACACACCGACCCTTCCAGTAGCGCGGTCTCGCGCCGACTGCGAGACTACGACGGCTCGCGGGTTTCACCTTCGGCCGTGTTCGACTCCCTTCGCCCCTCTCTCTTTCTACACGTGCACAGGCCGCGTCCCCACTGATTTTCGTGTGTGCGAACCTTAACTCCCCTTCTCTCCCCACTGCTCGGCCCGTGACAGCTATCCCCACCACCTTTGTTGTTCGGCCAGACTCGCCCCCCTTCGTGTTCAAGTCGGCCTAACCGAGCTCAGTAGGCGCGAGATGGGCACACGAACACTATCGTTTCCGAGTGCACCTACGAGAATTGAACCACGCCTATCCCCCTACTCTCGTTCGCGCGACCGGCCACCTCGTGCTGTTTTTACCGGCAAGGTAACCGATGACGAGACAGAGAAAGAGAATCGTGGTGGATTCGCTCGGCGGAAGAGAAGAACGAGACAGAGAGGGAAGTCTCTTTTACTGGTTTCTCTACTCGGGCCTGCCCACGCGCCGAGGATGCGTGCTTGCGCGCGCAAAAGCTCGTTGATAAGGAACACGTTGCGTTGGATGCTGAGAATCCTAAGACTCGACGGGGATCGATGCCTTCCAGACGATTTGCTCCTTCTTCTTTCCTTCTTCTTGCTGCGACGACGTGAGTAAAACAAGTAGCGTCTATTATTTATTGGCGCGTTCTTTACACGATGCGCAACAAGTGTGCGCGCGCCGATCGGGTCACGTGACTGCTTTTTCCCCGATGACCGTTCGTAAACGTAAACTACGACGATACTGGAAAACAATTTCTCGCGGAACTGATACCGTGAAACGACTTGGAAAAAGCGGGCAAAAATTGAGCAAGCAAGCTAGAGTTCCGGTTTTTGCGAGTCCCTAGTGTTATTCATCTCGTGAAACGGGTACGGTATGTCGTTCGGTGGAACGAACCATGAAACGTAGCTCGTGCATGGTAGGCATAGCAAAGTGTTCGGCAATTTCTTTTTCTTTATTTTTCCACGTCTTGGATAAAAATGTTTAACGTGTCTCGCCTCGTCTATGACTTTCGTAAACAAAACGTCCCTTGAGATATTGACACGTGGTTAAGGTTCTAGCCACGCTTTAGACACGTGTCCACTACGTCGAGAGTACTCGCTAAGTGGTCGCTCCGACCATTTGAATTTTTTCTAGACGCTCGTGTTTACCATCTTTTTCCTTTTCTTTTCTTTTCTTTTCTTTTTTTTTTCTTTTTCTTTAACGGAAGAACCGAACGACGCGACGACGACAGTCCGATACCACACGGAGAACCGTAAAGTGCAGAATACTCAAGTCGATTTATTTTAGGAACTCGTGTGCCATGAATATATTCAAGGCTCGTCTACTTCCTTTTAAGCGTTACACGCAGACACCATTTGCGACGTATTAACTACGCGTTTCTATATTAATGGACGCGCGACGCGACGGTCCTTTTTACCGGATAGTAGGATCCCGTTTTATTAATTCAATAAGAAGAAGAAGGAGTAATATCGGTTAGATTAATAAAATTTCCGGTGACCCGAGTCTCGTTCGATAAATCATGATCTCCTTGTTGCACGCCCGACTGCCATGAGACGTGTAATTTGGTAAAAAAAGTCCACAGAAAGTGGAACGTATGCTTCGTATAATTACAATGAATTGATAGGTTCGGGATGGATGAATTACCTCTCTCGTATTAGAATAATTATGCCATCTACGTCATTAGCCTTAATGAGACGCGATCGAACCGATGCCTTCTAGGAAACTCGCACTTTCCAACCTATCTCTGCTATATTTCGCTTCCAAGCTACCCACGCTTCTTCGGCGACTGATCCGTAAAATTTAAACATACGATAATTACAGGCTCGATGCTTGGCGCGTGCATAGCTATTCATATAGCTATTCATATAGGCGCGTCATTCGCTTCGTTGTTTCCTGATTTCTTTGCCAACATCGACGTCGCGTTGACGTAACTCCTCTGTGACGTAGCTGCCTCATTCTCTACCTATACGTTTATATTTTATATATCCATTGTAACTTCCTCGCCACGCATCTGTCTCCTCGTGGGAAAATTGCATAGTTACGTCTCTTCTCATTGAAACGTTATTGATAAGTAGATATTAATGAAATTACACGAGAAGCTATCGTATTTCATACGCGGTAGATAGATTATTTCTGTTTTTCGTGTTATACTGGTCGAAGGGAAGCCGTGCCTTCTTTTTCTTTTTTCTCTCTCTTTTCTTGTTTCGAACGACTTTCACGTCACGACGAATCCCACACGCGCATACGAGCATTGTCACGCACGCCTTCCAAGGTTTCCGAGGTTGCACCTGGGTCGAACGTGTACCCACCTTTTCCGCAAGAAAAAGATCCTTACCTAAAGGCACGCACGCACGAGATGATCCAGCTGTTTGATCTTTGCCACGTGCTCCCTTTTTATCCCGTATCTCGTCGATAGGGTGATGGCTCCTTAACGGCATCTGCGTTTACACAATTTTCACACGATTATTCAATTTCGAATCGCAAGAATCGATCGATCTTCCATCGTGTTCTGTTTACATACGTTACTTCACGAGGAATCATAGATTTTGAGCTTCAAAGGCAGAGATTGCAGGACTGACACGATATGAAATCGAACCTTTTGAAGCTTCCAGCTTAATTTCTCGAAGCTCTTCAACTTTGATTAATTAACAATTCAGTGATATATTTTGTCTATTCTTTTTTTAACGAAAAGCAACTACGGGAACCTGAATCGTTGTTTGGTTTACTCAGTTTCTGCTTTTCGCACACAAGACTTTCAAACATATTTATTTACGACATTTTTCAGCAATGCGTTCACTTGCCTTTTCCATTCGTGCGCGATTTTCCGCGTATATTTCTAATGAATAATATTTGACATTAGGATGATACTCTAACTTCCTCGTCATGCTCATTTTTCGAATCCTATATGCGTATATAGATCTAGAAGTTGAAAACCTTAAAGATCAGAGTCCGTACACCTCAAAATTCGCGTTTAGGAGATTCTAACATTTACCGCTTCGGCCATGATCTCAAGCTTGAGATTCCAAGCTTATTCTATCGATAAGAAAGTAATATCTGAAGAACGAAGAGGTACGAAGACTCGCGGAAATACAACGGTAACCTAATTATCTCCAGAGTCACCGGTTCTCCTCCCTCTGACCACGCAATCTCCTAATTATTTCTGGATGTCCACTTTACAGTGACGGCGAAATTCGAGTTTTGAGAGCATTTCGTGATCATTATAGGAACTGACGCGCAAGCAGTCCGACGAAAGATGCGTTCACGTAGAATCCACACCGTAGAGGGAAGGGCCACGGAGACCCGTACAAATCCCAAAATAAATGTCATCGTGTATCATCGTGGTAACGTAATCCCGGATCGCGAAGACAAATGGCGGCAGAATACGATACGATGCACCGCGGTCGGTCGTTCGAGATGAGGAGTCTTCTCGTTCCACGTATTTACATACCGCGACGAACGAAGGTCCCTAGGACGGGGCTCTGTCCTCCTCCGAAGCCGGGGAGTCAACGCACAAAGAGGATCGAGAAGAAGGAAACGAGACGCGTGTGTCACCAATAGCGTAACGTCCATGAAGGACGGACGATGACTCGTCTCCTGGAAAACTAACAGGATCGGATTTTGAATTCATCGATAACTTCGATATTTGCATATCTAAAACAGTCAGAGAATCTAGAATAAAGAATTCTTCGTTATAATTTATTATCATAGAGAAACACTCCGAGAAGGTTAAAACATTATATCTTCTCGTCTGTTATTTCCCAAACAATCGGACAATCTAGAATAGAAAATTCTTCGTTATAATTTATAATCGTAGAGAAATAGCCGAAGAAGGTTAAAATGTTATACTTTTCCCTCTTAAGAATTTTGTAATTTATTCTCTCGTTGCTAACAGTATTTGACAGATGATTCAAATTTTCGCAGGACGAAGTAACAATAACGTATAAATAATGAATGGAAACTGAAGGTACATATTAGATTCTATAATAGAACGTGTTCGATTAACACCGTGAGTAGCCGCGGCCCTGCGAATGGAAAAACAAATCGGCCGGTCATGCGTCAAGATTTTAAGCAAACACGTGGTGCGTCCGCACGTTCGTGCGTGTCCACGCAGCCGAGGTACCGGCCAGTGTATTAAAAAGCGCGCGCGTTTGCTCTGTCTCGAAGACCACTTCACGGCCACGTATATACCCTAGAAGAGGAGTCTAGCTCCGAGAACTCTCCTCCCGATATAGCCGAACATGTCACCGCGTCTCCTCACCTTGAGAAGGTCTTTCAAGGTTGAAAAGTCTAACGACCGACGATGGTCGAACGTGCAAATCACCCTGAACAGATCGGTCCTTCAAATATCCTACCATCACATTGTCGCTACCGAAATCGCTGTATTATGTTAATTACCGAGATACACAGGATTCATTGGCAACATCGAAAAACCAGTCGCAGATTAACCGACACTGTAACAAGTTCTCAACGTAAAAATCCTGCTAGTACGACGTTGCAACTCGCTAACGAAGACACGGTGTCCCGACCCTTTGAAAAATTAATCCTGAATTATGATACCGGCCCGACCTAATGCGCCCTAATGCAATCGGTTCGATCGATCGAGGGACACGATAAAAATAAAAAGGGGAGAAAGGAAGAGAGAAAAAAAGAAAGACATATACGAACATAATCTGTCCACGGGTTTGTAGACTTCGGTAGTATATCAAGAACCACTTTTCCGCGACACGCTCGGTCTGGCTGCGTGGCATGGAGAGAAAAAAGGAGAGGAAAAGAAAAAGACAGCCGAGAAACTCGTGGTGGAGGACAAGAGCAAGTGGAAAGCGTAGGCGGGGCGCATACCAGAGGCACCTGCTCATTTACTTTGCGGCGGCCGGTCGGCAGTCTATGGTAGGGGATCCTCATTAGGGTTTGCCCCTACCAACCTATCGCCACAACCACTACCAGATCCTGTTTGTACACGCGACGACTATAACGAGAGGGACGCGGCCGTGCCCGGCTGCCACCACTAGAACGTTTTCCTCGGTTTCTCGAGGAACGGGGCCAATTAATGGCTATCCACGGCTGGCCGCGGGGATGAATACCTTCACGAGGAGAACAAGCTTGGTGGGAGTTGACGCTGTCGGAATCGCTTGAAAAAAGACACGAGTTTTCTGAGCGAGAGCTCTTGTAGCTACAAGATCCTTAATGACCGACGATCGTGTCAATAATTGTCAACCGTGAAGATTGGGAACGAGAGCCAACGATCGTACGTGTATGTCGGGATCGTGGGGAGAAATATGTGGCATGATTGATCTCGTTTTCACGACATCAACAAGAACCAAAGTGGGTCTGTTTTTTCAGATTTCTGGCTGATAGTATTACATATATGATACTTTCCTCGTATCCTCGTTTTCAGAGATTTCTCTTGGTTAATGTTTCTTTTTGATACCAGCGAAAATTGAACGGAGACCAGGTTGTGTAAAT
The DNA here is from genome assembly GCF_014825855.1 of Bombus pyrosoma. NCBI lineage: Eukaryota > Metazoa > Arthropoda > Insecta > Hymenoptera > Apidae > Bombus > Bombus pyrosoma. Next base: position 8,177,469 of record NC_057776.1, read on the forward strand.
TGGAATAATGTCGGTCGTAACAGTGCGACAGGAGATGAATGGAGATCAAATAAAGGAGATTTGTTTCCGTGATTGATTCTCACGCGGCGGCAGATCGCGTCTGCTTTTCCTTGCCACCTGTTGCTGCTTTCGCTTACGGGACCCTCTCGCCACGATTTCCCTGTACATCCAATGAGTCATCCGTTTCATCGAGATACCACGACGTATGCAAAAACTGTTCAGAATTTTATGTCAGGGATAACCGATTGGAAGAAATCGGTTACGAGGTACACATAGCCTTCGATAAATTGACGTTAAGTCGGTGTACGTTAAATATTAATTTACGAATACGTTCTTGACAATATCGTAATTTTAAATCTGTAACACACTTTCAAAAATATACAGAAGCGAACGTGGATGTATCGATTAAATAAAAGTTTATCGAGCCAAAGAAGCCGAACGTTTCTTTTTCGACGTGTTCTCCACCCCGTGGCATAAAACCCGTTCTACGTCGAATGTTTCAACACCTAAAGAGATTTACGAGGCGGCAAAAGGGAGGGAGAGGAAAGGACGAGAAGAAAGATTACGGTGCTCCCGAAGGAGGAAGCAAGAAGGGAAGAAAAATAGTGAAACCACAGCCACCCTCGACGGTATGGGCGTGCGCCGCAGGACCCCATGGGTCTCTCCCGTGTAAGATCTTACATAAAGATCGTCGTCCGTACACAATAATGGCCCTGGCTGCTGGCTGTCCTGTCGCCCGTATTCCCCATAACCTCTTGGACGACCGTTATGACGAGGTTCCCTGTTGCAGCTTGCCTTGTACGTTTGCTTCTCGTGTAAACCGAGCGTGTGTGTTACGTGCCTATACGTGCCTTTTAGACCCACGTCCACGTTGCACGTTACCGCGAAACAATGGCGCAGGAATAACGAAACCCGTAGGGGTGCGATGTAACCCTCCGCTGTCACTATTTGTTCTCTTTCGCCCCCGGAAGAATAATGGCACCCGGAGTTATATTAAGTTACCCACTGGTCGAGGGTGTCTTTCTGCGATCACAGGTCCTTAAACGAAACCGCACTGAATCGCAGAAGTCACCTTTAAACATATACTTTAATTATGTATGGAGGAAATTCATACAGCGGTGTAATATTACCGTGAAATCCGTCAAGAATCGATCGATAACTTTTGATGGAAATTTGACGGAAAGGAACGTACAGTTGAAGTTCAAGTCTTCAACTTGTGCAATTAAATCGGTCCCGACGCCAATGGCAGCGACTAGGAAAGTACAGAGAGGAGAGGTGAAGTTGAAAAAGAAAGCAACAAACACGCGACGCCTCTCCAGCTATACGTACACACAGAGAAGGAACGGGCGTTCCTTTTTGGTCACCGAAGGCATCCTGCAGCGTGACGAAATACGTTGACGGAATTGACACGTAATTGCACGCTACACTTTGATTCCGCGGCTCATAATACACTCTTATTATTAACGATTGCCCGCGGCATCGTTCCGATGGTTTCGCAACCGGAGAGCCTCCCTTTCAGCGCAACAGCAGCACAAAACGCTTCCTCGCCCCTTCCCTTCCTGCCGAACAGTTTCGCGATCCTTTCGAGACGGCATTGAAAGGAAGCCTCGAACCATCAAAGGGAACGTAAATTGTTCTGCCGTTGCGTTACGCGCCCGGTAACATCCAATAAATATTATTATCGGTGGCTTACAGAGGCGGCGCGACGATAATATAACGCTCCGCTTTATGTCAAGAGCTGACACGGGAATTTTACGCAAATACCATACGGTAATTTAGAATAAAATTCATCTCCAACAGGTTGTAATTAATACGTTCGCTGCGAGCCACGTGAATCTGACTGTCGCTATGCATATGGTAAAAAACAAGAAATTGTGAAAAAATATATAATAATTCACATGAAATGTAGATCATAGCGAAAACACGCGACGAGTCACATTTTCTCTCTCTTCGTTAAATCTGCCATGGGGCTCCTTTGAAAAATATTTTTAATCACCAAATAATCAAAATCAAAAGAGCATTCATATAACCATATCTTTCCCCTATAATCTTTGTACAAAAATTGTACAATATAAAGCAGGTATCGGTCATCAGACTCGCAGCAAACTGGTTAGCCGAAAAAAATGAGCAAATTTAATAGTTCAAAAAGTAATGGCAAACTGCTATCGTTCGAAAGAATGTGGTTTTTTGGGAGCAATTACTGGCGAGGAATGTATCTTTAATATATGCACGAGTAATTGAATAATTAGACTCGATCGATTTTCATAGAATATCGTACATGATTATTTATTCACAGAGAATTGCATGAAATACGTTTCTTTGTGGATCTAGCTATAGCCGAAAACAGAGGATAAACGTGATGAAAGAAGCTCGTAACAGATTAGATGGTCATTCTTGGTACACGTCTTTAAACGGTCGCCAAAGTGAGCCTAACCTGGTTGGAAAAAGGTCATAAAATTCTTTATTCTCTTGGAAAAGCGTTCGATCCGCTTCTTCTTTCTGTTGACGGCGATGAGATACGAGCTCGTATATACCATTTTCGACTGGTCAGTGGTCAGTGGCATTGGTGTTCGTTACAAGCTGAAGGCGTGTTGGCATTGTTGTCGTTCTTAAATGGGGCAAACAGCAGCGGCGGGTGGCCGATTCTTACAAAGCCTCTCGCCACTTTTCGCTTCCCTCTGAAGAAAACTCGAAGGAACTGCGAGTCGCAAAAGCGGTACTCGCTTCACAAGACGCTCGTAAATGGAGTCCCGTGGACTCTGAAGGGCGTGTAAACGGCCTAACTATCCGAAACTTCCTGTGATTTATGTACACGAAGGAGCGTGAAACCGTTTGCCACTGACAAATTGCCCGCTTAGTGCGTGGCTCCCGATACGTAAGCAGAGTTTTGAAGAAGCGCCCGCACGACAGACAAAGAGACGAAAGTGTAGTCGATTCTCCTTGACGTTTATTAAAGATCGTTGCCCTTTGAAACATTGAAAACAATTATGGGCGATGAACGACGAGATTGAAACATCGATATGTCTAATACGATATCTGGAAACTTGTTGATTTAGCAATTTTTGAACTTTCGTCACCGTTGTTTAATGTTCAATTATATAGCTTGTGTCAAAGAAATAAAAATGAAAGCTACTTCTAGAAAAAGATACATAATCCAAAGGAAGAAATAAAGCTTTATCAAGATCGTTCGTAAGAAAACTTGCAAAATATACCCTAGTACATTTATAACATTTCTATGAAACGTTACAAATTACTCATTCTCAGAGCTCTGATTATTCTAGTATTAAATCATCGACTGCGAAAGTGAATTATCTGCGCTGGAAAACACGAACAGCCAGTGTCGCGTCGTCTCCTTTTCTCTTCTTTATTTCTTCGTCGTTTCATCCTAATTGGCTGTCTGAATTCGAGAATCAAAAGCCAGAGGTTCGAAGGGCAGACGTTATAACTTCCTGATGCGTGGCGCGATAAAAAAGTGAGAAAGCCGAGGTCCGGGAAGGAAAAAGGAGAAAAAGGAACGGAGATGGAGAGACGTTTGAATCGCTGGCTCTTGGATCGAACCTGGGTCACAAAGAAGCCTGCCTCGTCACGGTCTGAATAACCGCGGCAAGGAGGTTGGATTAGGTTAGGTTAAGTTACGAGGGTGGTTCCCCTTCAACTTGTCTTGAATGGGGCACGTGCTACCGGCGCGGCGTCGTAATCTTTTGGACAACCAGGACCTTCCGCCTGTCAATCTTTCTCTTTCTGTTTGTCTGTCTGCTTGGCCATCTTCCGTCTCCCCCATACGATCTAGAATTTAACGTCTAGGATGGTTGTTTCTTTGGAGTCGATAGCAGCTGCCCTTAGGATGATCGAATTTGCAAGTCTGCTTACGTAACATATGCTTCGAACGCATCCTTTCTGATCACCATCATATTGTCCTTCACGTAGATATTAGACGCCTAATCGGGAAATTAGAATATCAGAATCTTGAATCGAAAAGAGTTTGCCAGTTCAGTTTTTCTAGCTTCAGTTTACCAGTGCTATCAACGGAAATGTTACAACTATCCGACAATGTACCTATAAATATAATGGAGCTTCGTTTATACAAGGTTCACCTAGTTGAAAATTAAATCTTGATTAGTGGCTGATTAAATAAAATCATACCGATTGAATCCACTTATCTGAACGCGAACTTCTATTACATGAAATCCGATTATACGTAAACCACTTGCTTCCAAACAAGTTTATATAAACAAAGTCCTAAGTAAGTTTGGAACTTTAATGTTTGAAACTTTTCTACGAATTTCGATATAGAAGAAACCTAGCGTTCCGTAACAACTAGTTTCTCTGAGACGTATTCCTCTTGACTTTACATCCCATAGTCGAATCAAATTCATCGATCTCTGTGTACTCGCCTGCACTTATACGCGTTTATCCTGAATTTCGTAAATGAATCCGTTCTAAGCGACAAGATTCTTCTGAGGTCCGTTAACTCAAGCCAAGAAGCTCGATATCCCGCGCAAACTGATTTTCCAATGCGACACAATAGGTCAAGGAGGTTGATCGTAGAATAGAGCCAAACGAGTACTTACTTGCGAAGAGAGTACAAGAGAGCACGTCAATTAGAAAGAGAAAGAGAGAGAGAGAGAAGGAGAAAAGAATCGAAGGGGTCTCGCGTGTCGAGATGTAAATGCGTGCGCGCTATGCATCTGTCTCCTCTAGGGGTACGCGTGTACACGCACACGCGTTCTTTGCACGTAGCACGCGTGTACGTAACTCGGTACGCGCGAGCCGGTGTGAGCGTTCATGTCGGTGCAGCTCGCACACGCGTGTCACCGCGACGACGAACGAGTTCGTGCACGCAACAGAGCTGCATAGTGATATACGACGGATATATGTATAAGGTCGGCTACATACAACCACTAGTCGCAGCGCTACCGGTGCAGGAAGAAACCGGGGTTACGGCGGCGTTGGAATTTCTTTATGACGCGTTGCCAGTGAAATTCTGACCGCCTCTGTATATACCTATACGTCGATAATTCAGGAATGTTTAATGATTGGTGGCAAAAACCGAAACCCGTTCGACGCCTAATCGCGCACCAGCGTGCATTGTGTATGCGCGTGTTTGCGCGCTGACGCGGCGCACGCGAGTCCGCAGATCCACCAGCGAGCTAAGTCTATCGTTGCGGCGAATGCGCGAAGAACTCGCCGTTCTGATAAATATGACAGAACAATCTAATATGGGTCTCTCGGAAGACAAATTGGTCGACTCCAGTTTCTCTTAATTCTTTAACTTGACTACATAAACGCGCGATTAATATTCAATGTCCAACGAAGGGAATGATAAATTCTGGGGTACATTAGAAAACAGCGTAACATCGCTTTTCTGTACTTCTCAATTTACCATGTTGATCAATGGTGGCTTCTGTACGGTTCGTGTAACACGTGTAGATATATAAATAACGTAATCGTGGGTTTGTATCAATTTTTATTCGAGCACAACCGTTCGTGTGTATCTCCTCGTATAATCCGATAGACTGCGGGAACGCGCGTGGAACTGTCGCGCGACGAAGTTCACTCATTTGCATCAGACCCAAAGAACGAACCAAGAAACAAGCCGGCGAGTGAGCATCGTGTAATTATCGCGCGATTCAGTCGCGATCGAGAGCGGCCGAGATTTTCAGGAAGTGTACGATACGCATCTATGTACCTAAAGTAGCTAGGGCTGTTTGCGCCTGCATGCGCGAAGAAATTTTCCAAGCTTGCTTCCTCCGGCTGACGACGCACGGACTCGTCTCATCGCAACACAGGAAACAGGCTCGATGAGTATCTCTAGCCGAGCGTTCCGCAGGAACAGTTGTTATTAACCAATTTTTTAAAGCGGTAATTTCCGAAGTAATTATTACTCGCTTAGAGAGAGGCCGGGCGCCGTGGCATAATTCAACCACATTGCATGTAAAATCAAAGACGCGGACCCTCGCTGTACTTGTACGCGCGGGTCGAAGCGAACGACTTCGGGCACGCGAGACGATTCCTCGCGCGGCGCAGCGCGCGTTACGTAGCGCGCGTAATAAATGCCGCTGTCTGTACGCTGCCGGTCACTAGTTGCTATGCTACTGGAATACCAACCGGGGTTACAATGTTACCGTAGCGATGTCAGACCGTGGAATTTCTTTTGCAACGACTAACATGCTGACCGCTCCTCCATGTATTTTAATGCCCGGTTTTCTAACTGTCCTGTCGCGTCGGGATATCCTGCCGCGTACCAAGGATCAAACTGATTACGTGCTCGTATTCCGATCAGGTGCTTGCCTCTGTTAACGCTACGTACATTGACAACCCGCTGCCTCGAAAATAAGTTAATTAACGATATTAAGGTATGGGTACAACTTCCTACGCGGGTGATTACGAGACGTCTTACCGCATCGTGTACCTGGCCAACCCACTTGCCAATTAATCAAATTCATTAATAGCTGGCTAACGTTACGGGCTTCGGCTCGTTAATCGACAGTAACAATTACGTTGCTCCAAATGAAATAGGAACAGAGGAATATGAACATACAGCCGGGTGAAAAACTCGATTCATTTGGATGGAAAGAGATTCATTTCTTTGGTCTGTTTGGTCGGAATGAGATATAGATATAGACGTACTTGGATTGACGTATTGTGAAGCGGCACACAGTAGAATAGCGGTAGTCAGTGGATCATAAGCGTGTGAAAGAAAATCGTAGAATCGTGCGACAACTGGTTTCAATTCTGAGACGTTCCACGGATATTTGCCGTATTTGCCAGTTACGTAACGTCTGAATCGCGCGCGCACGAGAATTATGAAAGTATCGTTATTATGCGTTACCCGTGGCACGCATATCTGCATTGTACCGCCACTATCTCGCCTTTTACCTTTTTTTCTACTCCACATACCCGGCATGTGATTTACACAGTAGTCGGTCTGCGTACTGGCTTCGGGAACTTATCGGTTTGGAACTTAATAAAGCACCTTGAGATTTTTCTAAACTAGCCATTTTTCCAAACGTTTCGTGCCCCTCGTACCTTTCGGTATTACACGTATCTCTTCCATTCTTTTCTCTTTGAGAACTTTTACTTGCTGATAATTATAGCTGTGCGATAACTAGACCGCGAATGCTTATGTATTTTTGCGATATTTAAACACACGAAAATGTACAACGCGCGCATAATATATACGCAAGAATATTGCGTATAAAATATGCAAAATGAAATAATGCTCAAAGGCAGATATTTCTATGTGGGTTTTATTTCTTTGACTCGTGTTCCATAAAAATATGAATTTCCATAAAGATGCGCAGTCTAGTAATAACGAATGAGTAGGAAACAAACGTTTGCTATATAATTTTACGAGGAGCGTAACGGTCGGTGCCTTAAATATAATTCCTGGCCCGATGACCGCGATTAACGCCATCGTTGGAATTAATTATTTCGCCGGTTGCTTATTAAATACTTTTATTACCGCTCGTTAAACGCGCTGCCCTCGATAGAACGCTCCACGGTAAATGATATCACTCTGAAGGTATTTTCTCTCCGCCGAATAGCGTTTTGTGGAAAGGTGTCGTAAAGTTATCGCTCTTATCTCGTTGACAGTTTTACGCCGCTCTTTCTCCCCGTTGTTGTAACGGGGGTTTGCGCGGAGGCAAACGTTGCGGAGAACAAAAGAGTGATTTAATTACCGACACGGGAAGGAGCACGTGGTATCGGTGATCGAAAGCGAGATACCGCGATGACCGTGGCGGTAATTAGCGATTCTCGATAAGTGAAACAACCGTTCGTCTTAATGACGACTTTACTCGTTAAGCCAGACATTCCACCCCCGTCTCGGAGCAATTAGTACGCCATGTCTCTCGATAGTTGGCTCTGATAAGACTACTGACGTATTCAACAGCATTTACACGTCAACGAAGACGATCGCGTGGATCTAGCCTGCGGATTTCTATGCGATCGCGAAACGACTTTCTAAAGGGGCAGAACGTTTTACGACGGTTTCTTTCTAACGGATCAATTAGAAGATGGTGGTATTCCGTGGGTTATAATGGAACAACGAGATAGTAGTCGAGGCGGCTTAAATTTGAAAATCTGCGAGAAAATGGAGGGAAGTTTATGCCATATAGATTAAGGGATTCGAATGCAAATGGTGGAATTGTCTCACCTCTTGTGCAGACGGCAGCGTGGATCTGTTAGTCGACGGTCGTTGAATCGTGGCGACGAGAGACGCGCTCGACCAGGCACACGTCACTTCTATCACTCCACTTCACTCGTTTCATCAAACTCGTTTATGTCCCTTGTTCTCCCAAACACCATTTAAATAATTTTATGTCGGCGATCGTGGTTATGTAAAAATGTACGCGCGCGGACGCATGAATTCGCGGAATTCTTCGATCTAAGTTATTTTAATTCTTGATTTCCTGAATCGATAAATGACTAAACGCAAAGCAGGTTGAATGTCATGACGGTGTTTTTGTCTTTTACGCACAGACGATCCTCCTCGATCGAGCACCACCTTCCTAACTAACTGCCTATTCGTAATTCCAAGTATCCACACTTTTCTTCATTACCTTCGTTAATGTCCTCATAATATTGTCGGTCACCGTGTCACGAGTTATATGAGCTAACGAGTAGACAAGTTCCCGGAATTCGATTGATTACAATACGCTACGTAACACCGACGCTTTCGAGCAACGATTCGAACTTGTGTCGTTACTGTTGTCAATACACCACGACCTTCCGATCCCTCTACGTTAATCTACATCGTTCCTTTCAATTAGTCTCTTACTCGAGCACCTATCTTTCCGATACAGTCTCACGATATAAATATTCCATCACTTTATCACCCTTCTCGCGGATTCGGTCCTCCGTACAAGAAGATTCTTCTTCTCGATCCACCGTCTCCCGTATTACTCACCGGGTGTAGCTTGTACGAGGCGACCTGGTGTTCGAGAGAAAGTCAACCCCCGATATCCTGCCGATGAAAAGAACATCGGAGAGTAGCGAGATGATCGACGAGATTTCTTGGTTCGGCGCGGGGCGGCGAAAATCACGGATTAAAAGAAACGCGCGGCAACAGGTGAGAGAGACACGCGGAGAGAGAACGGAAAAGGACGACAGGAGGAGGCAGCGAGGATAGACAGAGAAGGACAACGATGAGGATGGCGTAACACCGCGCGTAGTAGCGGACAGTCGGCAACTAAAGGCCCCGAGGAGAGTCACCTCTCTCTCCTTCGTCTCTTCTTCTCGTCCTCTCTTCTGCCGCGTGTGTGTCTCTCTCTGTGCGCCACACGTGTGTGGCCGCCAACACACGAGTGCGTGCATGCACCTCGGAACACGTACGATGTTCCTTCTTCTCCCCCTCCCCTTTGCCACCGGTGTGTACCCTCTGCCGCTGTGCTCTCACTCTCCTCTCCACACCACCTTCTCCTCCTTCACCCCTCCACCCTTAACCCACCTACAGTACCCTCCCCCTTTTTTTTTCTCCTTCTCTCTTACCCCGGCCACACGTCCTTGTCCCTCTCCAAGCACGCCAACACCACGCACCAACTGCAACCGCTGCTCTCGCAGATGCACACCGACTCTCTCCGTTCCTTTGCACGCGCGCCTGTGTGTGTTTCGCTGATTCGCGTCGGTGTACGGTACGTGTGGTAGGAGGAGTGGGAGGTAGGACACGCGACACGAGCCGGTGGTGGGGGAGAGAGAGGGTCATCGGAAGAGGGGATCACCTCCCCTCGTTCCTCTTTCCCCTACTCCGAATGGTTCACGCGGGGTACCGTCTTCCCCGCGCGCGCTTTTCTGCCCCGGCCACTGGAACGACCGTGTCGCCGTTCTCGTTTTTCTTCAGGCGCTCGCTCGGTTTTTCGTCCCGTTTCCAGTCTTGTGACTAGAACGGTCACTTCCAATGACGAATCGATGAGACGCGAGTATAGGCGGACTATTTGGCAGACTGATTTGAGATGTTTAAGTTTAAGGGTTTAAGAGGGTACGTTTAGGTTACGTAGTTAGGTTAAGGTCTCGCGATAGAAGGGAGCGAATTTCATGCTGAGGCTACGATTCGATAGTAAATAGGGCGAAGATGTTTACTCACCACTTTGAGCCTTTTTTCTTGACTCGCCGCGAAGTACGTCAACTCCACCATTCTAACACCATTGCTAAAATTCACAAAATCACTGATCGTTCACTAATATCCGTTGTAAATTCAACAAACTTTCAAACCTTACGAACGATCACACCGACGTGTCATATGAGAAACAGCCCGAGTTGAAACATCCCCTATTCACCGTTTCCTTCACAAAATCTCAGATCACCGGAAGATCGTCCGAAAGGATAATCCCGTACTTTCGAACCAAAGAAATCACGTTTCGCGAATCGTGAAAGTTACAGTCTCCGATCGTAGATGGCATCTACGAATTCGCGAGCATCATAAAGCCAAGCACATCACTGGTAGCCCACGCAGCGAACGACTACGCAGTAGCAACGGCGATTACCACGGTAAGCAACTGCGTCTCGAAGGTTGCAAAACTCGCCCCCTGAAGGGATCCAAAAAGAGGGGTGGCGAGGCGGTCTCTCCCTTCTGATTCCCACGCCACGACGTGATTCCTCTCCTCCCCTTTTCTTCTTCTCCTCCTCCTCCGCTTCCTCATCGACGTCACCGACGAGGACTCCTCCCTTGAAAGAGGTATTCGAACAGAGGAGACCAAAGACGAGCCCCTGTTTTCGTTCTCTCGCCCTCTCTCTCCACTGCTACACCTTTTTCTCCCCCTTTCGCGTGTCTCGCCAGCAGTTCCGCCACCCCTATTCGAAAACGCGAGGGACGCATCGCGCCACGTTGCACGAAGAAGCGTCGCGCGGCTCGTACGATTGACTCGCTACTCCAACTGGATGCAACTGGTTGCATCGCCGAGCCGGGACTACGTACGCGCACGGTTGTTGCATCGTGGCGGCACAGGCTCGCGGCTAGGAATCTCTAGTCACTTTTGATCACGTACTCGAGCCTCGGAGGATGTGGAAGACCGTTCCGTCCGTATCGAAGAATTTATGACACGGTGCAGCGGTACGTGTCCCGACACGTACACCGGATATCTTAATTAGTTCTGCGTTAGCGTTCCTTTGCTTTTGGTTCGACTGCCAGCTCTTGGGTTTATCTGCGTACACACGTCGAACAGACTTGGTGCAACCCTTGTAACAGAATTTCTTCGATTAAACGATCGTCGGTTCAGCAGCTTTTAATCCGAACTTAACGACGTAATTCAGAGTTTGCAGGTTTTGAGACGTATCTCCGAGTAAAGACAGAGATGGACAGTGCAGAGTCACGGCGAAGAAGCGACAGAGTTGCGTGATTAATTCACGCGGAAGACGCGCGTGATCATCGTACACGAGGCCGGGTAGAAAGCGAGAAGTCGTGGTGGAATGCGAGCGAACGGTGGAAGGAAGAATTCGTTCGGGGGGAAAACAAAAATTGGTTGCGACGAGAAAAAATAAGATCGGTGGAGCACGAGGGATGAAAATAAGAACTCTTATGTTCGGGTGATCGAGGCTGGGCGTGAGCGCGCTGTCAGCCGCACCCGTGCACCGATGTTTTAATTAATGTATTGATAGCAGCCGAGCACGGATTTATCGAGCTTCACCGAAGACGATACATCGTCTGCAAGTGAAACCCACGCAACGGTCCTTCGATAATAATTAGGATCTTCGTAGCCTTCGTAGCGGGCCGATTTCCTTGAACGAATCCAGCTTACGTCTCGTGCGAATGTTTCATTCTTGTTCGCTTGTCCCTCTCTTGCCTTCGTTCTGACGTGAAATCGCCGCCATCGTCGGACCCGATCCGATTAATTATACCACAGTAAATATAATATGTTAATCAAACGTATATTGCAGGTGGTAATTGAGTGGTCGGATCGAGTAGCCGTTTCACGAAACACAGCACGCGATCGGCACGCGATGATCGCTTGACGAGTTGTCGAATTCCGTGTAAGGGCTCTTCCAGGTCCGGTTGTTCGTGAGAGAATTCGCGATATCGATTCGATCCGTGCGCTTTGCTTATTTTAGAAACGTGTTAGCGAATGAAACTCACGCTTCGAAGCGGGATAAACGATCGACGAGTTTCGTAAGAGGAAAGAGGTTAACGCGTCGAACACGGAGATTCCGTTTCCACGTGAACTCGAACGCGTTTCTTTGTTCGGCGTGAAAAACCCGGTGCAAGCCGATCAAAGGAATTGTTTAACCCAGCCAGCCGACCGATCTATAAATAAATACCGATATGGAGGGATTATCGTTGTTTGCGTAACTTTCGGTGTGGGCGTCTCAGACGTTGTTCATTGATCGCGCCATTCCCTCGTCGGTAGTAGCACACGTCGATATCGGAACAGAAGAAACGATTTTTTCGTCGTTTCTCTCGAAACTCGTATCGCTTTTGTATTCGAAAAATATACGTGTATTCTCATTTCGATCGTATCACTTCTTGTTCGTTCTTAAAACGATGCAACGTGTCATGCATTAGAATCACTGTTAGACTCGATGAATCTGTTGCAGTTAAATGAATTTCCTTCTGGAAAGTCACATTATGAAACGCTGCTCTAAACGTAACTGAAATACATCATAAACAACTCGTAACCCAAGCATTCTGTTATTTCTCCGATAATAATTCATCGAATCAGCACGGTGCATCGCTTTCGTCACGATGCTTGTTTGTCTCTGTCAGCCACCCACTGCGAAAACATTTCTCCCGACAGAAACAGCGGTAATTGGCTGAAATCTAATCAATCCTCCTTACATCGACCGTGGAAAGTTTCGCTAAAATGTCTGGAAAGATCAAGATCGCCGATCTTCCTTACGATACATCGTTTTCTTGCGAATTGTTATTATCATCGTAGTTCTATTTCCATCGATGTGACATCGTCACGGACATCAATGATGATCGATATACGTAATCGACAGTGTTGTTTCTTATAGATACGATTGTGCTTAAAAAATTTCATTGATAGGAAGGAAAAGGAAAAAGAGCACATCGGATCGGTTGAGATTTAGCGTAGACTCGCGTTGCTTTCGCAAATATTTTGCATCGAGCCGATGACCCGGAACGACCCAGACACACGATTCGAACGATTTCCTCCCGTTTTGTCTCTGTATCTGTCAGTCAACGACGAAAGCTTCGATTTTCGGCCAGTGGAATATTTTTGTCCCGCGATACGCTCGACGCTTGCGTTATCGTGCGTGGGCGTAACGCTTGCCCATGATAAAACTACGCGAATCTCGTAAATACGATTGTCGATTCGGGCAAAAAAGAGTTTCGATTTGCTTCTTCGCGACAATATGCCGCTCTGGTATGAAACTACCAAGAAAGCAAGACAATAAAATTGTTTCCAATCGAACTTCCTTTGACTGTTTTCACAGACGATAATCTTCCCGACGCCCTTAAAACTATGACTACGAGTTTTAGATTTTCTATTTTTGCAATTATTCATGATGCCCAGATACTCTCCATACGATCAATGTCGACTTTTATCGAGATAAAATATAATTGCATTTATCTGTTTGTTTTCATTATATCGCTTTAATTAGCGTGCGGTATATTTATCGTGCTAGGTATCTATCTTAATCTAAGTACGCTCGATCGACCACGCGTTTGAACTCGTTATATTTTCTTACCGTCTATCTTAATCTTCCGTTGAGTCCGGAGAGTACGCGAATGAATTAAATAGACAGAACCCTTAAGCTAAGATCAAATAAAAATACAAAGCTTGAACGTGGAATAATGATTGCAATTTGTTATAATTAATACAAAGTTTAGGTTGGCAAGACAGTCCGATTGGTTGTTGGGTTAGACCAACAAGACGTTCGAAACACGTCTAACTAAGGGTCTACTAACTTTAAATCCGATAATGAATGTAATTAGCGAAAATAACATGGAATCTACGTAGGTCTCAGCCAGTCCGCGGCCAGGTATATATTCTCCGGCCACAGCGTGACTAATAATTATACTTGCTGAGAGACCCTCATCTCCTACACCATCGTCGTTCTCTCCAGCGAGAACCAGAGTTAAGGTTACGCGGATGAAACGTCGAAAGGACGCCGTGTTCCTTCGACGCCATGTCCTCGAAGCACGCGTCCGGTTTTTCAAGCTCTCATGGCGCCACCTTTCTACCTCGGTTATCATTTCGTGTTGCGTAGAAAAGGTAGAAAACCGATCGACAACCGGTCGAAAACCGATGTGCTGTTATAATGACTCTCGTTTCTACTCGCATATCGTTCAACTGACCCAAATCCACGAGGTGCGGTCTCGTCGCGGATTTCGAGAGTTTCGTCTCACCGGCTGGTCAACGACCGTGACAGGAGAGAACGTATAAATTGTTGTGATCGTCGGAATTAACGCCAGTATCCGAAAGAAGCAGTTTCAAGCAGATTCAAACTCGGACGAAATAGGTTTCAGTTCTTTCAATCTGTCAGTCGAGTCATTTCTTTTTTAACCACGAGCTTTTACATTGCGAGATAAAACTTCCATCGAATTGGTCGACTCTGATTCCGCTTCTCAGCACCGCAAACTGTTCATCTCCTGACAGGTTCATACAAACGGAGTTGTACTATACAGAAAACCAAGTATCCCAATACCCAAATGCCAATAAGACGAAACTATTCTACGAGAATTGACTTGGATTCGTAATCCAGTGAGTGTCGAACTTGTTGCCATCACCAGCTAGAATCCATTACACCGATGAAACAGTAAGGAAACCAGGCTGAACGCAATATGGAATGGTACCAACAACAACTCTCTCTCTCTCTCTCTCTCTCTCTCCCTCTTTCATCGAGGCGAGACTAGCGTAGCGGTAGTCTTAACTGAATTATTGTTTCGGTTAACATCGAGCATTCATCACGGATACACGGGTCTCGCAGAGCCGCGTAGAAACACGCGTCCCGCCCAAGGAGCACGTTCGCGAAAGCGTGGAGCATTCATCTTGCGTCGCTGTCGCGTTGCCGGGCCGCGACCAACGACACTGTGTAATCTTCCTGTTGCAATGGTAATGGCCAGGCCAGCGTGAAACAGAAGAGAAGGAAACGGAACGATAGGCCGTGTGCGCATTGCGCGCGTTGCAATGGCAGGCACGCGTGAAATCCATAGAATCGTCGCAGCAGCTAGATGTGTTCTACGGACCTAGAATATTAATATAATTTGGCCGATATAAACAAACGAACCTCTATACGGCCGGTGTCACTCAGCCGGAGACGTTTCACCCGTCTGCAAATTGTGAATAGAGGAGAGAAGTTCGCCTCGACTGAGCGTTTCCCTTTTGCTTTTCTCTGGCTTAACAGTTTCTATATGTTCTATGGCGCCGCCGTGTACCGTATTCCGCGAATGCGTCGGAGGTAAAAGTCTCCTTTTCTCCCCTTTAAAACATCTCTCTTTCTCTCTCTCTCTCTCTTTTTTTGCGTGCTCGTGTCTGCTTAAATTGTTATGGACGAATGGGATTCAATGGACGATTTGAAAAGTAGGATAAGCCTTTTCTCGCTTGGTTTGTGTTTATGTTTGACGAGTCTTTCGTAAACTCTGTTTTGAGACAAATATTCATAGTTTCGCGGAGAGTTGTGAGGCAGCGTGGCGTAATTCAAGAGTTGATATGGTAAACGATGCGTGAATGCCGGAAAAGATGAAGAACGGTCCTTTTAGTGGGAAAACATAAATGTGGGATATAGTAGAAACAGATATAACTGGTAGAATAATTTATTTCAGTTTCTACGTTCGTTGCAACATAGAGCTATAACCGTAAATGCCAATTAGAATAAATTTAATTAATTCGATACACTTTTTACTGCAAGGGTGGTAATATTGAAAATCTGTAACGTTCAGGTGCTAAATGACCCAAATGCTAAATTAACAGAAACGTATATTTTTACTTCTGTTGGAAATCTTCGCTTACATCGTTTACCATCCACTCCTCTCTATTTTCACACGAATTAAATAACAATTATTTCGACTGCGCTTCGTGGTACTGCGTAGCGTTAAATCAACCGACGAGTATCGAAACGTTCACAAGCAATCCTTCGTCATGGTAGAAAGTTTATTTCTCATTCATTTGCTGGCTCTTCAGTTAATTAACCACCGCGTCAAGGGAGACGCGGAGTTCTCTACTCTGGGTCAGAAGAAGGAACAGGAGAGAACAAGAAGCAGCGTCCCTCCTTCAGTATGCTCGATGATGGCAATTAAATTAAAGTGAGATCTCACCCGAACGATAGACCGACGATTAATCAGCATCGCGACAATTGGACGTTTCATTAGCGGCTGCGTTCGGCGTGACAGTTCGAGTGTCCATGGGATCGGAACCAACCTTACTCCCACACTTTTGAACAAATTAATCAATCTTCCCGTTAATAACGTCTATCTAGAAACTATCTTTTCTCACGATCCCGTGAAAGACGAGCGAAATTCATTTTATTCGACGATCGGTTATTAATCAAAATTCGTGTCTTAATTCCATAAGAAGAGGATGCTTAATGGGTTCTTCGACGTCTAAAGATAGAAAATTTTGGAAAAATTAGGAAAATATACGTATTCAATTTTGTAAGTTATACTTGATTTCAAAGCTTCTAAAGTCTCTAAAAGCATAGCTTTCTTACTAAACCATGCTCGCTGTTAATAATCTTTAGCGTGTTAGTAAGTTAATAAGTTAGTGTACTGTTATGCAGTTGAAGTTTTAAGAGCTATTTATATCTAATTGTAGCTTACGTAAAACAGTAAAATTTCTAATTTTCTAATCGCACAGTCGTCGCGTTAAGTTAGTTCGTTGAATGAATTTACAGAAAAGTAAAGAGTTACAATTTTCAATTGAGAAATGTTATAAGATAAAATGAGATAAACGGAGAAACTTACACGACTATCGACCGTCACCGACAAAGATAGGGATCAACGACGTTAGATTTCTCGCGTCAAATATTTTGGTGGTTCATGAACGAATTGGTAGCGAGTTCGATACGCGTCTACTCGATCTTCCAGTCAAAGTAGGTCCTTGACCGTCTGACTATTATTCGTCTGGGTCACAGTCAAATCGTCGCTGCAAAAATTCCACGACACAGTGTCACTTTCAATTTTGTTGTACTTTCAAAGTTAGAACGTCAAGCGGCAAAGTCTCGTGCCTTGAAATTCACGAAAAACGAACAGGGTGATTAATAGCGAACATGCCTGCACGTAACTGCAACAACCAGGTGTAATCAAACAGAAGCCTTAATTTTTTGGTCGAAGGTGTTTATTTAAAGAACGAAATCTCCGGTGAGATTATTTGAGTTTTTAGCCATTGGATAACATCGTGGCAAATGCAATTTATCGTCGGGGAACGAGCGCTTGGTACCGTTGCTCGATAAATAATTATCACGACGAGTAACATAGCTACCAATACTTGCCACATTTATTGCGTTTCGCGTGTCGCCACACCACCAGTAATTAACCGTTTTTCGCGTTGCAATAATCCGCTACGGTCACGTAGCGATTAAGTATGCACAGATATTGCAGTTGCGCGCCTTCTCTCGTCACGTTATGCGTATACACGAGAGGGGCTGTGATCAAGATCGATCGATCACCGTGGATACTCGTACGTGTCGCTTATTATGTTCTGCGAGCCTCGTGACAGAGAGATTTCGATGCAACACGTTTATGGGAAACTTATGTGAGCCACAGGCTGCAAGGGCGAAGGGGTTTCCAGGTAAAAAACAGAAGAATTAAAAAAAGAAATAGGCTGCCGATGTATTAAACGGTATACGTTTGTATTAATTTATTGCCAACGATATCCGCAAAACATTACGCGTATCGTATAAGCTTGAAAGAATTTTTGCTACAGGTGTAAATCGAATATCACGGTTTTTCATTTTTGTAATTTGTTGCAAACCGGTATCGGTTGAATCGATTTACCTCGTGATAGCACTTCTTAAATGCTGTTAAAATGAGGTGGTATGTTGACAACTGGACACTATTCGCGAGAAAAGTCGTTAGAAAATGAACGGTTTCTTGAATTATTTTGTGTTCGTTTTTATCGACAGCGAGGTATAACTGCGTGAAATTGTAGGAAATAAAGTTCAACCTGTATTCGAACGGATACACATTGTGCGACAACGAAATGCTCCGACTGCGATAATACACAAACATATATGTAAATACATCAAATAACAAGTTATATTATTTTATGCGTAACAAATATTTCATATAAACCATGAAAACTTCTTTCGAACCATTCGTACGGCACGCCGTTTAAAACGTGCGTTGCATTTTCCTGAACGTGCCTAACGTCTTGCAAAATTTCTCCTTTCACGATAGTCTTTTGTTATGGGTAAAGCATAGACTCCGGGAAGGATAAATTTTATCGAATAAGAAACGTAGCCAATCAGTATAATCCCTTCTTAGTTAAAAACTATTGCGCTATAATGCCCTTGCGAGCAGAAGCTTTGCGATGCTTTGGAATTTTAGCGTCTACGCGTTTCTTTTCCTTTTGCGAAATTAACCCATTTACCCGTAACACAAGCGTCTCAGGTGCAACTCGTAATTTGAAAAGTGTACGTTTTAAGACAAGTAGAACGAACTTTAGCATCAATCCAGGAACTCTATCGTCATATCGTGTACGCAAATATTCCTAGAAACGATGTTGGACGTAGAAAGGTGGAGTGGGAGGCAATTGCAAACGGACGAATTGCTATGCTTCGGCATTAGCATCGTTTGCGGAAATCGGACTGCGCCGATCGGCGCGGCCGAATAAATGAATTTCGATACGCGAGCCTGTTCAGTGCAGTTTCTACTCTTGGATGGGACCTAGATTCGCATAGCAACATGCTCGTGTTGCCGGCCACGTGAAAAAAAAAAAAAAAGAGAAGAAAAAGGTTAGAGAAAGAGACAGTTATCTGCGACTTGTCGCCCGACCACAACAAAGTTAATTGCTCTTGATCGAATCGTGTGTGTGTCGCCGGTCATTTTCCGCCAGATTCGGTCCACCGATTTTTACCACGTGAAACACGACTCGCTAATGCGATAATCAATCACGCTTTTATATCGTTGCTGCAGAAACTCTTATTGGTCTGAATACACCGTAACCATATCTCTCATTCTGTTTGGCTTTCAACGATTCTGAATCTAGATTATCGAGTGGAGAATTTCTGGTACTGCTGGCGACAGAAATCATATTCAAGATACACTGAATGGTATTAGAGATTTTGCCGAGGGAGGTTTTAAATAACCCACAATATAGATAACGCAAATGGCATATACATTTTCATCCATAAGCCATCGAACACTTGCTAATTTTGAACATAAACTTTAATAAAACAAGTCTATAATAAAATCTTCGAACTATAGTATAATTTAAATTTAGTTTTCCTTAGTAATAGAAGAAGAAGCAATCAATAAGCATCGAGTTCATTTCGCAATTACGTCCATTTATACCTACCCACTATAATAAATGTACTGCGATGTACGAACCATAGTATATGTTTTGTTGTATGATATTATAACACGCAGATACGATAAAGTTACAATTAGCCAGTTAACTATACGATAAAATAACATAAAGTGCAGTGACCGAGGGTGAACAAGTGTAAATCTGACGTTGAAAAATATTCGAAAAATGTATTTGGTCCGCGGAACGACTCCAGCTTCCTAGAATCCGACTCCTAGATTTTAGGTTCTAGGTCAGCAGGAGCGTGCGACACGCAGCGTGTGTTGGTAGAAGAGAAATAAAAAAGAAGAGAAGAAAGAGAGATCGATGCATAAAGAGAGACTGCGGATCGAGTCTGTTTGGATTCTGCATAATTCATTCGGTTGGCCGGCGAATGCATATTACCTCAGGACTATCTAGCCAGACCAAACAGCGGGATCAGGATGCAAGGACCTCTGCTCTGAATATGAGACCGAATCGCCGAATCGTCTGGAGATAGTTCGGTATCGATAAACGCTGGCCAAAACCGTCGGCCCACCTTGATCAGGATCCAGAGATCCTGGATCGAAGAGGAACGCTTTCTATACGCGTAGCCTACAAAAAAGAATCGTGACGGAATATTCGACGATGTTTCCGCCAGAAATCGGGTTGACCTCGCGAATAACATACAGATCGCCGCGATACATTTATGGAATAGTTCAAACTGCACGGGCTTTGAATTCTTTTGCTGAATTTCGTGAAACCCATTGCGTATCTGAGCTTCGATCCGAGTTACGCAATTTTATAGTTTAGATAGATGAAAGTGTTTCTGAGAACGATAACGGTGCCAGGAAGACGATCGTAATACAGTATAGTATCTTCGTTGGAATACGCTGATATATCGTGATAGAGTCGAAGCGCCGCTCATTAAGGACACGAACATTTGTTTAATCTGCAGGCGCAACAGAGCTACTGTGATTCGTCTCATAAGGCTAAGTAAATATTTTATAAACTGTCTTTCAACCTGTTAACCGGGAGGGACGAGTTAGCTCGTCATAGACGTAGTAAAAATAAATTATAAAAATTAATTATTTTGAAAAATACATTATATATACATTTGCAAGGATTAAAACAAATCTGTTTAACGTGCGTTTAACCAGCGCGCCTTCTACCATTGCAACGTGTCAACTTATAAACACCACAATTTGGATGGATATGATGGAGAAACGATGAACCGCATCCGAGAAATTTCGACCACCCCTCGTGTACTTGCGCGTTTCTCAGGGAAAATCACGGGACGAACAGATGACCGGCCGTCGAGAAGATCGTTCGGATGGTAATTCGCGACAATAAAGTCTTCCATCTAGAAGAAGCATTAGCAGCGTTCTCCCCGCGAGGGGTGACATTTCGATTACATCTGCTCCACCTGTCTATCGATTTTTCCGGAAGCAAGAGGGACCGGTTCCACGATGTAGAAGGAAGGTGCCCATATGGGTGGACCTTCGCTCTCTCCCTCTCCTCCTTCTCGTCTCACGTATACGCTTTGAAGGAGCCACCACCCCGGGCGAACCGGAATCAAGTTCAATTGTCTCGCGATGGCTTTTGGGCGCGTGAGAAATCGCGAGCAGCTGTTCCACGCTGTGGGGTGGTTTGCTTCCAGTGGCGGTGACGTGACGTCACGATTACTCGTCGTTTACTCGTCGGCCCAACAGAGAGAAGGAGGAGGAGGAAGAGGACGAGGACGAGGACGAGGACGACGCGAAGAAGAAAACACGTGCGAGAAAAGAGCGGCCGATTGTACCCTGCAAATGCAAATTAGAGAACGTCCACGTCTCGAAAGGGTCGCCGCGGACGTCGAGAAAGGGTTCCTACGACCCTGAGGCATTCACCGCACACTGTTGCTACGTGTCCTGTGTTGCGAGAACGCACAGAGTGGAGAGGAAAAAAAAAAGTTTCTCGATATCCTTTTTCGAAAATCCCTTCTACGCATTAACCCTCTGGCGTTCCCACGACCGCCCTCGGTGGCTCCGCTGTTGCACCCTGTCTCAGTCGCGTATTTTAATTAAGTTGCAATATTGTCGCTGTTCTTCGCGAACAATGCGAATTGTAAGCTGTCAACCTTCGAAAGTTGTAATTGTTCCTACTTATAAAAGACGCCGGAGAGGTCGTTGCGGCACTAGGTTACTCAAGAATGGATTCTATTTAGGAACGGAGCCTGTTTTGATCTCGTGTTCGTTACTCGGTAGTCGTTGTTTAACATGGTGAAAAATAATCTTGGCAAAGTGGCACGGATATCACACGGTACAAATGCAAACGTTATAATGGTCCCGTTATAACTGGATCACGACGAAGACGACGAAAGGGGAATGATGAACTCAAAACGAAATCCGTTACGGTCCGAAATGGATACAGAGTTGGTCAGGATGTCGTAACACCGCTCGATTGGCAACAGGAGAGCTAGCGCACCGGCTGCATCACTCACCGGGACTCCCGCATAAAGGCGGATGTACCCGGTTCGCCGGCGTTGTCGTCGTCTTCGTGGCATTTTGAATTGCAGATAATCAAGCACGATCGACGAGGTTGATAATCGTCCGACGCTTAGACATGCAGTGACTTATCTCCGGGCACCCGAGGGTTACCTGTCTCGGATACCTTTCCCTGTGCAACGAGAGAGTCGACAGGATCGATAAGGATCGGGATGAGTCAGAACCTCGTGACCTCGGATTTATCGCTCGACGACACACGAAATTCACGGATTTCGAGCTCATATCCATTCCTGTACTCAGATTTTCTTCTTACAAATCTATTCGCGATTCATTTATTACCAAGTCCTTGGAGCTATATTGGTCGACCGGAGTTGACATATCGGAGTTACATATACGTAAGTATGTGGTAGGCAGTTGGTTTCACGTTCGCTCTTTTCATCTCGTGGAATGTTATACGAAACGAATGGAGGATGTGATATTTCTAATAATGAAAATTTCCCTGACTTGTCTTTATAATTGCGTGGCAGAGGACAAAGTCATCGACGTACTTTAGTTTGGCAATGAAACGTGTCTCAATATCTTCTTCTAGATACCAACACTTATCGTGAGAAGGATGACAAATTGACAATTTACAATTAGACCCTTCTGCTACAATAATTTTCTAACTGATAATATCAGCGAATTAGCAAATTACATTACAGTGTAGGTTACAGACGTCCCATTTTACAATTTTTTCTATTTTACATCAAATAGGAATTTATTAATACCAATAACTTATTATGTCTGACTTACTATTCTACTAGTAATACAGCGTCTATAAAGAGTATTTGCACTTGCATTGTACTTGCTATAGCCATTTTTGTGTTAATAGATTAGCTACAAGTGTATTAAATGTTGTATCATTTAACAGTGCTTACTTTCATATTAGCAGAAAAATTTGATAACTATAAGAATGAAATGAAAAGAACGCTTGATCGGTATGTGCGAATACTTCTTGCAGTCATTGTATTAGATTTTTCGTGCAGGCGAGTCGAGGCATTCAGTAACGAAGAATTTTAATTCGAGTTTCTTCAACCTGACATTTAACGCAAATTCCGAGGCAAAGGAGAGTTTAGTTAGCAAGAGAGGAATCGTTGGTTTTTGTTTGGGGTGGCATAGGCGTGGGGCTCCCACGTTGAAGCGCACGGTGCCTCCAGGTGGCAACTGGCAATATCCTTCCAGTCAGCATCCCCCTCTCTAAGAACACGAGAAGCGGTCGTTCTATTGTCGTCGAGGGAGTTATTAACGAGGAAAGACGTAGGGGATTTCGAAGCATGCAGCCTCCTCGTGTGGGAATCTCGCAAGCTGCGCAGGCGTGCTCCTCTCTCGAGCCGGGACACCTTATTTCTTCCCGCCAAAAAGCCGGTGGAGACCCATTTACGTCATCGTTCCTCGTTACACACTTGCAACGCGTCATCGCTTTTCCCCGAACAATGCCAACGATCGGATGTGTCGGGTCTATTAAGAGCCAAGGTACACGAGGGTGCAGTTTCCCGCCAAAACTTGTCACCCTATGTTCACGCAGAGCGTTTAGAAATTAGATACACCGGTCGATATTACGTCGTCCAATAAGTTCCTGTTACTCGTTTTTATTATACCATTTTGTTACTTGGATACTTTCAACTTTGATTTTATTTTTGTTCCTTTTCTTTTCTTTTAAATGTCAATGGATAGTTGATTCACGAATATTCAAGGTTTTAGACATCTCTTGTATCAGCAAACTTTCTGTTTTACTTAACGGATCATGGCTTCCGTCTATGTTTACTGAAACTTGCCATAAATAGACAAGTTTATTTACGAGAAATTGAAAGAGAGAAAAATGCACAGGAAACGCATAATACGTAGAAGCATATATTATTATTTATTTTTGTCCGTGCCTTTCGGCTTTGGACGAACTTTCAGTTTACGTTTCTTACATTTAATGTATAATTGCACTCCTTAGCATATTCTTACCTCTAGCATCTAAAACTAATGACTACAAACTATTGCAACTTATGACTACACATTATTGCCACTTTGGTTTTCTTTTTGCCTCCTTGCTGTGCTACCTTCTCTTGTCATTCCACCCCGTCTTGTATTGCCCTTGCCCTTCTTTTCTCTATTATTGCTCTTAAATCCATTAGTCCTTCTCCAGTCTCATTCAGTGTTTTTTCCACGTTTCTTGGTCCTCCCGTTATTTCACATTCTTCTATTACATGTCTCAGGTCCTCTTCTTCCCTTTCACGTAATCCGCACCTTTTTTCTCTCTCCTCTTTCCAGTATTCCTTCGCTTTGGTCTCGTTTCCACACCCGAATCTGGCTATAATTTTCCTGTCCTTCCACCTCATCCTCCCTTCCAAGTACTTTGGCATCTCATCTTTCGTTATGTTCCTGTAGTATCTGTTGTATTTGGATTCCCTTATCCTTTTCCTCCTCTCTTCTGTTTCTCTCTTCCTTCTTTCTTACGTAGAAGCATATAAAATAGACGGAATATATTACTCGTTATAATAGTTCGTGGATGAAACAAATCTTTCAAGATTAATATTATTTTCGATTAAATAATATATTGACATTATTAATATTATTATTCAATCAAACCATTTTGTATGACGATAAAATATTTGCATCGCTAACAATTTTTTAATATATAAAAACTAAAATACTTGCTATTCACCGATTATTTTCTCTCGAATACCTTCTCTAGGCTAGCTTTGACTTCATAATATATCGCTTATGGTGTTGCATTCGTGAAACACACTGTAGAAAGAATTTATTGAACGACCCGATATTTATCCGAGACCCGGTGTATTACAAAACGAACACATTTAACACGAATAAATGAAGATGTTATTTATAAGACGAATAAAAATCTTACGAAGAAAGTAAAAATCTCGAGTACAGTGTGTTCGATACAATAGACGTTTAGCTCAGGTATTACGCAGGGAATGCGAAAAGTACGGGCGTAATCCTAGAATGCCTAGAGATTCTTATGGGAATTCAGGCTTTCGCGTTCAAACAATGCATAACTGAACGCGTTACGCGGAGGACAATGATATTTCTTTCTTGGATCCGGGCTCCGTGGGGGAACGAGTATTGTGAAAGAATTTTTCAAGCATGCACTCCCACGTGGGGTATGTCGCTACCCCCAGTATATTCTCTACGGAAGGGCGAGCACGTGTGGGAATGCAAGTAAGCGGCTTCGAGAGATTCGTGCCGCAAACGAAGCCTGACAGAGGTGGCTGACTTTTTTTCTTGGCACACCCTCGTTCCTTCAAGCACGTTCTTACCCTAGCGCGCGAGCACCACTGCTGGGAAATCTGTCGTTTACTTTAGCCCCGTAAATGATTATTCTTCGAAGTAACACCTGCATTTTTTGACATTCCTTGCAGACCATCATTCGTATGCCTAGGAAATCAAACAAGTTCGCGCAACGTTTTATTTCAAATTCTTCTTTTTTAGTGATTATTACATTCTGGTTTTCAATGTCGAAGTTATGAAACAGAAATCCAACGGTTAGCTGGACTGGATTCATTTCACCGTTTCTTCTTTTATTAAATCTCTTGAAGTTTGGGGAAGCTCAAATAGATCGTTACAATTTATTTCATAAATTTAGATCTTGATGGATGGAAATATTTTTCTCTATCAGTTTTAGCTCGTTCCATTTCGAATCGTCTCTTCTATGGTTTTTACGTATCGTTAGAATATTTATATTTCGCATCTAATGCGTTTCATTCGATCAACTGTGTACTCGAGAGGGACGTTCTTTACGAAACTAAATGAAAGTCTTGTAAATGGCCATAAATGTTCACACCGGTATAACAACAGTAATAATGCAAAAAGAACTTAATCGACAAGTTCCCCGGGAAGAATTCCAAAAGGGACATTCAAACTCCACAAAAAACAAGCAGAAAACTAACGAATGACGTTGACTCGAGAATAATAACAAGAAGCAAAAAAAGAAATAGAACGATCGCCAGGTACACCGAAACGAATTCTAAAATGACCATATTTAAAGTTCGTATAAATGAACGAGAACAGATTTAAAGCTACAAAAAAAGATCTAAAAGATCTACACGCTGGAACCTGTGTAAAGAAACTAGAATGATCGTCAAGTATGGCAAAAAATTCCGATTTGTACACGATTGGAATAGAAGCTGCGGGATACGAAATTAACAAGCGGAACAGTCTGTTCGCACAGCGTGCTCTTAAAGCTCATCCCGCGCGTGGGTGGTTGACAACGCGGCGGACACAATGGTGCGTCTGCCACGCATCGGTGTCTCCTTGCGAAAGGACGCAAGCATGAGAAAGAAATCTGTTTACCCACGATCGGAGGTGTCTAACCAGCGGTATACGCGTCGTGTTGCCAACACCATTGTTCTACTAAGAGGTTCCATTATTCCGTCGTTATGGCGTGCTAACCAAGCTCGTTACAACGAGAGTTACACGCTTGCTTTCGTTGAATCGACTCTGCAGTATCTCTAGCGAAACGTCGTTGCCAGGGAAATATCGTAGTTGAATAATACCAATCGTCAAACGGCGCGAAATGATCGCGCGGATTAAGATAGCAAGGTGCCAGTGTGTGCTCGACCAAGCAGATAAGTTAATTGGAGGCGAAGGCTCGTTGTAAAGAGAAGAATCGTTTAGTCGTACGGGGCCAGGTTCGATCTAAACCGGATACGAGGCTTATCGAGTTGCCCGTGATTAACGTGGATCGTGATTTTATTCGTGAAGTTAATTGAGATTTGTAGGGGCTCGATCGTTCGTTGGAAATATTTGCGATAAGTACACGTCGCTGGAAAAATCGTGGATCGATTTAAAGTGATATTTCAGGATCTTGTTTCAGATCCCCTCTACGATGTACATACGTTCGTTCGTAATATCTCTCGCCGATCGGACTCAGTGGGCGATGGATGTAAACCTTATAGACTTTCTGCAAAAAGCGTCTATTTGCGTTTCATTTTAATTAGCTGTTTGACCAGAGATGAAAGAGCTCAAGGGTTTGTTGGAAATTGTTCACCATAAGTAAAATCCTAGACAAATTTTCCACGATATTTCAATATCTTGATTAACCTGTCTACTGTGTAGCTGGTTAATATTTTTTACCGATCGAATTCAGTGGACACTGAATCTATACTCTATATATGTATTTTATATTACACTTTAATTAGCCATTCAACCGGAGAAGGTGTGTACATGGTACCCAGGGATTTGTTGGAAATATTCGCGATAAGAAAAATCGTACAGCGATTTTGTACGAGATTTCGAGACTTCGTGTACCTGCGAGACCCTGACAAAATCGTTCAGCAATTTTTCATGATATTTCAGAACGTCGTTTGCCCTGCCCACAGCGTAGTCGGTTGTAGCAATATTCTTTGCTGATCGAACTCGGTGGACGATGAATGTAAACCTTGTAGACGTTCTACAATACGTCTGTACCCATGTTACGTTCTAATTAGCCATCCAACATGAAAAGGTGTCTACACGGCGCTTCTGCGTCTTTCATTTGCGAGAGCGAGTCTGGCAAAAAAAGAAATCCCGAATTTTTGCTATCCTGGCCGGCTCGTCGAAGAGGCGTCGCGTGAATCATCCTGAACGCGTGGGCAGCCGAGACTTTGTCGCACACACCAGCTCGACAAGCTGTGTTCCGTGTGTAAGTACGTGGCAGCAAACAGGACCTATTTCACGAAGTTGTCGTCGGTACGAAACAACTATTAGCGTGTCTTATGGCGTATTATGTTGCGGTGTGCACGCGCATTAACGAGCTCCTGGGTTTATATCGCGAAAAAATACAAATGATCCTCGTAAACGCCCACAACAAATTTTTCTATCCTCCTTTTTCAAGTTCCCTTTTTCGTTCTCAGCCGCTTTCAACAGCGTTGAAAACGTGGGGCGCACGCTCTTATCTTCGCATCGATATCGATTCTTCGCTCGCGTTTGCCTGGCTATGTCCTTTGCCGAGACAACGCATCGGCTATCAATATTCACTTTCCGGTTCCTGCATTATTCAAGCGTGGCCTGTTCGACCACGAAGGACCTTCGAAGGTAGGCAAGTGTCTTAGTCGAGGTCAGGCGAGATAGCAAAAGCTTCGCTCAATTATCGTCGCACTATTTTTAAAAGAGATCGACGACGAGGATCCAAGCGAACGATTCGTATCACGGCGAATGATCGATTCGTAATTTCTTGAGAAATTCGATCAATTTCTTGCTAATATATCGGGATTGTTCATTCAAATTATTAGTCCAAACGCTGATCATGTTCGTAGAAATTACTTTATTTCAAATATATATCTTGCATATGATACGACATTGGCTAATCGATGAAGTGAATAGTTTCTGGAAATACGTTTCGCAGCGAATATCCTTGTAGCCAGGATGAGATTGTACAGTTGCAACTATCTTCTTTACGAATTCTCTATTGGAATTCAACGTCTTGGAAATGGGAAATATTTTGTTTCACACGAGTATGGAATATTAATCACGTAATTACGTAATGAGATTAAAAAATGAATAATCCAGAGGCTATCATGTCTATCATATTTTTTCTATTCCTCTTCGATATATAAATCTTATATTATGCCGATCGATAATATTCTAGCGTTAATTGGACACGAAGCAGATAGCTAGCAATAATAGCGAAACGCTCGGACGGAACGCTTCAATTCCGCGCGGCCTAGAAAAACCAAATTCCCCGGTTATCCTTATTGCCCCCCTGCTGGCCTCGATTTTCTAGCATAAGTTACGGTAGGCGTCACGAGCGGTCACGTTCGGTGATCGTTCGATTCCTCTTCTCCCTGGACGATTTCTTCGACGTATCGTCTCTTCGCGGAACGACATTCCGCTTCGTACGAACGTTCGAACGTGCAAACACTTGCCGGTTTTCTTGTAGTCGCCTTCTCGACGTGCAACAGCCAGCCCCGAACGGGCGTTTATCCACGCGATTTAAAAGCGGCAAAAATCCTGACCGCTGCTCGATCAGCGCCACAAGAAACCGAGTCTTCCATCGCCCGTAATCGTTTTCACGGAAGATCGACTGTTTTGGTGTTTCGAACGTCTATGGTAGTCTTTGCTCCCGAGATGCTCGCATCGTTTTGGGACGAAGGGTGCTCTCCCTTCCCTCGTGACGTCACCGAAAAGGGACCCGTTACCTGGTGTACGTCAGATTACGTCACAGCGGCAGATGCGTAAGGACGAGGGAATTTCTGAACAGATGTCCAGGGGTTGTTCTTGCGATACTAGGTTGTCCGATGTTAACCCTTAAACATCTGATCTTTTTAAATATAGTACAATATTTAGAAACATCATCGATTTATATGCATAATATATAAACGAGTTATGGAATAATTTTGCCGAGGCTTCTACGTATAAATTGTTTATCCTGTTAATCATAGGTATACATGGTAAAGCTTTTAATGTGCTTTAGCGTAAGAATATTTTAAATGTAAAAAAAAGATAATTAATAAATATGAATGATAATGACGCATTCGGGTTGTACCACGAAAAAATTATAAGACGATCGTTCGAGGTTTGTCACTTGTCACCAATATAGTTAGTTGATAAATTATCGCGCAGAAGAATTCCAGTAATATAAATACACAATGTACAGTAATTACTATACTATATATATGATACATTACGAACATTGTCGAGTAATATGTTCAAGGGATAATTCGTACTATAGGATCTTCAAGTGGTAAATTGGAAAGCGAAAGACGTTCGAGCGTGGTCATTATATCTTTACATGTTATGTAATTTTTCTGTAAAAAAAGTAACCGTAATCCTATTGCAAAAGTACTATTACCGTATTATTCATTTAACGCAATCGCGTTAGTATGTGCCTACTTCATAACTGTGCAGTAACTATTCTTCGCAAACTTCCGTAGGCGTCTGACATCTTCTTCACAGAGCCTTCACAGTACGATTTCTCGTTGATCGGCGTATCTCTACGATAAACGATTACAAATGAAACATCGTTACTCATCAAAACGTCTGCCAAGCAGTTGGGTCAAAGATGTAATTAATTTCATCGGATTCAACGATGGTCTTGCTACGTTGCTACGTTTCGTACTCCGTATGTCCCTAACTGTGTTTCCTACCACGAAATTTCCTTTTGATTACGTGTCACGAGAAAGGACCATCAAGAGGGTGAAATACGTGCTCAAAAAAGAAGGGTGAGTTTTTCCAAGAACCACCCCTGAAGGGGGCACCGGTCGTTTCGGGAACCGGACGCAAACAATTGCAGGCATTTACGACTCGTCCTCGATAAATTTCGCGTCGTGAAAACCGACTATATTTCCTCTCAGGGTGGGAGAGAAGTTGCTGGGCCGAGAAGAGGCGAAATTTATCTTTATCCAAAACAACAGTCACCCCTTCGGGGTGAGCTGTGGGAAACGCGGACAGCTGAGGAAGGAAAGAAGGAAGGAAGGAAGGAAGGAGGAGGAGAAAGGACGAGTCTGATGCGAAAGACAGGCGCAACCCCAAAATGCTTCCTGTACTTTTCCACCCCTTCCAGTTAAGATTATCCTCCCTGTTTCTTGTCCAGAGTTTAAAAATACCACATGGTGGTTCTATCTTTAGAAATGTACTCACTGAAGCAACAACGAGGAACTTTTTATCGCCTATTGTCGTACGTTGCAAAGGGTACAAATATCGACTTGTGCAAACATTTTGTGCACATCCAAGTAGCGTAATCAGAGGAACAATTTGGTTTCCGTTCCAAAGCGACATTTCTTCCGAAGGAAAATATGTCTCTGACGCGATGTGTTTTGTTTCTCTTTTTTTCACCTTTGTTACCGCGAGAGACGGCAAAGAGCGATTTTTGTTATCAGCCAACAGCAACCCGAAGAAACACGAAGAAGCACCGGGCAACAACTGGCAACTTTTTCGAGAAACATGGAATATCGATAAAACGTTTCACGTTGTTACCTCTAAGGACGCAGCTTTCGTGCAACGTAGTCTCGATAAAGATTACCGTGAAAGGACAAACGTCGCGCAGCTTGCCTCCTTTCGAAAAGATCTGTCGATACGTATCGAGAGTAGATAGCAGAGAAAACAAACGTCATTCGTCATTCGTTTCAATTTTTCGATTGTTGGTTGAATTGCGCGTGATATTTTGACGCGACACGCTACATGGGAATTGATTATCCGACATCAATCTTCGCCAGCCGGCTTATCGAGAGTATTACGCGGTTGATATAGAGATCTTAGCCGGTTCGATGATTGCCTGCTTTCGATGGTCGTCAGGCGTCAACATTGCATCCCGTGGATCATTCGTAATCGAGAACGGAATTAAGCGCTCACCAAGGCGCTCATACTCGCGCCGCTGATTGCAGTCATTAATAGAGAAAATTAATGAGCCGGTAGAGCCGACTCGCTTCGTCTTTGTCCCACGCGATCGTTTCAACGCGCCTCTCTCCTAGGAGCGCGTGTTGATTCACAAATAAATCATCGGCGTTCGTGCCTCTACCAATCGTTGTCCGAGGAAGAAACGAATTTATCCGAGGCTTCTATCCATCTCCTGAGCCCTGTAGCATGGGATCAACCGCTTCATCCGATAGACTTCCGTTTCTATTACTTTCCTTTCCGATATGCAAATATTGTTTTATTACGGATTATTGTTTGCCTAAAGGAAGTAAAATATAAACGGATAAGGAGGTGCTTACAGTATTATTCAACCACTGAAACATGTGATTCGTGATACTTTCGGAGAGACTAAAACCTTGATCCTTCTCCAGGGCGGTGTTACCTTAAATCTTCATACTTCAATTTTGCTTTCGCGTTTGTAAACGAAAAGGATCTGCAATATTTTGAGAAGAAGACGATTAACGCGAAATGAGATAACAAGAATTATTTCATATTTAAATAGGATTGGATAGAAAGCGAGTGGAACAACGCAGCAGGGTTAACTTGGAAGTGGGTGTTTTCGTTTGTTTCAAAAGTATACGATCATTCTCGTATTCGGGGATAGTAATTTTGCGAAAATTCTAAAGTATTGTAGAAGTTTCTGCGATTAAAGCAACGACGAAAACTTGAACAGTTTGCTTTCAAATATCATATTTTGTGTTATTTATTATCGATTCAAGAAATCTAAGAAATTCTCCTTTCCTCGGTCATTGGTAATTGGTCTACCTAGCTGCATAGTTCAGTTAGAAAAACACAGGTAATATAACGTAATATCGTCAATATATTAACAACTACATGTTGATTTTTACTAGTACCACAACACTGTTATTGAGCAAGAAGTGACAGGGACTTAATACCGTGTAGTATTGATAAAGGATTGTACATAATATGGAAATTATCAATCAAATCTTAAAACCTACGTAGCATTCGCAAGCATTATATGTGTAGAACCTCGTGTTATGAAAATATCGCTATCGTTGATCGTTTACCAAAATATTCATCTGCCAAATAATATCCATACCTTCAACGAACAAACTTCTTTCTACATCTAAATTTCCTACAACTTGTAGCTAACCTTCACGAATCTTCCTCGCAAGGTAAATTTTAATCATCGCGCGTATCAGCTAGCGTCATAAATCTCCGTACGTATGAGTCGTCGTACTCGCGGCAGAGATCTCTCGTATCGTAAATTAGAAAAGCGAATACCTCGTAGATCGCTTTCAACCAGATGTTCGTACGTAGCCGGCTTCGTATTCTTTCGTATATATTTCCATGCTCGCGTCGATGAGTTTCTTAGTTACCTTGGAAGGTCGCTCGATGACCTCGGCCTTTGAAGGCTCACCCACAACCGCGATTACGGCGTCTGTTCCACTGGAAACGTCGAAACTCATGGAACGCCGAGGTGGCGGCGGACGAACCGATGGTATGCCTTTCACCTCGCGTAATTATTCACAGTTCATTATTCAGTGTCAGATTATCATGGCGTGACAAGTGTTGCCGCGGCGCGGCGTTAACGGATGCTGGCCGCGAACCTGCCTGTGAACCCGCCTTAAGCCACCGACCGTATCCGTTCAGAGGAAACGCGCGTGTGAGTGATTAGAGCAGAAGCGCTAATCAGACGATGAAATATTCCACAAAGGATCGAAGCTGGCGTATACCCTCGGTGTACCCGTGTACCACCGATGGACATACTAAAAGTTGAACGAACATAACCTCGACCGGTTTCAGAAAGCATAAACGATCGGCCACTCGTTCGAAACTTGTCCCGCAGATATCTAATATTTATTTCTTCGCGTTCATGAGTGTTAGAACGCTGAATGTTCGCATAGGAAAGAATTACCGGTTTATAGTAGCGTGGAATATTCGCTTCGATTCATAGGAAAGAAGCACAATGTAGGCGAAGCTAGTCGTAAGAAAACGATGACGATAGCTATAACGCGATAAGAAGAAGCTGGAAGATTTAATTAGTCATTAACGGTGGACTAGGTATGGTTGATCGTTTAGCATCGTTTATGAACGACATTTCAAACGGAACGTTTATCAAGCAAGCCGTGGCGATATTCTTTTTGCCGGTGAACGAGGGAGACGCGGATTGATAGTTAGAGAGACCTGCCGCGTCCGTGGGTGTGATAAATTGCGCTCCACGTGCAGCACGTTCCATTCGCACGTTGTAAAAACGTTTTATCGGTACCTCTGAACTCTACGCTCGATTCTCTCCGAAAGAAACGCATCTTGATTCCTGAGAAGTTCGTACTTAGTACGAAGGTTGCTTCTTTATTTTTGACGAGATTCATCTTAATTGCTAAATTACGAGACGATCGAACTTCAATGATATTATTCTTTATAATCATAGCTACGTGTGATTATATTTGACACAAGACGATACGTAATACGAGATTTTTCAAAAATCTCGTAAAACGACTAGTTCGTTATTCGACAAGCTCTTCATCTGCAGGTTCTCTAATTTCTGAATTGCAGATTACTATTACCGGTTGATTAGAGAAATTCTTCCAGACCAGTAGAACATCTTTTCGCGTTAATGTAACCAGCGATGCTTAAATAGCAAATATTTGCGCTATCATGTGTCTTTCGATATGTAATTTCATTTTTGCGGTCCCTTTGTGGATATGAAAAGCTAGAAACGCTGCTTCTAATTCTCGATTCATCGTTAATTCATACCAACGATTATTGCCAAATCCATTGCCTCGTGGGCCACTTCTTGCTCCTATATTACTTCTACCATTATCTCTTATCATTACACTATCAATAAGTTCCTGAATGCACTTGTTCTACAGCTTGATGTTTGCCAGACACTATGCATTTTCTGTCTCCAGGGCCGTCTTCCCGTCCCGTTCAATTGAAATTGAACTCTTGCACCAGTCTCTGCCTGTATTTTTTTAATCATGCCTCCTCCTTTACCAATAACAACACCTACCGCTGCTCTTGGAACAAGTACTTCCACTCCATCAGCGGTTCCAGAACCATGGTTAAAGCTACTATCGTTTGAATAATTTCCACTCCTATCATTTCCTCTTGCACCTCTATGAAACATTTGCATTTCTTTTTCAGCTATTAATTCATATACTAGTCGTTAATTCATACATTTTGATCGAGCTTAAATGCGAGTCATTGCGAATCGATTATTGGCTACATCGGTATCGTAAAATTTGAAAAAAAAAAAAAAAACAACCAAATATTTCCTATACGAAAGTAAGATATTTAAAAGGAGAACCGGAACAGACAGGTTACATATTTTGGCTGGAAACAGAAATGTCGGAGACCACCCTGGACACGCGTCGGTATCAACAGGTGTTGGTTTATGACACCGTAGCGGAAACCGTGGGCATGGACATCGATTCCGATGCAATTTAGATAACCGGAACCGATTCGACAACCCTGAAAACCTGAACGCACCGCGATAAAGGCACGGTGTAAATTCGGCGAATCTCGCGTGCACGCGCGGGTGTGAATCGCGTTACCCGTTCGGCCAAAAGTAAAGCTGACTCATTCGCTGACAAAGAGCCGTAACTTAATTACGTACGCGAGGTGACTTTTAAAGTGACGGTTTCATACGACGTCGCGCTACGTCGTGTATCTCATTAATGATAATCGACGCGACGACACCATTCCGTTCCACGAATTCAACTTAAAATTTTCTTTCGTGATTCCATTTGCAACGAAGTTCATCTTCCAGATTGTTTATCTGAGAATTTATTTAACGATTTAATACGTGTTCTGCAAAGGTTTCGAACACGTGAGCTTGCGTTATACGTTGCGAAACACAAGAAAATAAGCGTGACAGTGGTAGAGAAACGGTGTGTGAGGTATCGATCGATAGTTTTAATCGAGGGTACGGCCATCGAGGCCTATCTGGCTCGACGCAGTTTATGCGAACAAGAGGATCGCCAACGCAAGACGCATAAAAGAGCACGGGCATTGTCGTTGTTCGAGCAGATATACCCTCCCTATCCTCTTTATACCGGCGGGCCCATTGTCAGTCGATACGCGCGTACCTCTCCTTCGTTCTTCACCCGAAACTTTTCCATTCTTCTGCAATTTTCCATCCTCCTTGTCCGCACCCGTAAGATCAGCCAGCCCGGAGATCATTCTCTTTGAATGATCGTCGCACGCTATGTTAGCTCCATAGTTTTCCTATGCTTGTTCTATTTTCTAAACGGCTCTCGTACGGAATTCTCCGATGCTTCCTTGCCGGTATCACACGCCAAGGATCTTTCAACGATTCCTTAATACCGATTGTACGGAATGATTAAATTCAACGTATTAATAAGACATTAGAAAATATGTTGTACGGGTGTTCGTGTGCCTCTTAACGTTTCCCGCTCTTTACGAGACGCACGAACGAGCATAAAATGGACGTGACCGCGGCGCTTGTCCGCTTGTGGACGGCAATTCGAATAAATTATTACCGGTACACGCGCGTCAAACGCGTTATTTACGACACACCGAGTAACCGGGCATGATAACGTCGTCCGGATGAGGCGACAATTAATATTCATCGAGCGGACGATGGTCGAGCACGGGTTCGTGAAGACACGACGAGGAACACCGGTCTCCGTGGCTAATTAAGAAGCTTTAATTCTCTTAAAAACCGACGTCCGGCGCGCTTTTAAAGTATCGGTTACACGAAGAAAAGAGAGGTTCCCGTAGGATATTTATCGCGGCGCACGCGTTCACGTGTATCGAAAGACCGAGAGAGGCACGAACGTGACGTGTGGGTGGAACGGAAAGTCACCCACGTGCCCCACCCTCGGCACGCACGTGTAAAGCACGCACGGTTTACACATGTGCTTACCGATGTACCTGTACGCATTCGTCACCGGACCACACGTGTAAGCGCGCCTTTATACGGCCCTCGACGGCCAGCCTATAGGTGCGTGTTGCATATTCATACACGGCCCCGCGGCTCGATGCTCCACTTCGCCATTCGGGAGGTGTAGGAGGACGGGCGTGCATAATTTTTCGAGTGCCTTGAACTCCGCGTTAATCGATTCCGCTTGCGAGCGTTTCGTTGCCAGCCGCTGTTGGAGCTTGGCGACATTGCTACGAAGAGAACGATAACGAGTATTTTAAAATAATGGATTCCTCAAGGGCGATTGCTGGAAATCTCAAGGTGAAAGAACAGTGCACAGAAAATGCAAAGAAGAAAGTTGTGTGAAATATCTTGTATAGGGTAGTCGTTGTAATAAGTAACACAAATTTTCGTTTAGCTTCCATTTGTTTAATGGTGTTCGTAAGGACACTGATTTGCCAGTATCCACTGTCTTCTTATAACGAATGTTAAAATTGCTAGTCTCCTTTAGTTAGAAAGCAATTAGTCTTTCACCTTTCCCCAAATAATTATTGAGAATAATATGTTGGAACGTATAATTGTTTGTGTGTTACTGTTAAATGCAAGTTCATTTCTTGCTACGCACTCGGTGCGTCGTTTTTACGGTTCATTTTTAAATTACAATACTTTTGACGGCCCGAAAGACATTGGATGGCAGGCATTACTATCAACCTTATTCTTATTAATATTAATTCATCTTTATTAATGTAAGTCACAGTATACTATTAAGCATAGCTTAGGGAACTCGTAATAGCAACAAGAACAGCATATACAGGAAGATAATCGTGATATATCACGATGGAATTTATCGAACTTAATTAACGTACAAACAGTTGTTCGACTTTTACGACTCTTAAGCCCTTCCCTTTCTCTTGTTCTTTCCTTCTTTTTTTTTTTCTTTTTCACTTTCTTGCCGCTCGTTTTTAATCTTGTTGCACGTGAGAGACGGCGCTCGACGCGCGTGGGAGGGTCGTACGAAAGGGATCCAAGTTCCAGAGCCGAATTTTAATAGCCTGCGCGCCTTTGAAAGTCGAGGTCGGTCGCCAGTTTACTTTCGTTCGATTGCCGGACTATTTTTTATCGCGTAATATTACTGCTACCTATCTCTATCGTAAAAGAAACGAAAATTATTGCGAAGGCACGCGTTACTTCAGCTGCAATTTGCAGCAAAAGAACTCGAACTTTTCTTTACTCGTAAGAAAACAAGTTATGGTAAATCATCCTCCATACTGGAGGCAAAAACCCGGAGAATTTTTGCGATCACGTCAGAATATTCCTCTCGCGCTATGTTTAAACACTTGCAGCAATTTCTGCAACATTCATGATCGACAATTTTCAAATATCTTTTCTTATTATTAAATACGTTAAAGAATATGATCTATCCTTCCTAAATAAGCTGTTTGCCACAGATTGTCCCAGACAGTAATACTTGACGCGTTTCTCGATAGCGATCTAGTTCGAAGAACATGTGCCGCTGTCGTGAAATTCCCCAGGACAGTGTGAATATAAAATGATCCAGCAAAGATAGCTTTTTGCTGTTATTGACGTCATCCTTTTTCCACAAACTATACATATTCGCAATGAATAACGTCGATGAAAACGATCGATTAAAAAGACACTTGTGGCGCAGGAAATCGCAGTGTAATGCATAGGTCACGGATTCCGGAACGATCTGACAAAGATAATCGCGAATGCCTTAAATTACGTCGATATCTTAAATAGAATCGCCGATAAAACGATTCTATCCCCGTTATGGACTAAAGAAGAGCAACGTTGCTGAAAGTGATCGGTCGTCCAAGATCCGCCGTTCATTAATTAACCTCTCGAAGCAAAGGTTGCCGAAATGCATTTTTATCGGTGCTTCATCGACCATACAGCGTCGTTATCCTCGATTTCGCGAACAGCCACGGAAAGGTAACCCGTGAGGGGAATCTGGAAATCTTGCGGCGGACGCGAGTCATCATCGCCACGGTAGTTTCTGTTGCTGGTTCCTGGCGCCCACCAGCGAGGCAGCCTCGTTACAGCCGCTGGATATAAAACTTAATTTCACTTCGCCGAAAAATAAATCCCAGGTGAGAGAGGGCCGCGCGTTGTGAAACGATGTCGAGTCTCGGCGAAGAGGGACGGGTGAGCGCGCACAGGAAGCACGGTTTCTCCGCGAAACGGCGCGAGAGGAAACCAGCTGCGCCTCTTTTTTATCCGCTCGCGCCCGTAACTTTTCTTTGCACGATCGTTTCTCGCGGAACGCAGTTACCGGTAATTTCGCGAGCCGTATCCCCGAAATCTGCTGGACCAGGCCAGGATGCGAATCGAACTGTTTCGCGCCGCCTCTGAGAACCGGGATAACTTTGCTCTCTGCCACTTTTTCTTTGCTCCCATTTTCTTCCCTTTCTTTCCTTCTTCGACCCTCTTCTTCTTCTCTCCTCGTCGTTTCTTTCGTGCGTACCAGGTGGAATCGGTCGGAGAACGGAGTCGGTTCGACCAGTTTTCGAAACCGCGATATAAACATTCGAAACAGTTCACGGGACGAATAAGAGCTGGTACACTTCGTATCCGGCATTGAAATTACCGGAGCGGCGGGTTCGCATCGTCGAAATTACCAAGGCTCCTCGAGTCGATACGCGGCTCGCGTCGCACTCGTGCTCCTTCATCTCGATTCTTGTTATCGTTTAATTATTGGATCCTTTGATTGACGAAGGAATTTAATCGATCCGTATCGCTGGCGAGGAGGCTGCTAGAAGGAGTCACGAATCTGTTTCAGGCTATCGTGATTTATTTTCAAATATGATCGATAACGATAATAAACCTCTGGAATCGACGGATGCTTTTAACGTATTTGAAAATTTTGCGATGTCGACGCAGGTTCATCCGATACCTATAAAATACTGCGAAATATAATTTAAGGCGCGTAAACGAAATAAATCGCGCCAGGTGAGATTTAAAATACGTGATATATCGCTGAAGTATATCTGTAGTTGAAATAATATTATTATATGCGCGTAACTCATTTTATATTTCCTTAATAATTCTCCCAGTTACGATATTCCTAATCCACGGATCAATAATATTTCAGAAAAAGCGTTAGAAAAGATAAGGATGGTTTATAGGATTGGTGCTTTTACGATCGCAGGTAACACGCGTTTGAAATGTAGAACCTGATCGCGGCTACCCTACCAACGAGGCATTTTAGGCGTGCGCCAGAAACAAGAAACTCGTTTGCTACACGTCGCCTATATATTATCACTGTCGCTTTTATCGATTCGTTTCGACGACTTCCAGCGTTTCCATCGAGGGAAATCAAGCTACCATCGCCACCAACGTTTACGACCTATCTCTTCCACCAAGATTTATAAAAACCAATAAAACTCGATTACTCCCATCTTACATATTCTCTCGCATCCGCGAATGAAACTCCCATTGAATGCCACGGACTGCCATTAAAAGCCTGCGCTACCGTGAAGACGCCGATTCCCTGCGGAGAACTCGGTTCATTGTGCAGAATTCAGTTCAATGTGGAGAGCTCGATTTACCGCCGAGTGTTCAGTTCGGTACAGAGAACTGGCTTTACCGTACAGTACCCGATTCATCGTAGAGAACTCGGTTCACCGTGGAGAACTCGTTCCACCGTAGAGAATTCAGTTCAGCGTCGAGAGGTCGGTTCACTCTGGAAAATTCAGTTCACAGGGGAAAGCCCGGTTCACCGAGGAGAATTCAGTTCAGTGCGAAGAGCCGAGAAACCGGAGAACCGAGACTCTCGATACGTTGCTCGCCAGAGATAGATATTCGCGGATGGATCGAGGGAAACGGCGGCGAGATGATCGCGCGCGATCGATACCGCGAGAGCGGGCCGATCTTGGAGCCGCCAAGGGAAAATCGATTCCCGTGATCTTCCTATCTAGAATCTGGTATCCCCGTAAGAGTAACGTGCGCTGACTGAGCGTTGCGGCTGCCTTGTTACCGAGCCTCGACCAGCTACTCTCCGTTACTCTGTGCAGCTTCGTCCTTCTCCTGGACCTTCTTCCGAGGCCTCAGCTCCGCTCCCCGTGTCCCGTCGTCCCGCGCGCCAATTCATTAAGCTGTAATTGAGTTTTCAGCCCGGCGATACGAAGACCGAGATACATCTATGTAGGATGTAAGAAAGAGGAGAGGGAGAGAAAGGAAGTAAAGGGACGAGAAACGTACGGATACCGAACGTGTGATAAAGAGACGAGAAGAGGAAAGGGGGGAAAGGGAACGGGCACATCGCGAATTAAGCACGACAACGTGTGACCGATGTCCAGGCCGTGATTAACTAAAGTTTTAACAAGCTCTCTCTAGCCTTCGTTCCCGATGACGACGACCACGGGACCGACCATCGTCGATGCTTACACGCACGCCGTACGGATTAATTCTCCAGCCGAGCCGTAGTTGCGAGAGACTTATTTCTCGATGGTTAATCTACCAGGCAGTTAATGTCACTATACCTGTACTCGGGGAGGAGAGTCATTACGGCGGTCAGGCTTCTTCCTTTTTTCCCCTCTTTTTCCGCTTCTATTTACGCGCTCGTTACCCGCGAATTCGCGAGGCTCCTGCGCACTACTGCGCGCGCTCGATCGGAACCAATACATCAAAATATTAGGAGGGGCAAATACGTATCTGGATGATCCCTACGGTTATCTTGGAAGTTTCGCGTGATTTCAGACCGGCAATGGTTTACGAACCGTGTTCGTAGATTTTTCTTCCTTCGATATTTTTTCCCATTAATAACTCGCATACCTGGCGTTCTTATCGTATTAAGATTTCCCTGGTTGGTGCAACCGTTCGTTTAACACTACCAAACCCCAACGACTGAGATACAGAAATTCTTTTAACAGAACCAAACCGAAAGAATGCGTTTATACGAAGAGAAACAGAATTCCTGCGAAGAATTACGAGTCTGCGATGTGGATGATCGTGATCCGATCACTCTTGTACTTGGAAAAGTCTTACGAAAAATTGCGAATTCGTTCGATTATATCTATAAGATCGCTGTGAAAAATTTTGAATTATTCGATTGTCTTTACTTACTCGAATAGTTTTGCAGCATTAGCAAAAGGCTCATGTATGTGCATACTGATTAAAGGCTAATCGAATGAAATTTATGGCGTGGAACATGCATCGTGTCCGCATAATACGGATGCCAGAAAGTGAAACTACTCGACAATGATAGAGGGAGATCACATCTGGTGGAAACTCGTTCCCACGTCGCGACGGCTACGCGTGTCTAGGAAGCGCGTGGGCGCGCGTAACCAAGGGAAGCAAAAGCCGGTCGAACAGTTTTCAGATGAAGCCAGCGCCGTTTGTACTCGGCGTGGGTGGCTTGGAAATGTCCTGCAACGATGGATACCGGCTCTGGACGGGACCGTAATTCGAGCCTCTGTCAGGTGCGCCGGCTCGATTACCTTAATTCTCGAAACTCGTTCTCATCTCGATTTACCGGCCATCCGCGACGCGTTGCTCCGTTCCTTGGAAAGACGACCGGGGTATCCCTTTCTTCTGGTTGCGGTGCCACACCACAGATTTGTCCCTGCGACGCGCCTGCTAAGTTTCCAACGATTCGAGGTCATCGATCTTCGAGTTTTTTGGATCTGTATTTTGATCTCCCAGCGAGATCTTTCTCAGTATTCGGGTTCCTTAAAGCATCCTCGCGTTCTCGTTTATCCTTCACAGGTAATGGACTATTGACCCTATGGTCTGGCTGAGCGTGATAAAACGAAGGAGAATTTAGAACGAACTACTTAGAAAATAATCCTTTTCTGCTTTCTTTATATCAAACGTAAGGAAAACGTACGTACAAACATACTCTCAAGTTTTTACAGTAAATAAATGTTAACAATCAAAGGGGTTGCTGCGAAGGAGGTAGCTCCACTTTCCAGTAATCTGCGTAAACCAACAAACATCGGCTCGAAATCGGTTAAAATCGGATCATTTTTACAAACGTACTGGAAATTCGATGTCGTTTAAAAACGACAGCATTTTGCCGAGAATCTTTGCTGCTGCTGTTAGATCTTTGGTACATTAATATTTGTTCAATTGTTATGTTAATCGTGATTAAAAATCCGTAGTGTTAACCGAGATCGAAAATTTAACGTCGATGTTAATTACGATTCGAAATCCCTTTGAGTTCAATCTTCGTTCGTATTATCATGAACGTCGCCTCAACTAAGTCCAAAAAATTCATGCAGCGGACAAAAGTCGTCGAGAGCGAGGATCGAAGTGAATTTTTGCGGAAGCCGCCGACAATGGCGAACGTGGGCCACGAATAATCCCACGTAGGTTTGGAAAAGCTGCTTAGCTCGAATCAAGGCGGCTCCATTGCACCCACTTTGTCCGCTATTGTGCGCTATGAAATAGAGAAGCATCGAGGCGGAGGGCTTGATCCTCAGTCGTTATCCTCGATTGCTCGATCGTCCACCGTATTTACAGGCAATTCTCTATTTACCAGCTTCTTCTACATCAAGGCGAGACCTGTTGCGTGTTGGCCGAGTTTCATTACCGGGGCCCAAATGAATCCCCGAGACGCGGCACTAATTAATGACGCGGTACGCTTCGTTCTGGCGAACGCGAGGAACCCAACCAAACGAACGATCTCGTTCGTGAGTCATCGTGA
Source organism: Bombus pyrosoma (assembly GCF_014825855.1). Taxonomy (NCBI): domain Eukaryota; kingdom Metazoa; phylum Arthropoda; class Insecta; order Hymenoptera; family Apidae; genus Bombus; species Bombus pyrosoma. Next base: position 8,220,228 of record NC_057776.1, read on the forward strand.
ACGAGATTTACGTTCTTCAACGACGCTAATAGAATTCTCGAAAACTTCTGCCCAGTCATTTCGATTGGTCCATTCTGATGAATTTCGGTTTCGCGTCGTGTGCCTTCTCGTTGACGTGTAAAAATAATGGAGGAGGAAATCGGATCTCGTCGGTCGTAGGGAGAATTCGAGCGGTCGAATTTTTGACCATTAGCTTTCTTTTCTTTTTTCTTTCGACTTTTCTGCTAGTAATTGCCAGTTGTTCGACAAAATCATCGGCTCAATATGGTTCGCGAAATAATTTTGGGGTTGTTAAATGTTGACTATGAGGCTTGTGCTAGATGTCCGTCCTTGGCATTCGAAGAATCACGATGATTTCGGTCGAAGGACCAAGGCTATCGCGAAAGTGTCGTCCTTCGTTCATCGAAGCTGGTTCCTTCGCCGAAAAGGAACGACCGTCTCACCTTGGACTCGCTTCAGTTTCGAAGTCCAATCGGGGACTCCGTCTAACTGGTAATCATATCGACGCGTGTCAAACATTGAAACTACACAGGCATTCTTGTTTCGTTAAGTCATATACCAGAATCGCTTGGGTAGCGTCCTACGACAATTACCTTATCACGAAGAAATTATTAAACGCTGTTATTAACAGAATGGTCAACGTGAGTAATTCGTAATTTTTTATAAAAATTTTACACGTTCATAACGTATCGCACATCACATTTTTTGAAAATTTCTTTTGCGAAATATATAATTTTCCATTTTGTTTTCTTCGGTACAAGTTTTTCACTTTAATTGTCTATAATTCTAGACGTCAGTGTACCTAATATTCATGACAGTAAGAAACAAATCTTGTTGAGAGCGATGCACGCGTAGTTGTAATTCAAAGTTTCAACGTGTTCCTATGTAAAACATCTTTTGGTCTAATCAACAAACATCCACGAAGAGTGGCTTGCCTGTCCAAACTTCTAATCCGAATTAACTTTAATTCCAATTTAATTTCAGTTCGGCGAAAATTTGAACGCATACATTGAACTACCTTGACGGCGTGAAAGGAACGTTCTTGTGGCGGTACGAGCATAGACACGCGAAGATTCGTGTGGTATCCTGCCGAAAAAGTGTGTAACTCGATCCGGCAAAAAGGTAATAACCCGCTCATGAATTTTAATTTAAAATTAAAGCGATACCGCGCGGGGGAGGGACCCGCGATATATAGCTCATCCGAGAGTGGTTTTGCAGGTAGCTGATACACAGACACAGTCCTCCCCTTCCTCATCCCTGTTTCACTTTCGCTCTTCCTCCTCTTCTTCGTCTTCTCCTTCCTCTTTATCGTCTTCTTCTTCTGCTGTCGCTTTGCCGAAGCTGATTCTCTCGTTCACACGCCTCCTTCATTTTCGAACACCATACAACGAGACTGGCATTCTGAGGGAAGCCTCTAGAATGTGCCTGGCGAAACTGTTACCCTTTAGCGGATAATAATAAAAAAAAAGAAAGGAGACGTGGAAAGAGGAGAAACCTTTGATACGCGTGGGCGCGATAAATACCGGGGGTGTCTTTAAAACTTTTCTGGGATGGAGCGGTATTTGAGATTAAATGAGAAACGAGTCGCTTAAGGAATTATCTATTGGTTTGATGTCATCTGAGATTCCTCTTGGATGAGTATAGTCCAGTTAAAGTATAAATCTCAGATGTTTACGTTATGTTGTATAAAAACTATCCGAAGTAAAGTAGTCGTTGTGATATTCAGACGAAAGTATTTATTCAGGTCGTACTTTTGTAATTATTCCCAGGAAAATATGAATTATGTATCGCATTAAAATATGGATTAAACAAAATGCAGTTTGCATAAATACGAAAGGAAATCGAAAGGTAGATTTTGTGTAGTATCGTCGGTATCATCTATAAAATTATTAATTATTCTTGCTCACAGAATTACACGAATCCTACGAAAATTCTTCGCTTCTATTCACTTAGTTGATCCAATAGAACTTTTCAACTTTGCAATAGTAGGGATTCCCTAATCATTTAAAACAGTCTATCAAAATTACTGAAACTATTATTTATGACATGACCCCTTCCATCGATAAAGCGCGCAGTACATTGCTTCGTTTCTCAAATTTATTTTCAAATTACTTATTCTGGTTACCAGAAATGGAAGAATTATCCTGTATCAAACTCGATTAGATTAATTATCGTCTTAAGTAAGAGCCGAAGCTCTTACAAATTAAATTCTGTATTATTCTGTTTTATCGAACAGCTGTCGTCAACTATCCTCATAAACCGAGATCAAATGATATCTCGCGATTGATCGCGACGTCTTCAGTATCCGAACGATGCGCATCCTGTGATATCGTCTGAAAGAAAGATACAACAAGGACCACAGGCATGGTGAAGCGGTACGACGGTTTAAGGTGTACGAAAGCAAGATGAAAATCACCAGAGGCCCGTACAAATGTGTGCACGCATGTATGCATACGTAAAATGCACGTTCGTAAAGCACAGTGGTTTATGAATACACGAATTTACTGCTTAATCAACCGAGGCGCTGAGGCAGCGCAATTAAAACGCCATTAAGCGGCCACATAAAAATTCTCGGTAAAATTCGGTGAGATCGGGTTACCGAATTTCTCCTTCCAAGCTTCGGGGTTACGATCTATAGGATGCACGGGTTTATAGTCACCTGGATCGTGTTATAGTCAGCCGAGCATTCTCGAAATTGTATATGGGACACTTTCAGGTCCTCTCGTTTGGTTTCCTTGTTTGAAATTTTCCTTGATACACGCGACAGAAATTTGTTATTCCGTTATTTAGTTACATCGATTAAACCGGTTAATTAATTGTATTATACGTTCGTATGCATTATTTCTTAAAACTGTACATTTAGATTAACGTAAGTAACTTTCCTACTTCTACGACAAGCTGCCCCTAAACCTGTAAATTGCAGTCTCGCAGGAAAAAGGAAAACGCGTATAAGAACAGGCCGTAATGTTTGACTTTGCGATTACGTGTTCTACATATATCAAAGAATAATTGAAATTTTATTCTTTGCAGATTGTCACTTAGTTTCCTCGAAATTTTCCTTCCCTTTATTTAATAATACGATTATAAATTCGTCAAGGATACTTTACTATTGGAAGTAGGAGTACGATTCGTAGCAATTACAGTGATTCACCGTTATCGTAGCTTCGTTGTTTCTTTGGTCTCTTTGATGTTGCGCGGCCATTATGTTCCCAAAATTGTTTTCCACCCGTTAGAAGATCAACGTAGCCCGAGGGCAGGCTTCTCTAACGGTACGTCAGTTCATCGGGAACAGGTGATTAATTATTCGGACGGGTAGGCGTGGGACGTTATCGACAAATTCACCTTGAAGAGTAAAGGTACTGCCAGGGGAACGAACTGCCTTCTCGAGGCTGCGTCGAACGCGCGTATCTAAACTCACCGGCTCTTCTCATCGTTTGATCCAATCTGCTGCTGTTTCTCCACCTTCGTACTTACGTCTAGCACTTCTGTTTTCTCTTAAATAAATAAACACCTCAGATGGATACATTCGCCTTTTGTCATCTTTGTATACTTTTTCTAATTTTTATCTCGCTCTAATTTTTAAACATTTACTAGCCGTATCGCTATTTAGACAATAGGGTACGGGAAGAAGTTGGCCTGAAAAGCCGGCAAGATCTGCTCCATCATTCGCGCCATAGACACTGAACTTTTCTCGCAAATAAATAAACACACGAGATTGATTTATCTACCTTTTATCTCTTAATTTTTATTTTATTTGTGTCTTTCAATATTCCACAGTTCCATCGCCATTTAGGCGATAGTTCGTACAAAGAACAATCAAGCAACTTTGTCAATTTGAAAAATTAGCAAGATCAGTTTTATGCTATCATTTATCACAAACCAAACATACTCGTAAATAAATAAACGAAATTCATTCGTCCACTTTTCATCCTTCTCTCCAATTTCTATTTAATTGTAACTTTTAAGCATTTGGTAATTGCAGTGCCACTTAGGCGATAAATTGGGGTATGTGACCGGCTTAAGGAATGACGAAAATTTGATTTGTTCTATCAACCATGCTATAAACGTAGACCAAAGAAAAGAATTCTATTCTTTCAAGAAACTTGAAAGAACTGCTAGTCTGAAAGCGATCATGGCGACGTTTGTTCCGAATTCCTCGATCTCGGTGGGCCAAAGGGTTTTGCCAAAAATTGATTCAAGTACTAAACCGTACGCGGAAATCGAAATTACCGCTGTTTCACGACTTTAAAACTTCGTCCGCCATAATAGAACTTGACAGGATAATCCTGAATTCTCGCAAAGTTACACGTTGGTCGTCGATGTTAAGAAAGATCGGCAAAAATTTATGTCGAGTTTCGTTTAATCGAATCGTTAAATGGTTATTTTCAGACAGGATTAACTCGAAAGGATTTTATCGATGCTGCCGCGATGTGGATTGGACGTCGGATAGATTCAGCGTTCACAGGTCGACCGAGCAGAAGTTTCGGGGATAATTGAAGAGCAATTAAAATTCCTGTAGCTCGTAGTCAGGGCGATAAACGAAATTTCGCTTCGTGCCGGCCACCGTGATTTACGCCTGCGTTAATAGTGGCTTAATTATGCTTTTTATAGTTCAACGAACCGTGACGGACAGGTTTCGTCACCTTCGCTCATTTTCTTCCCCCTCTGGTCCATGAAAAATCCATGAAACTAATGATTATTATTAAGGATGTCCGAATTTTGCGCTTTCTTTTTACCTGGAACAAATTCGTATTATTTGGATCGATTAAGCTTAAAGTTTAATTTTAAATATTGTACTTGTACATTATGAAGCATCATTAGCTTCGAATTCGTAATTGAAGAACGAGAAAATATCGCGTACTTCAGGTTCGTCGGGCAAAAATATCAGAGGTGAGAAAAATGTTTCGCATAATTCTACAGTGGAAGATTATTTGGAACAAGCAAAAGCGTCAAGGTCCGACTAAAAAGAAGAATAACGTAAAATTACCGGGTTACATGCAGATTATGCGCACTGTGAGCCGATGCATCTTCATACGGTGTTTTCACTTTTTCTCTTCCGGTTTGCTGCATGTGCGTAGTTGGCCAATGCGATGTACGATTCTTCTTTGCTCTTACTTCTTGTTAATCATTACATATACAACAAACATAAACCTATCAATTACTTGCAATAACGACTAACGTTCATTTTCTCCTCTCTTCCAATATTTCCTCAGCTTTCATTCAATTTCACGATCTTCGAGATAATATAAGCAAATTACGAGGAAACACGTGCCGTGATCAGCGGCGCGAACGATCGACGTCCGATGGAAATCCACTTTTCCCCGATAGTGATTCTCCCCTCTTCTGGCCTCTTCGTCCTTTTTCCCTTCCACCGCTCGTCCTGTGGTGGATCGAGCACCCTTGAGGTCATCGACTCGCGCGGTTCATCCCGAGGTCCTTCACGACGAGCAATCAACGTCATATCTTTCAACGGCTACGAGCAAACGAGAAAGGCAAGAAATTTCTACGACTGCGAACAACCAACGGTCCGGAAGCTTTCCTGATCGATTCTCGATAACCAATCGAGCCGAACGGTAGTCGCTAACGAAATAGATACCCCGTCGATCAATTACGATAGAATCTCTTCTTGGTTTTTTTGTCGACGCCAGCGATGACGTCCGGTTCCTTTGACTCGGTGCCATGATGTCACGATCTTGATTCGACATATTTCTAATATCGATCCGATATTGGTTATGACAATTAATTATCGAGTGTCTGATGTAATGAAAAATCATATTAAGCCATAGAATCAATCAAGATTTATATCGCCATATGTCTGATCCGATCCGATCGTTCGCCATATGCGAATCTTTTCATTCGAAGATAATATTCACGATAATTATGGAAGGTACGTTTCGAAGACAATTTGACGAACTTTAACGTGTCTTAAACCTTCTGTGAATCAGACGATCTAATCGTTTGCTATATGGCAATCGTTTTTATTAGAAGCTAATCATCATCATAATTTGCGAGGTGAAAATCACAGTGGTGTAAGATTTAATTAAGTAGATAATTTCTGCTTTTGAAATGTCGTCGTTCTGTACTTATCGTGAAAATTTCCTAATGAAAAATATAGTAATAAACGCGAGACGCTCATCTTATAAAAATAACAGTGGTTCGGTTCACTCCATTGCGGTTCTCAGTTCTCGAATTATCACCTTCTGAAGGTAATTTTGAAAAGTATCTTCTGACAAACGTTAGTACATGCTAATTCCTATGTGAATTGAGCATTGTTAATACGAGAATAACGTAATCCATCGATTATAAAAATTCGAGCCTCAAAGGGTTAGTGTTTAATTAACAACGCAAAGTCGAAATCTTCCGTACTTTGCGAAGAACAAAAAAGAGAAAGGAGAAAAGGATCAACTTTTTCTTGTTGGTGGTTAATCGAACGTCGCGTAGCGGGCATATAAATCATCCGGAGTTGGTATTTTTCCAACGAAACAGGCCTGGCTTCGATTCAATCCTAATCTCTGTGCCCCTTCTCCTTCGTTGCTGGTCCGTTGATGAGCTTTTCCGCCTGTCTTGATTGTTCCTCCGTCTCTTTCGTGCAGGCGGCGTGTATAACAAGGCTCACGTAGTAACGCGGTTCATCAGGGCCAGAAAGTAAAGTGGACGATACCGCAGAGAAAGGAGAGAGGAGCTGCTGATGGCCAAGCTCTGGCTACGTCGACGCCGTGACTTTTGCCTCGCGTCCCCTCGAATCGTTACCACGTTCCAACAAAAAGCCCCGCTATTCGTTAGGCCGCGTTTACACGGATGCAACCGTTTCGTTGGTGAATGCGCCTTTCACAAACGCAATTTTAATGCCACTACATAAGATGAAACAAGATCCGAGCCGCTCTGACCAAACCGATCAATTTCACTTTTTATTAATTCCTTCGTTTCGTCACACAAGCATTAATATCCGATTCTTAAAAAACAAATTACTTGTTTTCACGAGACTATTCGCCGCAAGAAGATGACACAAATAATGTTTAAGCTCTAAGGTGAGTTTGAAGAACAGCGTTCGTAATATCATCACTTGTCCACTTTTCGGTAATTTTTAATTTACGGGAATGATCAGTACGGTCTTCGAACGGTTTCTGTAGAAGAGAAATCATCATACGCGATAAATCTGAAGTAGATTCCATGAAATTATTACACGCGGTTGCGACAGCGTGCGAAACATACCGATAACTTTTCTCGCATACGATATCCATTAAATCTTCGATTTAGAAAAGACTCGAATCGACCGAGAAGGATCTAACCGCGTTGTAGCAAACGCTCGCGAATCACCAACATGTTATTATGTGGAGAGTTTTTGCTCGCCAGGAGTTGAAAGTTCTGCGAAGGATTGAAATAAAACGTTTTACGCGACCATTCGTCGATTTCGTGGCGCGATCTTCTCTTGCGCGTTGCAATTGTCGATAGGAAGCACTTAAAGACCCGGAGGAATACAAACTGATTAAAAACAGCCGTAAAACCGATCGTTTCTCCCAGCAATATGTAGAAAAATTCTTTATCGATGGACAAACGAGCTCTAATGAGCTGGATGAAAAGGGCTTTGGTGAAAAAAAGGAACTTCGCCTCGCAGAGATTAACCATAACTGGAACGTTACGGTCCGATCGAACGATCATCGGCAAAAACTACAATTATCGAAAGCTGTAATTAAACGCGCTCAGAAACGATTGCTTCGATCCGCGGGAGAGGCCATACGTGTGGTCTAGGCCCTAGGTGATCGCGGGAGGAGGAGCTATCGATCCTTTCCAACGTATCAAAGATACGGTTTGTTATGTCCCTTGATACGTTTCTTGTATTCTATGTGCAATTGTTCGGCAATTAACCTTATTTGTAGCAGGAAATTTGCATTAAATTGCTTCTCGTGTCGGTTATTTTACGTCTGTTTTTCTACTTCTTTATGAACTTTGCATGCGAATAAATTTATTTGTTCCGTCTAATGCATTCGATACGCTCGGTTCGTTTGAAAAAGGTTTGATTAAATTGGGCAAAAACTAAAGCTGCATCATCCCTCTATAGGCCATCGGTGATCCACATTACCGAATTTCTTCGAACGATCGAAGCAAGATAAATTTCATGGACTAACAAATTTTCAACGATGCAAATGATTAAGATACACATCGGCGGAAAAAGGGCGTGCGAATTTAACGGAATATTTCGAAAAAATTCAACGTTACAGCGTAGGAAATTTCAACTTATCGCAATTCCCAGGCAAAGATATGCAAAAACATTCGCGTGTCAGTCAACCTGTTAATAGACGATTCTTCCTCGTTAACTGAACTTAACCTGCTCACTGAGAAAATTACGTAAATCATGTATTTTTATATTGTCTAGCAATTTTCACACGATGCACGACCGACAAATCGCGATTCTAATCAGCGAGAATGGTTTTTGCTGCGGTGCAAGTGTTCCAGCGTCCCGACCTCCTGTTTTCAGAATCCACCATGCTGAACTTTCCTTTGAAGGTCATGCGCGCTGTTTCGAGAAATGAAATCGCCTATCCTCGTGTGGATCGAGATGCTAAAGGAATCAAATCGCATTCCCCGCGTCGTCCCGGTTTCCCTAGGGAGAGTCCTCCGCCTGGTTCTTCGGCTTGGCGAGGCACGATACGCCACGCTGAATCGGGTACTGATCGTGCAACCAGGAGACGTCGATTCCTGGTACAATGGATTCCAAGCTTCCTACACGTCGCTTTCGACCGGTCGCATGGCATCGCTAATTGATGAAGATGTAGTACGCGGTTTTTTTCATAATTTTACCACGATCTAGCCGCGGCGTACGTTCCTGGAATAGACGAACCACGTTTCCCTTTACGTATTTGCGTAGGCTTGGTACGGGCGAGGGTTGTAACGAATAGTATTTTTAAATGGTTGTCAAATCGAGAGAAGATTAGGTTGAAAATTGATCCGATTATTATTTATTAAAGTAGCAGCTCATTTATACGAAAGAAATTTGAGGTGAAATATTAGCACCAAATATTAGAACTACTATAATTTGCACGTAACGTGCATTCCCTACATTCTTGTAGTTTTCGCAATGGATAAAAATCCCTTCTGAATTGCGAATCTTCGCGTGCAATGGAAAAGGTATAAAGAAAGGAACAAATACAAAAATAACGAAGAATTATCAAGAATTCTACCATCGTGATATAAAAGTAATGGCTATGTTCGTTACGTAAGACCAGTTTCTTCTACTAACAAGAAAATACTATTAAATCCAAATTTTACAGCTAGGAAATCCTTAAAACCTTAAAAAGAAATTTTTCTTAATTAGTAACGCATAAATAACGATATCACGAATAAAATTCGCTAGTACGAACCGTTGGACTATGGAACCATTGTGCGTCATTTACTCGTTTGCATCGGTTCTTACTGCTCGCTTCCGCGATCGAACGTCACGTGTGACGAGGATCGAGGATCGAATATCGTTCCTGGTAAGTCATTAGCTTGCTTAGACGGCGGAAGCTGTAATTACGCGGCGTTCGTGCGATGATGACGGTGTATGTACATACATATGTGCAGGCGTAGGATCGTGGCGGGATGAATCGACGGAAATCGGCGAAAAGCCGCTCCAACGGCTTGTACGCCTTCAGCGACCGGTCGACGCCGCGGATCGCCTCTACGAGAGACTCGGTTATGCCATGTATTAATCGTCGGCTACTGGAAAACGCGTACAATTAGTCGATGATTTGTAAACGCTGTGTAGAAGAGGGCTGCGAGATACGCGAGGGTTAAGTGCTTCTTTAATGGAGAGGTTTATTTGTCGAACGCGTGGTGTGTTAAACGAAGCTGGGTTGTCTGAGAGAATTTATAGGTTGTTCGAGGTGTAAGCCTTTCTCGAAGTCAAGTTTGAGGCGGTTTGTGTTATCCGACGAGTTCCGTGTTACGCATACATATAGGTACATATTATGCGCTATTGGTACGAGAACATAGGGAAATATAATCGGACGAGGTGAGAATTTAAATAAGATGAAAAATGTAAACGGGTAGAGTGAAAATGTAAAGGATAAATAAATCAAGAATGTAGTTGAAGCAAGCTAGTATATGGACGAATAAATTCAATATGTAAATAAACATAAATATAAACTTAAGATTTGCAGGGGCAAACCCAGGATGTAAATAATCGAACAACACATAGCATATAATATAAGCGTACATAGTAAACGGATAACGTGGAATATTAACAAACAAGGATAGAATATAAAGGAATCGAGACAAGATATAAGCAGACGAACGAAGCACATGAAAAATCAGACAGGAAACGTAAATAAGTAAAGAATAATTCTGCATGAAAGATAGGAATATGTGTTGCTGGAAAGACGACGAGCGAGACGGCACAGGAGCAAGGCAGGTATTGCTGTATCGTTCACCGTCACGCGTTGCTGTACCGTTTTATTTGCATATGTGAGACTTTCGGCCAATACGCGTATCTATCTTTACGATTGTGTTGAGTTTATACGATACAACCAATCGGATCATCTTCTTTCCAACAATGCTCTATACACATAATGCAAATTCGTGTATTTTATTTATACGAACGATTGATCTAATTAACAATTTTTTGAAATTGCAGATTTTCCTCTACCACGTTGCTGCGAAGCGTAGCGTCGCAACTCCGTGGAACATCCCTCTGTTTCTCTTCGTGGTTGATCGCGTAAGTCCAGTGAATAGCTGCTACCCCGTAACCATGGTTATCGCGTAAAATTTAATCCATTAGGGTTTGCTCCAAGGTCTTCTTCCTTCTTACATCCCTGCCGCGTCTTTATATTCCGTTTAACGAAGGAAAGTATGAAGTCTAAGATTACTTCCTCGACTTTTGCAATTTCGCCGGAAAAATCACGCTTCCTCATCATGCAGACATTTCACGTTTATTATATTTCAAATGACATTTACATATTTATTATTCTATCGAACTATGCGAAGGATAGTAGATTTAATTCTAAAAATCTTTTCTTCGCTCTATTCTTGTGAAATAAAATATTCGATGCTCGCGATAACGATAATCCAGCCTCTGTTAGACTTCTCATATTTGAGAATCGGACGTTAAGTTGTGGAAACGCGACTTTATCGATTAGAATTACGCTCGATCGATCTCTATGTGAATTAGAATTCATACATCAATCTGATCCGTTCATATGAATTCTAATCCCTATAGCTCACAGTAACGTAGAATCGTAAATATCAAACTCATCAGCACGCATTATGCATCCCTTTCACCACGCGTCCATTCAACGTAGTCCAACTCATCATCAGCCACCGTTCACCGCTCGTACTCTCATTCTTATTCAAACTTGCTCGAAGGATCGTTTCTAACTCATCACGTTCAACGAACGAACGTTTCAAGAATCGACTCGCTCTTCCCACAATTTCAAACGACACGGGCGATCCAATCTTACCGATACGTCCTATTTAGGATCCCTTGACAGGTCCCATTTCGCCAACTTGATCTACATAAACCGCAAAGGTCGGTAAAAACCTGAAGGTGGATCTCCCATAAAGGTCAGGCGCACTTGTACGTACTTTTATACGGAATACAGATGCAATGGGGAGAATCACGTTTCTGTTATTTTCTAAGCGATTTTCAAACGTCAATTGATTATTGTAGCTTCTTCTCCTTTTTTCTTCGTGCTCATTAATATCGTGCCACTTCAATTTTTCAGTTCATCGACGAGATAACGTGCATAACGCTGGTTGAAATTTTCTTCTTACGTTTCGTTTTTCATGCAACGACGCAATATTAAATAAAGTGTGTCGCAACATAGAAGGTTCTAGGGATAAATGTGGATTTATCAAACTAAAAGAAAAATACTATAATATGTTTATATTATTTTATAGTAGTAGAAGATGAGTTTATATTTTCGATTGTACCAATCGTCACGTTTAATGCGATATTCTTACAAAATTAGAACATTGGAAAATTGTAATTTTTTACATAGATCATTGTTACGGTAAACGAGTGATGAATCTAGAAGCTCGCGTCTGACGCTCATAGCAGATCCCACCTTAAAGAGGTACAAGTTGAGCGAAACAGCAGGGACGCGCAACGAACTCGCAAAACGGCTACCGAGTTACCGGGGCCGCTGTTCCAGGAATAATAACACAACGTCAGAATATAGGGGTATCAACGAGTTTCTCGTCGGAACTTGGACGTAGCAGTCGGCCTCCCTCTATTCGTAGGGGCTTACGTTTTCATCGGACGCTTGATAAACGGCGACATAAATCCAGCGAGCAACGTTCGTTAGAATGGATCTCCCCGAGCTCAGCTTGCTCTTCATCATCGTTCCTCTGCTCACAGACAAGAAGGTCGAACGAAAGAGAGTAAGAAGAAGAAGAGGAGGAGAGAATAGAGGATAAGGTGTTCGTGTATGAGCCGCGTGTAGAAGTGCGGATACCAGAGCGATCGCGTGGGCGTTACACGTTCTCTCGTTATGGGGCCCATCGTATTCTCATGTAGATCGAGTCCTGTCCACACCTCGGTCTCCCGGCATAAGGTCTCCTATAGGAACGTCGATATCGTCCAGAGAGTTCGCAAGGACCGATACTCGGATAGTCTGTCTGGCTCCTACATGCCCACCTACGGAACTCTTTGCTTGGTGGAAACTCGCAGCAAAACCGTGCAAACTCGTGGAATGTGAAAATGCACAGTCCACGCTAACCCAACGATTATACCGCTGCAGAGCCGTGGTCGTTGGTGGTTAAGCGTGTGTATCACCGCGAGTCTACGTGATCGTCGTTTGAACGCTGTGTTTCTGGAACGTGGTGAAGAAGCTGTGGCTTTTTCGAGTCAGGGGCATGAGAGAGTCTCACGGGTGCGCGAAGGGAAATGCGTGACTCTGGTTGATGCTGGGTCTTGTTCTTCTACGTTGGTTGTTCCTTTGATCGGTGTGTTTCGTGGTTCCCTTGGCGAACGAGCAGTTTAGTGGAATTCTTTGAGGTTTTTTACACCATCAGTCTTTGCGGAGAAACTATTGTTAGGATTGAATTGTATGGATTCTTTCGTTATGATGAGTTTGGCTGTTAGTAAGCCCCGCCATTGTACGAGTTTTTGCATCACGAGTATACTTGAACTTCTTCTTTTGGAATACCAACCGAGGATCGTAACAGGGATCAATCGTTTAATTTTATCCATCAAATGATTCGTTTTAATATTCGTACAAAATATAAATCCCAGATCACCGTCGACGACTACTATGAAGTGAAACGAAGGAATTAAAAAACTAATCGATCTTGTAAGCGATATCCGGACATTTTGTGACAGTATGAAAGTAATAAACAACAACAACGATTCAATGATATTATTTTTCCGTCGTTTGACAAACACTAGCTATAGTTGCGGTGAAGTAAAGGTCGACCGATTAAATTTTCCGTTTTCTTTCTCTAAAGCTAAGCACAGATGGCCCGAAAAAACGATTCCTACGAGCACGTGCGATTTATTTTTTCGACGACGGAACCGCAGGTGTTTCCTCGTGGACGTGATCGATCGACACCGCGAAGATGCGACAACGGACGCGTCAGCATGCGATGGGACGATCGTAGGATTTAAGTTGGTCGGTGTCCAAGCTGGACGACGAAAATTAAAAGGCTCGGAACGCCGGCGCCGTTTGTCGTCCTATCGTGTCTCGGTCGAACGAACGGACCAGCTTGTCTCTATTTATTTCCTCGTTATATGCTTCTTCCGCGCGTCGATCAACGCCGTGTACTCGCTCGAACGAATTAATATCGCGGTGACTCGTTGCCCGCATTCTTTCCACCGTTTAAGTTGGCCGCAGGAACAACTTTGTAGTATTTACTCGTTCGTTGACATCTAACTGGCAACCGGTATATCGTGAAAGCTACACAGGTTGCTACTTTGTTCGGATAAGCTTAATAACTACATCGAAAGTACAACTATTTATATGAATTACATTTTAAGCTAATTACCAAACTGCTCGTGTTTATGCAAATTTATTATTGCAAATTTTGTGCAATTAGACGAAGCTTCTATTTAATCGTGCGAAGAAGAAACATATTTTATTTCTCGCTTGCCCATCTAATAAATAAATTATTCTATTTAAGATAGTAGTAATTCTAATATCGTCGAATCAACGTCGAATCAACATTTCTTGTCAACTTCCTCGAGTAGCGGGTTGATAAGCTAATGTAATTTCATTAAAGCATTTCCAGATACATAAAATTACTTTACCTTAACGCTGACAAAAAAGAAGAAAAAATGGAATAATTTAAAATAATTAGCATTTCTGGAACATATTTTGTTGGCTAAAAAGGTTCAATATAATCTTCATTTTTTTAACACATACTTTCCTAATACAATATATTTTTTATTAGCAATTTTCTAAAGTGAACACGGTCCACAAATTGAATCTCCAAATACTCTTTAGTTCAATATCAATATATCAAAAAGGCAAGCGTGTTACGTGCAAAGCGCTATTTTATATATTTTCATTGCTTGATCTTCATAAAGTTCCATTCGCTCTTCGACATCGCGTCGTTGTTAAGTTACATATGTATTTTCATTCATTTTATAGGTAGTAGCAAATAAATATTTTTCTCGACCGCCTCAGCTTCTCGAGAAGCTCGGTTGCCGGGCGGGAATCGATATATTATATCTTGTGACGCCTCCGGTCAGAAGGCGTAGCAACTCGTGATTCAGCGATATCGATTTTCGTTTCCTATGCCTATTCATCTTCACATCACGTACTTACATGGTAGGAAATGGAACGTGTGTGTACGTAGCCCGCAAATCTTAATATCCTGTGGAACTAATTAAAGGCTAAACGATGTCACCCGCGGCGATTCTTCGGCGAGGTTACTCTAACGAGGGAACGGTGGCTCCTGCATCGCTACCGTGGCATCTGATCCTTCTTAATAAATAATTTAACGCGCTCTGATTTTTCTCAACGTCACTCCGTGATCGTTAAAGGACGCTCGTTACGTTTCTGCTGCTTGTTAATTATTAATAAGCGCAGCCCATTGTCTATTCTTGTGTCTTAATCATCGTTAAAAATCTAATAGCATCGAATTAGAATTCTTTGAAGCTGCAAAGACTGATCGAAAGAAATTCATATCGTTTGATCTTGATTTATAATTAATTCGATCGTTAAGTGTATAATGTAGAAATTCTATTTAGTATCATTATATCGATTTAGATGGAACAGGCAGGATTGCGAGATAGTTTACTTTGCAAATAAAGGTATGTTGAAGTATACGGAAGTGTTGGTATTAAACTAACAATATTAAATCCGATTAAAAAAATCTACTCGACCCTAGAAAACGGTTTTCAGTGGAGCTGCAGATACCATTCTGATTGATCAAGTCGGCTAAGTTTCTCATAAACCAGAACGTACCGAGGCACGGTTAATTGCCGGCTGACATCGAAGCAAGACATTTCTAATCGCGCGTCTATCTGCGGTGAACGCGGTGGCATCGGGAGCCGCGAGAGCTGCAATTCCGCTGGCTGATAAGCGTTCCCTTCCGACTTGGCGGCCGCGGACAACAAGGCCAAAGGCGGCTCGAAGTCTCAGAAGCCGAGCTAAGCTATGTTATACGTTGACTTCAAAAATATTTATGTATGTCGTATATACAAATACATAAATATGTATTGGAACATCGAAACGAATATCTTTATACTTAACGTAGCATAGCATAACTTCCCAGTGGATCGCCGGTTTTACGCTTCTCCAGCGGGAGAGAACACGTTCCCACGTGGAAGACCAAGCTACTAGCCGTGCGCTCGGCCACCTATTAGCAATTATCTGCCTACGCGGAGCCGATTTCGGCGCGAACACCGCGTGAAAATTGCGGAACGCATGACGCTCCTGGCCTGACGCGTACATCCCCCGGTTCGTACAGGTTAATCTTCACGATCTTGATTGCATCGAACGATTATACCCTTGCTACCTGTTGCACCTCCTTGACTCGGAGTTACGAGCCCAACATTTTTCGTTCACCGGGTTTATGGTAGTTTTAATAAAGAATCACGAGGTTAATGCTTTATGGAAGATTTCGAAGATGCGAGAGAAAACGATATTGAGAAAGTAGGTGTGCTATGAGGTGTGCTTAAAACGTTGTACCCGAGAGTTGGGTCGATCCCACGTTCCCTCGTGCAAGGGAAGCTAGCGGACAGTTTGACTTCGATCTGGATGAAACCTTGCAGGTTTGAAGAACAATCGAAAATGGCAGATACATATGTATTTTTCTAAGTCGAGTTTAAAGGGTGAAATCAACGTTAAGAGTTAATTCGTAAACAGTTACGGATAGAAGGAAAGTTTGTTAACAAAATTTGAAGTTCCGCGAATCGAACACAATCGACACCGCGTGTCGCGGCCTCGAGATCCTAAGGGCTCGATCGCGCCAGGTGCTGCTGGGTCCTGTGGTACTTCGTTGGGTCCCTTAGGCTCGTTTCTCCCTATTCCCCACTGTTCACGACTCCCGGCGACTCGTTCGGCAGATTCGTTTGATCAGCACCGCTCACGATTCTCCAGGTACATCGGAACGATAATTATTATTCTTGCGTAACCGCCCTCGAGGCGAGATATCCGTGTATTTTGGGTGTGCGCTCTTGAAAATAAATATGCGCTCCGTATGACAAATGCTCGTATCGATATCTCGATCGAGGGAAGCTGAGAAAAATGTCGCCAGAAGATAGCTTTTCAAGGTACGAAATATTATCGAGCAACGTTATCCTTAATCTTCGTTAACCCTCTACACTTGGACGATTTTTTATGATACGATAGACTAGAAATTGAAAGATACCTTTGCGATTGAATTGTCTGATAGGAAATGTTCTGATTAAGGAAGAGGAAGCTTCTAAATATTCGTGAATTTATTTACAAAGTAGCCCTCCTTCTTTTGTTTTCATGCTTTCTAGGTATCGCTGAATATAGATAATATCAAATAATTTTCACGTTATAAATAAATGAAACGATGCGAATGGAAGAAATGTCAAAATATTGAATTACTAAATATTCCTGACAACCAGAATTAAATACCAGGATTAAATACTGAATCGCGAAATCTATGTCACTTACTCGCATACATCTGATAATAACAATCTGCAGCAATTAAAAGATGTTTACAACGAACAAAAAGATTGCCAAGTAAGACAATAACGACGAATAGCATCATGCAATACGAGTTTGTTCATTTTTTCAGGTTTCGTTTGAAGCTCTGAAAGAATCTGCGGTAAGTCACCCCACAGTTTCTTCGTTTAATTTTCGTTGCACGAAATTTATGGCCGATTACCCGAGACGTTCTATATATCGAATCGTTAGAACGATAATGTATTCGATCGGCGGGTATATTAACGATAGTTTATTGCTCCGCGCGCAATGCCCGCCCATACGCGGACGACCGCTCGCGCGCGTCCACCGGAGCGGATCAGCATTCCTGGATTTCCTTCAGGAATATCGCGTATCCGCACGCACCGCACGCGAGCGAACAAGCAAAAATAACGACCGGCTAAACGCAGTGTTCCGGGTCAGCTAACCTAGCGAACATCCAACGAGCCGATACGTTCACCTCCAGATGTTTCTATTCGCGCTATCTCGTAAACGAGGTTATAATCTTAAGTTCAAGTTATTTAGAATTCGTTTAATCCGTGTAAGGCATGGAGAAGAATTTTTTGTTTGAAATGCTGCGAAGTTATTCCATCGTGGAATATTGTACAAGTAAGACTCAAATATAAACAGGTATTAGATGGATTTTTAGATGTAACAGGACGATAGGAGATTTCATGTTACTTTACTCGTCGTAGGTTTTTAATTTCGTTTTTGAAACGATACTTTTAGATTGCGCTTTTAACATATATATTTCAATGTGCTTTTAGATGTAACAAGATGATAGGAGAATATAAAACGCGACGAGATTGTACGTCTCTCCTTACCATTTGGATAGTAGATTTTTAATTTCAACTTCCTAAGATCATTTTCGACAGTCGTGCGTTCCTAACGAACCCATCAAAATCGATTAGAATCGAGTTTTCGTGGAATTGGATACAGTGTACGAAAGTTTAAGATGGTTTCATATTGCCTTTATTATTATTATTATTATTAGTATGAGTGCAATTAAACTTATAAAAACTCTACTTGGATTGTAAGTACTTATTGACCTTCGGTGTTAATTACGTACAACTCTATCGAGATTATTATCGTGCGTAAATCGAGAACGTCCGTAATCATCGTTTGAAGAAATAGTAATCTGTATTCAGAAACGCACATAATGTTACTATCCTTTAACTATCCAGAAGCTAATGATTTTTCTAGCCACTCCTCCGAGCTATTTAGGATGTCGATATGATAGAAAATCCAGATCGTATGAAAATTCCGACGTTAAACAAATCTTCGATCACAGTCTTCATTTTCATTTTCCGCTACTACTTTCCCCACCAATCTTCCAACGAGTATTATCTTTCGATCCTCCTTAATATCTTCTGATCAATCAATAATACAAAAACCTACTAAATCGGGTTCGTAAAGCAAGTGATTCTATTAACAAGATCGTCGTAAGCTACACCATCTTTCTCCAAAGCGATGACCGAAAAAAAATTTTCCAGTTCGTTCGTTCGCGACGATGAAGCGTGATCCACGAAGGAAGAGACCATCAGGCTGGAAGAAGCAGCCAGAGAAACATAAACGGAAAAAGAATGGAGTTTGAAAGGAGTGGAACGGTGGCACGCAGCAGCACGTAAGCTATTTGCAGTCGTCGTCCGATACCTGATGGCCTGAGGGCTGCCGGAAATGGGTGGTATCACCCGCTACCACCGACGTCCGCCTCGTTTCCTCCTTTTTCGTCGGAGTTTGTACACACGCGATCGGGTCGCGCGCACGCGGCTGGTGTACCTGTTGCCCGGCGTGTGCAGCCGGTCCCTGGCTCCTTCTTGCTCGTAAAAGCAGCCGAGTACAGGATACGCCCGAGGAAAAAGGACCTCGAGGTGGAGGATTTCGTGGAAGCCAGGCTGGGGAGAGACGTTAACGTAAATCGTCCCGTGTTTAACTTCTTTTACTTTAGAGGTCGTTTCGTAATTTTCTGGTATTAGTAATTTTCTCTCTCTCGGTCGCCATGAATCGAGGGACGAGGGAGAGAGGGGAGAGGGAGAGAGTAGTACGGTGGCGATGGTTGTGCAACGTGGAACGAGTATGAAATCGAGAAAAGTCGTTCAACGCGACTGCAGACGAACAGGTACACTCCACACATTCTGGTTGTCATTTTTTTCGCCTGCGCATACAACGTTTAACAATTACTGTAATTATCGTGAGTATCGCGATGGTACAGACGATGGCTAACGCAACTAGGAACCAGACACCGATATACTGCTATATCCTAGTTCGCTTTCCTTATCGTTATCTAAATTCGCTAGCTAATAAAATTAGAAATCTTGCAACGTCCCGGCTGGTTACGACTAAATTACCTCGATGAAACTTAGTTACCCTCGAGAAGATTGGCGAGCTCGTAAAATCTACGAGAAGAAACAGCCTCTCGAATGCAACACCCGTCGATAAAATGTGTACACGCATACTCGTTCTTAGTTCGATCGTCGCCCTCGTAC
Source organism: Bombus pyrosoma (assembly GCF_014825855.1). Lineage (NCBI taxonomy): Eukaryota > Metazoa > Arthropoda > Insecta > Hymenoptera > Apidae > Bombus > Bombus pyrosoma. Next base: position 8,239,810 of record NC_057776.1, read on the forward strand.
GAACGTTTCATCATCGTTCGTTTCACTTCGATCGCTTTAGAAGAAGCTTCGCGAATGCTCGACCGGGATTGTCGAACGAGAGGATATCGAAGGAAAGGCGAGGAAAAAAGAAGACGTTAATGAAACGAAACGCGGCGCAGTAAAGCTTATCGCTTGCGAAAGAAAAGGTACTTAGAGCTAGATAAAGAGACTTGTTGCCTCTTAATCGCCTAATGCATCCGTGAGACAGGGTCGTACATTTATCAGGCGAACATCAACTCGCTGAGGGTTCGTTTACAACGCTGCGATGAACCGCGCGCTCGTCAGTTTCGACAATTGCTTTGCTAATGTCTGACAGTCCCGCGAAGACGTATGTGATCTTGAAAATTGCAATTCAATCTTCTTCGGAATTTTATAGAAATTGATTTTGAGATTTAAAGGACAATTCTCCTTCTAATATTATTCCCACGATTAGTGTGTCGAAGCTGTTGAACTGCTAGAATGAAGTTGTTCAAGTGTTTGGGACGGTGGAGACTTTTTGACGTAAAAATTTGACGAATTTTGTTTATAATTATTTTGAATTTATCTATACTTATTTCTAGAAGTAGCAGGTAATCCTGAATAAGGCTGAGCGACATTCAAATACTCTTCAACTGCCTTGATATAACTTGTAACGACCATTTACGTAAGTTTCAATCGAGTGATCTTAAAGATCACATGCTTATATATAATATACGAGTACTATCAATGAACATGTATAATCTATAGTCTTTTTCTTTTTAAAAGAAACCAACTTCGAATCAAACTCTATACTCTATTCGCAACAATATCTTTCCGATTTGCTTCTCTTTGCTACTTTGTTCTCTAAAATGTCAACTTTCAAACGTAGTTTTATACACGAAAAGTAATCACTTGTCATACATTGAAAAAGGTATTTCAAATCAGAATGTGGAATCTTCTCTCCAACTAGAAGATAATAGAAGATAAGTATTTGTCCAGATCGTTCACACGAGTTCGCAAGATCACTCTTTATCAAGATCGTTCATATAAATTCGCAAGTGTAAGATCCACCGATCGTGGATGAATTTTCAGCAAGCAGCATCCATCGACTTTCCAGCATCCAAGGTCGCAGAAGCAACCCCCTCCGACCATCTTATCCCGCCGATATTCCTCAATAAAATGTCGCCGCATTGCAAACAGGGCTTTAAATCAGACATAATGCTTTGCGCGAGTAAAATTCACGCGTAATAGCACGCACGACCTGGCACGGTGGACGTTCACGAAGATGCCAAGCAAAATCGCTAGCCGCGGTGAGAAGCATCTCGGGAAAAACGACGAAGCGGAGGGTAATAAAGGGAAAAGGAAGATCACGACGTCGTTTCGCCGACGAAAGGACCTCCGCGTCCCGGCCAGCATTCAGCTGCTTTGACAACCACCATAAACTTCAGAGATCCTCTGTGGCATGGGTGAATGCGCGCCGCAAGATAATAGCGGGCCGCCTCTCGCGGCACAGGCGTTACATCTATGATAGCGAGCCTCCTCGCTTTGCTTCTGCTGTTTTTCGGTTATCGTCCTGACAAGCCATCATTTATCCGCTCGAACGCGGCAATTAATTCGTGCCACTGGCAAGCCCGGATCTTTCCCGTAATAGAGCGATAACAGAACAAATTGGTAAGGTGCGGATAAATTTTTGGAAGAACGTTTCTTGGAAGGTTCAGGATCGAAGATTGTTTCTATAGCGATGGTTCGTATAATACGTGAAATATCCAAAGTATAGTGCCCATTAGGATATCTAATAGGTGAAACAATCCTCTGTCTAGGATTACTTTTCTTTAATTACGTTAGGATATCAGCAGTCTAGCGATAAGAAAATATCTTAAAACGTAGAATGTTTTAAGATTTAGTGATTCGAGCGAGCTGTTGCGCGTCATTACAGACACAAGATCAATGATGATTGATATTAAAATTAAGATTCAGATATTTTGATAGCCAAAGAGACTTGGCATTTGAACAATCTCGGAAGAGAAAGAGCTTGCAGAGACAAGGAGCTAGTAAGAGAAATATTGAAATCGTATTTATTGGAAGAGAAAGTAGGTATCATAGTCGAGACTGCAATAGTTTATCGCTATGAATATCAGTTAGCTATAAATTTATCTCTCCAATGTTGAAATTAAAAACTTTAACATACATCAATCTACTTCTACCAGCTTCAACTCGTATCGACCCGCTTTGACTAACGGCAATTTGTATCAGTCCGCTCTAGTAGAAAAGTTATAAAAATGAAAACAGATTTTTTAACTCATGTGGCCAAAGTATTTCCATGTTGCTTGATTATCGACAGCTGTTATAAAGTTCTACGATATCTGGTTGGAGCACGCGCATGAAACGCACCGACAATGCTTCTGGATAACGCGAATCTTCTTCACAACGCCTTGGGCGTCGCGATACATGTTTCCTTCTCGCCAACCGCTCGAAGCGTCTCGATTCCACCTACAGAAAGCGTTAATAGGAATGTCTCTATTGGTCCGAGTGGTATCAACCGCGATAATGCGATACCAGCCTGATATCCGGTCGTTAGTAATGGCGTGCCCAGAGGAATCGACTCGGAGAAACGTTTCTATATTCTCGTGTTACCAAGAACGTGATGAGTACTCGAGCGATGCGATTGAATTTCTAACTATAAAATTTCATTTAGAAGCACTTAGTAATCGAATAAAGTAAATTAACGCCTTCTTCCATAAGACTGTTATTGGGCTTGCTACTTTTTCTCGGAATTCGTGAATCAACCTTGATGTAACATTTTATTTCGATGATAGAACGAGCGAAGAGTTTATCCGGTTGATTTTGTCAAAAATTACTTTGAAGATATATAAGGACCCGGTGTTTAATACTTCTTGCTCTTCAAATAATTTCTACGTTTCCTGTTAAAATCGTTCAAACACGAGTACGTATTTTCAGTTTCTTTCAAGCAATCTCTTTATGCATAACTAACTATTCCTACGTTCGTCGTCGGAATCTGTAAATTCGTTATTCGCCGCACTTGTATTTTAAGATTCACGTGTAATAATATCTTTATACGCACATCGATGTCTCTCGATGAAACATTAAAGACCGGAAGGAATATGACCAAAGTTGAGAACAAACTAGGAAATGAATTATAACGCGAAGGCTAGAAATTCGAATATCTTAGAAAATTCTTAGTACCATAGCCCTATATTATAACGATACGAATGAATCATTCGTAGGAACGCCGATAAGATTAAGTCTCCCGTGAACCACTAACTAACGGTCTCTCGGAGGTGCGAAGGGATAATTAATTTACGATGTTCTAACGGTACCGCGAAGATTGCGACCTTGGTGTCTCTGAGCGAGGCGTGTCCAGCCTAGGAAATCTCAGGAAGCTCGGTAAAAAGGTTGCCCCTACATTAAAGTCGGTGATAATTCTGTTTCTTCGCTAGTCACGGGAACACCACCGCGACGAACCTAACCTGTAAAGCGCCTAATGGTTTCTAATGGATCCCCTTGGCCTAGCCGTGTAATGTCGGTTTCCGCGTCAACCAGCCCGCAAAATAGCCTAGAGCCGGGTCCCTCGAGAGACGCTCCTGCGTCGTTTCGATGCTAATGATAATGGTAACAATATAAGGTTCTCGGAATAGCGTGATCACGGCCACGCTGAATTCTTCCGTATTGCGCGTGTTCGTGCACGCGCGCGTACATCTAGGCGCGCCAGGAGGATAGAGAACGTTACGTTCCATCGTGTATCTTCTGTCTGGCCGCTCTCCTTTCTATTAGCCTCTTTTTTCGTTTCGTGGACGTGCCTCTTGTCCAGAAAATGCACGTCGAAAAGAGGATAGAAAGAGAAAAGATGAACGAGTCGTCAGGTAGAAAACGTCGGTTTTACGCGCGCTCTCCGACTTTTATACATACATACGACCGGCCGTGCGAATGTGCGTGGCTTGAAGCCGGTATTACACGTCCGTATTACGCGTAATGATAGGCCAGGATGGTTCCCATTAACGCTTGGAGCACCCGCGTTTCTACGGCGATCGGCCTTCCACCGAACGGCCACCTAATTACATGGGACAATGTGGGAAGGGGTGGGGTCCAGACCCCTCGTACGTTTGCTTTACTGCCGGCGATTTCTCCAGTTTTATTGAACGAACGAGGACCCCGTCTCCTCCTCTACTGTGCACTCTCTCCTCGTGGAGATCGTTCTCTTCTTCTTCGTCGGGAGTGATGCCGATTCGATGGCACGGCGATCCAAGAACAGGTTGAGCGGCGTGGTTGCGACAGACTCCCTGCAGCCTCGAACTCACGTTTTCGAATACGCCGGTGTAAATATAGCATCTTATAGCGGAGATCGTTTTGGTAATTGTCACACGATCGTCTCGCATCCCGGGGAACTCGCTTCTTTCGGCATCGAAACTGAACACCTAGTAGTTTGTTTTTACGTATTTCGTGGCTCGTGAATTTTCCTAAAGAGCTACTGTAAACGTTCACGCGAGTTTTATACTTTGCAGTCTGCGCGTATGCATACGGTTCCGAGAACTATCTAAATATTATTCGATTTTCATTCTATGTATTTAAAATTGTACGTTTTAGGAAATCGAATACGAGGATCTGGAACTTTATCCGAAATGATTTTATCGATAGGATCGATTTTGAGAAATTAATATACCATAGTATAATTGCTGATATGGAATTGTCTGATCAAGTAATTTAATTCTTAAATTTCTATGTATTACGATCCCTTTCAGAAACCTTGTTCGTGCGATACTTTATCCACAGAAGAAATTAGAGCAGTTTCTATAAAATTCTAGAGGACTCGGTATTTGGACAGAAATTCTATCAATTTCTTGCTATCTATTTGCCCCGTCGTTATTATGGATGTATCGAATCTTGCGTAACTACATACGATCCATAGGAAATCTTGTCAGCAAATTACTGACATAAACGCGTACGTACAAAGAAAGGAGAGACAATTCGTATGATGTATGCAAAGCTGGCGTCAGAAATTTACGACGGTCGTTAAACAACGCGAAGTTAATTCTATTGTCTTTTATGATAATCAGCAACTACCCTTCTCTAATGTCTATGATCAATCGAAGATCGTTGGTACATTCGTTCGAAGAGAGTCAATGCTACTCCCTGACCCTAGTTTGCTCTCGCGACGATCATTGTAACCAGGTAGCTTCGTCGAAGACACCTCGGTTATCCATTCATCTTTACACGGAATTAAGCGTTTGCTACGTACTCGAATATTACAATTCGCAACGTTTCAACCACGTTTGACGAGTGAATGCAACAAATGAGACACGCATACTATAGGGTCTGGACGAATCGTCGTTGGCTGACTGTAATAATACCAGAAGCAATATTTCTTCGGGTTTAACGTCTTTTTCGCAGGCGAAAAGAATCGAGCCGTCTATAGGAGTAAAATTGATACACCGATTGAATTTGAAGAGAAAATCAACGGACGACACAACGTGGACGGTCTAGCTACTGGCAAAGGGCCTTCTCCATTCACATGGTCATCATCATTATTATTATCGTCCCTTCCCATCCCCACTCTCCACTTCTTCTTCTAGTTATAATAATTCATCTTCATCTTCCTAGTTAGTATACCGGATTCATTATTTTGCATACTCCGCGCCACTGCGAGGCAATCTATCAAACCGCTAATTAATCAAAGCCCCGTATTATTGTGCAACGCGAAATGACAATAACTACTCTCGAATCTCCATCGAGAGTTGCCTCTTCAATCTTCCACGCCATTTTCTTCTCTTTCCCCACCTATTTGTTCCGCCTTTTTCTTCCTGTCCCGACGCACGTTCCCTCGACTTCCTGCTTACGACCCGACGTCGTAAACAGACGAGACACACATCGACGAAAAGACAGCCAGGAAATTCCAACGACGCCTATTACGAACGACACCGTGGCAGCGCGTACTTTAGCGCACCATTTTTCGCATATGCGAAAAATCGATGCTTTACGCGCGACGCACGAACCAGTCGACTCGTTAAACCGGACATTTCGATAGGCGAATTTATAACGAGACAGATTTCACTTAAAATTCTCCCTTTATCTACGTCGATAAATCTCGCTTCGGCTCGGCTCGGAGGAATAAAGCACTGACGGTGAATGGGCCGTGTTGCTTTCGCGTATGCTACGACTCAACTTTTCCTTCGTTCTGTACCCGCTTACCAATAAAAAAAAAAAGAAAAAGAAAAGTCGATTTATTATACAAAAAGTTTTGAAACTTCCCAGGAGACTTTTAAGTGAAACGTTTAATCATAATAATTATCGAGTATCAAGAATCAATTACCATCTTTCCTTCATTCTAATCTCTCCTATCATCGAAGCCAATCAGCAAAACCGACTTTACGGGAAATTAGAGAATTACCGAGAGAATCACACGTGCACAAACGTTCGATCATGATTATCTTTACCTCGAGATCTTCCCACTTTCCAATAATAAATATCGTCCTAAAGATATTCAAATCGAAGCTATTTAGATCATTAATAGGCGGTCGTAAATCTCCGTAGGATCTCAGCAGGATATCGGCTTTTGTTTTTTTGATTAAATCAAATGTTCGAGAGGTCGGACGCCAGGGTTTCTCTATTAATTCATCTCGCGTCTCACGAGATCGGTCGAGCGATTCCTCTGGATTTTTGCTTTTCTCTGCACGCCCACGCTTCTTTCATTAATTCCCAAGCTGCGCCAGACACAGCGTACGTCGCGCCACGTTAGCTGGCCTCGTCCACAGGCTCGAGCGGATAATTAATCGCGTATTATTATACGGTAGCTGATGGCAGTCGGTCGAGCGGCGTGTTATTGGTGTGACGGGACGCCAGCACGTTCCTAACGTGGCTCTTCTCCGTTGATATTTCGCATTCGCGTGTTCCGCAAAAATCGTATTTTATGTTCGATAATTGCACACTCTCACCCGTATAATCCCTAACGATATTGCTTATTAATTCCTGCCGCGGAGAATCGTGATAAATGTTTCGCATGCGCGTCGTCGGCGTGCACGTTCCACCGGCAATTAAAGCCGCGAACCTGCTGTGTTACTGCCTCCTCTTTGACGTCGCATGCCACGAATTTCCTGTCGTGCCAAAGGGATCCGAGCACCACGCAACAACAATGGAAGATGCAAGTATTGCAGAAGTTGAAGCTTCGAAGCTTTAAGTGTCAACGTTGAAATTTGTGTCTTTCGAACCTTACATCGGGTAATGTTTAAGTCTTTGAAGTTTTCAGATTGAAACTTTAACGCTCCAAGTTCCATAGGCGTCAGAAAGTGCCACGTTTTATTTGTTTTATAATGGCAAACTGACTGTTTTAATCTTTTCGCCTATCTTTCAATTGTCACCTTTTTTTAATAAAATAGCGAAGGTTCTTGTTGAAGATTCGAAAAAACGAGACTTGTTCTGTCTCTGATTTGTTTCCGATTTTCTGCATATTATTCTGATGGGTAATATTATTTAATACATTTGATATAATTTAATGTCAACGTTCGAACACAGAGTCCCACGCGTCGTTCATAAACAGAAAGCACGACTCGGCGGTCTAAATCTCCACAGCGTCGGATGAGAGTTTTGCAAAATGGAGAATCAACCCCATGGCGCAACTCTTTTACATCGTTTTGTCCGCGAATGCCTTGCAAGCGGTTCCGTCCCCCTTGAGTTAGCTAATTAATCGACGTTTATATTATTATACCGCAGAAGCGATGTGGTAGCGGTTGATTGTTACTGCAAACGACCACATGGGAACGAGATTACTGCAAAGGTTTAATATTCCACGCGTGTATTCCCTCGTAATACCGTGGACGTCCTGTCGACTACCCTTCCTTTCGTGTGTTTCTTTTCCTTATGGCCGAGGTCGATCTGTCCGATGCACCGGTACCGAAGGAGCAGACGGAGAACGGACAAGGAGAACAGTGTTTTACTCGTTTCGTTTGTTTAGTGGCTGCTTAACGACTTGATCATTCGTTAATAGGAATGTGGTAAGATTTTCAGTGTTCTCTTTGTGGCTTCATAAATGAATCCGTAGTTGACAGTCTTAACAGGAGGCGTCTTATGGAAGCGGCTGGCATCGGCGCAGATTCCTGTTCTCCCTTTTATTTCGACGACTTTTATGACAGGCTGAATATCAATTTACTTGTCACGTATCTTTATGTATGAAATTAAATACTTACGAGCGTCTCAGGAGGAATATGGTTAATTGGTTATATATTAATTGAAAAGTTCGTAACAATATTTAGATAAGAAAGGCAGCAAACGCTGAAACCTTCGCTTCTTTGTGTAATTCGAACTTTAGTAGGGAGTGTTACTTTCACAGACACCTACATTTAATGTAGATAAATAAAATAACAAAACTGTCCGATTGGTCGCTCAATGCGCCGTGTTACTCAAGGAACATCCATGTACGTTGAATGTGCTGAATAAAAGCGGATAAGAAAACACGATAAATGGTAAGAAACTATGCTAGCGATTTAAGCACCATATTACTCGAAAGTGGGGAATAAACATCGAATAAAAAATGGATAAAGAATTTACCTTATAAGAGTATCAAGTATATTAATATTCTAATCTACATATCTACATATCTACATCTTAAAAAGAAATTAAAAAAGAAATCACATCGTTATTGTAGGGATGTCTACGTTAAGCATAGAGATATTTCTCTAAGTTGCAAAATAACGTGAATAAAATGTCGTTATCGGTGACATCTGTCATCGTTATCCTATTTAACGAAACATTGTAAAATCGTAAAAAAGGAATGCCTTGCCAATTTACTAATGAATTTGTTGGTGTATTGGTGTGCAACAGGCCTTTGATCGTCAAACCGGCTCTCCCGTTACCAAAAGTTCGGTTCTCTCAAGGACCCGACGCCTTCACGCCTCAAAAAGCCTGGTAATAAATATTCTTCTGACCTAACGCGACAAAACTGCCGGCTGTTACAGCCTGAACAGATAAGGATTCTCACATTCGCAATCATGCTGTCGACGCGCCGCGCATCCGGGAGAAATATATCGACCAAGATTTTTGTCTCGTCGCGAGCTGCTTCAGCGACGCCGGTACTAGAAGAGAAAGAAGGAAAGTGGAGAGAAAGAGGAAGAGGAAGAGAGAAAGAACCGCGCCTGTCCGCCTGTCGGAAGACGGATGATCTGTGTCGTCCTATGGCAAAAGCAAAACCGTCCCGCGTCCGCAAGAAGAAACGGAAAACGGCCGCTTTGTCGCGAGTTCGCCGATCGCCTTCGGAATGAACGTTTAACGCGTAAAAGGCCACGCACTCGTCACCCCTCCGCGTGTATCTCGGCCGAGAGTTTTCGATATGCGCCACCGATCTCTCTAAGTCGATGGGATTTCTCTGGTTGCGAGATTCTCGATGGTCGATAGACGCGCGCGTCCGGTTCGGTGGAATTCGAGCGGAGCAAACAAACGCGGACCGCCGTGGAATAAAGATACGAGCCTCCGCGAGGGATTTCCTTTTTTACCACGAACAACTATGTCGTTTCAACGTTCGGTTTTGTCAAATCGAAATTACCGGGAGCACGCAGTATGCAGTTGACCACCCGTGTCTCGCGTTTTATTCAATGAACACGATTAATTTTTTTCCCCCTCCATCTTAGAAGGAAATATTTTTATTTGCGATAATCGCGTTTACCGATTTTTACTGATTTCTATATTCGATGGATAGCAGTAATTTTAGCTCTATAAACGACTACGTGTGTAAATAAACCGTGTACTTTTCGAGAATTAAATGACTGATGATTAAGACTGCCAGAATGTTCACTTCAATGTAAAAAAATTCGGCTTATGTGCATGCAAAGATATACATTATAGCTGGATCTTGTTTGCAATTGAAAAATTTGCCGACTTTTGCAATATATCTAGCGATTAGCAGCATTCTTTCCTCGATTTTTCTACTATTTATTCGTCATCCTTGGAGAGACACGAAAAACGCACATATTTAAACCATGAACGTGCCTTAGTAGCTCAAATACGAAATAATTATTAATGCGTGACATAAAAAACAGTTCATACCGGAAGACTTAATATACGGTAGTTAAAAACGATAATATTTCAATCTGCAGTTTTTCGCAGAAAATATAAACTCGCATATCGAATTTACACGTATACGAATACACGGAACTTTATTACGAACAGTTCGATCTACTTGTCGAATGGAGGGTCTCGATAAGAGGTGGTCGGCTCGAAGCATCGGAGAGCCACCGTCACGGTCACTGGCGGCAGCTTTCGACGTACAAACTTCCGAGTTTAACGGTGAAGTTACAAACGGCTCAGTCGGTGAGCGAATTTCTGGAACGCGCGGCGGCACGCTCGCGCATCATCCTCCTTTGCTGGAATTCCAGGAAAGCTCGCGCAATATGCAACACGCCCCGAAGAAGAACGTTTCGTTCGAAATCTTGCTGTGCGATCAATATCGACCGACTAAAAGAGGGAACGAACGATGGAAAATGGAGGAACAAGAAGAAGAAGAGGAAGAAGAAGAAGAAGAAGAAGAAGGGGAGGAGGAAATAAAAAACGAAGGAGAAGAAAATGAAGAAGACCATGGGCGCATCGGGCACGAATTATCGACGTGGTTCGATTTACTGGCTCGAACCAACCGACGCGACGCAGTCTCCGTGGTCAGTGAAAGACACGAGGGCGATCAGGGAAAAGGAAGACGCGGGAGAGGGTCAGAAAGAAACTCTGGACGCCAGCTGGAAGGGAGAACCGCGATCGTTCGATGCCATAGTGGGGCGTCAGATCGGTTGTACGCGTGGAAAATGGGACTGGTTTTTATCGGAATCGCCTGGTGCACCTCCTGCGGGAGGTATGCCTTAATGTTTAATGCAGGCCCCTATTGGAATTGCGCGTGTACCACGTATAACGAAAGCTGGCTCTTCGGATCGCGTCCTCCGCGTCGACGTCCGCGAGTCTGACATAGCTGAGGTCGCGGCATCCCAGACTCGCCCAGTATCCTGTCCACATTTCCTTGGACGTCTAGTCGCGTGACTCTCTCCGCGATATTTATTAATAGAATAATTTCGAGCGTTGCGCCTCTTGGATAAATAACGCTCCCCTTTCGCCGCCGGTTCTAGCCAAGGAGGCACGAGCGCACGCGATCGCCTCGTAGATTCTGCCCGTTGACGGCTCGCTCCAAGGAACGCAAACATCGCGACTATGTTTCGCGGATAATTCCAGGGGCACGCTGAGTTTTCAGTGCAGTTGCTTATCGTTATACACATTTATGCTTAAGAGATTAACGGCCATGGGTGATTGCGAGTTATTATTCCCTTGCTAGGTTCAATAGCAGTGACGGTTTCTTCTGGTAAATTTAAGAGAGGTTTTAGTTTCTCTCCCTCTTAGAGAAGAGAATATTTCGAAGATATTAGAGGATTTCGAAGTAATAACGTAATAATAGTATTATTATATGTACGTATAGTCTTCTGAGGATACAGTAAGTGCCATATAAACGAAGAAGTAGAATAGGTATAATGGTACGACGTAGAGTAAGAGCAGTATAAGTAGAATAGGTCAACGAGGTTTACTAGGTATGTTCATAACTAAGATTTGTAACTTTGCTCAAGTAATGGTACAGCATATGACACACCAATATTTCACTACCAATTTATCTATCGTAGTATCGATGATGTTGTACCATCAAATCCATCCACATACCATCATCGTATCGATGTACTCAACTAATCAGAATCCCCGAAACTCTAGCACATACAGCACAGCCGACAGAAATTACGTGTAAAAGAACGTAAAACGTAGCAAGCTACTACTCGATCGACGCTCGATAATGAAAGACACCGTAATATTATACTACCAATTTATCTCTCCTACCATCTCATTTCTAACTATTCTCAAACACGCCACAATCACATCTACTTTAACCAAAAATTCTAACATGTTCGGTAGGCATAAAGCGAAAGAACGGTTAAAAGAAGAAACAAAGAGAGGAACGATTACGCGTAGCTACCCTTCCGTGGCTCGAACACGCCTTCTGCCTCCTTCTCGAGGAGGAACTCGCGCGGAACCGCTCGGAAGATCGGCCGATAACGGGTGCAGCCCCTGTGCGGTGCCTTCGGAGTTGCAGAGCAATACGCGCGTCCCGCTTTATTGCGGAACGCCTCGTTAATAAAGCGGCGATCTTTTTTTAAGAACGGCGCAGCTCGCGAGTCGGCAAGCGGCGGGGCACGAGCGATCGAGGAAGCGGGAACGGGATGACCGAATCCGGGATGCGTTCTTCGCTCGAGATCGCGCCGATAACGTGTTGCATTATTAATCGATCCACTGCGGAAGAGCGATGCAGGGAGATCGATAAAATTAATTTTCTCAACCATACGCGTGGAGGGCAACGCGAACGCTCGCACCCGAATCGCACGCGATCCTCGCGAGCCCGATCGATCACGCAACGATTTTTGGTGTTTTCGTTATCCGTACAGTCGTTGAGATTTTGTTCCGTCATGCGTGCATAGGGTGTTGCGATTAATGTTTCAGAGGAACGTGCCTCGGGACGACGAGTTCAAGTATTGTTTCGTAAGTATTTCTCAGTCAAGAGTCTTCACTTTTTGATCGATCAAGCTATAGTTTCATGAATTTTCTACTTTGATGTTCATCTAATTACAATTCGTGTAAAACGAGGCTAATTCGCTTGAATTAGGTGTAGACCGTGTCCAATAGGAATTATGTTTCAAATTTGAGACGATGAGTATCTTCGGATTTCAAAGACGTGTATCTTCCTTTAACTTTCGTTTAAAATGATAAGTTGCTTTTCGGTAACAGTTTCTAAAATGTAAGAACAGTGCGCGTATTTTAAACAAAATGATTAAATAAGGAAATTTGATAACGAGAATATCAACAAAAAGTTCCTAGTACAAGGCAAACGAACGTATACGTAAACTATCTCGGTCAGTGTACTCCAAACTTTCACAAACATAAAAATTCCCGTGTTCTATCCCTCCAACTAGGCAAACACCATCACTCAAAATCTCTATTTTTTGTCTCAGCAATTAGAAAAATTCACGATACAGCAAAATGATAAGTTTACCGAAGGCCAATAGGGACATGGACGAGGCTGAGTGCCGGTTCTGCTCCCGGTATATTCCGGATCCAGAGGGTCTCGGCGGGCAGCGGAAAAGAAGGGAGGCCATCAGCGTGGAGCGTGGTGGGGCGGGGGAGGTAGACAGGGGGATCACATACTCGTTGGCCCACTACTTGTACCCCCGCGATACGCGTTCCGCATTGATATTATTTCATTAACTTTTTGCCGGTCGCCTCGCTTGTTGGAATAGTGGTCTCGTCGGTCGGCAATCTCCTCCTACGGTTACTCCACCTTCTTCGGCCTCCCTCTGACTACTCTTCGATCTCCTACTCCGCTTCTCGTGGTCTCTCGCCGACTGAAACAACCGAGAGAAGCCAAGGAGCATCACCAGTATCGCTCCTCTTTCATCCTTTTGCTGGATTCGAGACCGTACACCTGCTACCACCGCCTCCTCGCTAGATGTCCCGAAACCGTTCTTCCTGTGTTTCTTTCCGTGAAGGAATCTTGGTCCGACGCGACGCGGACCCGTTCCTCTTCCATTAGCCGCTGATAATTGCCCGGACTTAATTGGGGCGTTGTGCACCGTCACGGACGAAATCGGGGAGGATGCTAACCTGGAAACTCGCAGGTTTCTTCTGGCCTTTGGGGAATCGTAGTTTTTGCCCATTTGCGAGAACTCTTTTCATTCTCGTCTTGTTTTTTTTTCTTTTTTTTTTTTTTTTTTAGTAGAGCGTTGCATGATAGCGGATCGATAGTGGTATTTTTGGACCTGTGTTTTAGGTTTCAGCGTTATCTTTTATTTTCTTTTTGTTACATTGTCTACAGTGGTATAATGTATCGAGGGATAGATGAAATGATACAAACACCTAATTTAAGACCCTGCTTTAACGAGTTCTTGCCAAAAATGAAATTCATTAACGTATCTCTTCAGAGGCTTTTAACTGCACAACTATCTAGTTCGATCTACAAATAAACCACGAATCTGACATAATCAAAAGGCAAAGTTAAAGGATAATATTATATCCGTGTCTTCTGCGTTTGATCAACACGGCATATTACTAATCTTAAGCTTCGCAACCCAAGAGGTCGGTGAACCAGAAAATTATTTCTACCTGCACTACCTCCCATCTCGAACACCAAATTTCGCAAAAGACAATGACTGCGAAGAATTTCATGCGAGCGAAGATCACGCGGCGCGATTTCGTAGCTCGCGAAGTTCCAAAATTTACCGAGAAGACCATGCAGAATTCGAGTCTGCTAGGGAGTCGGCATTTCAAGCTCGTATCCGCTTCAACTCGACTGTCTGTCCTCTCGTGTGTCGCTTTCCGCTCGCGCCTCTGCCGGGATTTATGGGGATTTACACGAATTTATGTGCGTCCAGGGGACATGACGTATCCCTTTGGCCCGCTGGTCGCGCGCGCGCACTGGTACCAACACGAGGAACCAAGCGAACCAACGTTCCTGCCGGTTCGACCGGCGATCCATCATCGTAAAAAGTGTTTCTCTTCTCCTCGCGTTGCGGCACCGCTTGTGTAGATCTGGCTGGTCACGAGTCGACGGTTCGTCTGGGTCGTCGACGATCATCCGCCGATCGATCGATCGATCGTATCGCGTCGGTCAGGTCAGTACGATGTAAAAAGAATTCCACCTCGTCCTTTTCCGATCGCGAGCTTCTTTTGGCTTCGCACCGCCTCCTCGCGATTTTTACCTCACGTCCACGGGATCTTTGCTCCCTTTTAGATCGCGTCGTTTGCTTCTTAGAGGATACTTTCGAGAATTCGGAGGCAGTGTTTCCCTTCTTTGGATCTCGATAATTATCATGAACTTTGGAACGAAGAAATGAAGTTGTTATTGATTACGTGGGAATATGCGTACCCACTGGAATTTTTTGGGTGAAGACGATCAAAGAAGTCGAGGGGATTTAAACGTTGGATTTCATTAATAGGTAAGAAATTGTTTTTAAATGTCGGAATATCTTGTAGGGGACTGTTTTCAATGGGCAAAATGTTTGTTAAGAAACTGTTTGCAATACGCAATTTCAATTTTTGATACAATTCCGCTGATCTCCTAATTTTGCAGTAATAGCAAAGTAGTGGAAACAAAGTAATAGCGAAATACGGATTGTGAAGCACTTGAAGGTAAAGTAACTTGATACAAGAATATCATTGAATAAACATGATGTACATGGATCATTTAACACATTATAGTTGTAATAGTTCTTTCTATTCTCCTCTTTTTACGGTCTAATTGCATCCTCGAGTGAAAATCCTTTATCGCTGATCTTCAATGATATATCCATGTATTGCGACATAGAAAAGGAACAATTGTAAAAATCACAATAAATTACGAATCACACAAGTTCGTAATATTTTCTAGCAGCGCTGCGAAAAATCATGGCTAAGAAGGTAAGTATAAAATTTGATTGAAATCGATGTCTTAACGTTCTTTCCGACTCAACCAAATTTTTCCTGCTGTCATCAGAAGTTTCTACACGCTGCAGCGAATTCGCGGATTTATTGTTGCGATCGTAAAACTGTCAGCCGATTCGCCTACGGGTAAATCACTCGAGGCGATGATCGAAGAAGAGAGAAGAGGAAAGAGATCTATCGGCGGCAACCGTGGCCCTTGAACGCGTGTCTCGTAAAACAGCCACCATCGAATGCTAATGGCGGGTAGCGTGGTTTTTATAGGGTCGATAATTTGGCCGAGGTCGAAGGTCGAAAACTCGCTACGAGGATATACGAAGTGTGAAATATATTTAAATAACCCTCGTGACCGGTACTTACTGCTGCCGATTATTTATTTCCCTTGCTTCTTCTATCTTTTCTTCTTGAAAATATTCCCGAGAAATTTATTTTCGCCAGCGAGGAAAATCTCGTTATTAATTCGATGAACGATTCTCTCTGAGTCGATGGACAAGGCGATCGCATTATATTCTCACGTTCTTGAAACCTACTTCGGCACAGAGGAGAAGATTTCTCGTGATAGCGCCGTGGAAACGACACAATTGATTGTGGAATCTGTTGGATTGGTAACCGTAATTCGTTTAGATAGCGAGATCCGGTTGGTTATAGTTTGAAGAGGGTTCTTAAAGAGCTTAACTTTCGGAGACCGTTTTTGGATAACGGAGAGGTTTTGGACAACGGGAAGTCGACCGACTCGAAATACGTAATCAGCTGTTCCGAAACGCACATCCGCTCATCCGGTGGAGCGTGTGAACTTTTTCGCAGAAACGAGGTCGATGCTTCGAACAGGCAACGGTAGAATCCGTATTATCGATCTATTTGATACGACTCGCAAATATCGTACATTTTATCTCACGTTAGTATAACTTTCTATCAATTTCAAGCATAAGTTCGTAAGACGAAAGATCTCTAAGAATCTTCGCAAATGTCCGAGTTTCGGTTTCTTCAATGTGCCGCAGAAATTTCCAAATTTAACAAAGAATCAAGAGTGTAGTTGCATTCAGCTATAGTAAGTACGATTCGGCGCATTATCTGGCCGATCGTCGAAAGAGGTATATTTCAGGGAAATTTCGAATTTCTGTCTTCTGGATTGAGTGTAGGCGGAATACGGATATCTGGTATATTTGTTTATTCTTATCGAGGTTGACCGATAGAATAACGAATGGATGAATTTTTGTAATAGAAAAATATATTGAAATAAATAAAGGTATAAGTATAGTGTATGCTGATCCAGATCCTCACTCTTACAGTGTTACAATACAATAGAAGCTATGATAGGAAGCACGTTCGTATATTTATAGCAAAGGATATTACCAAAAAGTTTACCTTGTAGCTCTAGCCGAAGGCCACAAGAAACAGCGATAGAAATCTGCTTATAGCTCTTTTGTTTCTAGACCTTGCAACCCAAAACACAATTTATAATCAAGGGCACAATAATATGGACCTCTCCTTTTCGAATTTTTTTTTCACTAAATTCTATTCTCTTCTGTTGAGGTTATTAGATGTATAATGAGAGAGACGCGTGGATAAATTATAAGGTAGAAAAATATATTTGAAATACGGAAGTGAAAAGTACAAAAAATTGAAATAATAATATGAGCTGGTCCAGATCCGCACGCTAACAGTGTTACTCTATAACTGAAAAACCCCGAAGCCAACGTCGCCTGTCGAATGTTTATGGTCTGCCTTTGTCGCAGTCTTTTGTTTATACGCTGTCGATGGCTTCAGTGCTTTAGAAAGCTGGAAAGACCAGATGTAGAGTTTTCTTAAAAGCGGTGACCTTCAACGTCTTCGTAACAGCGGTCTCCAGGTCACGGATATAGAAAAGTGAAGATGTAGAGTTTTTCTTGAAGTAATTTTACATACTCAAAGCTCACTCCACGAAGTAAATTTCAAGAACTGGCAGGAATCGAACGTCAACCAACCAACGAAGTAAACTGCCAGTCTAACTGTTGCAAGTGCAAATGGACAGAAAGTAACAGACAACTCCCACTAAATATTTAGTCTGCCTTAAATTCGGTAGAAATTGAGGTACGCGGCGGACGCAGTAGAAAAAGAAACGAAAGAGCAGACCTCCAAGACGAGCGTGCGCAGCGGCACGGCGAGGCGCGGCGTGAAGGAATTCGCGACGAGGAAGAGGTCGCGAGCCGAGGGCAGCCCGGAAACGCGATATATCCCGAGGGCTGTCCCTCTTGGTTCTCGCTTGATATCGGCCTGGGCCACCAATATGCGGCCTTTCCGGCTCGCGGGAACTTTGCGAAACTGCGCAAGCACGCCGCGCAATTTGATTCGGGGTGGCCCGGCTCTTTTCTCTTGGACTTACCAACATACGTACGCTTCTCGTAACGGTACGCTCTTGAACCTCGGGCCGAGGTAATTGGGTCCGTCTACAGCCACTTCCGGTTCAGCCGCTCGCTCAGAATCGGTACTTCATCAGGTACGAGAATCACGTCCACCGATACTCTTTCTTCCGCTACCTGGAAACGTAATATTGATGCAACAGGTTGATGATAATAATTTGGACGATATATTGATTGACCCAAGTGTTCTTTTGTGATTGATTTATTTGATTATATTCAGCGTATTATACAATTTGGTAAGATTCGAAGAGAATTATTTATTACGTAGGTACTTTCACAAAATGATGCGTAATTGGTTATGGTATGTATTTTAATTTGAACATTTATTATGGAAGAATTTTAAGAATGTATTGTGCGTGTTATGCGACATTTTTGGAAATTTCATTAACACTACATATAACGAGACACGACTATCGCGCGATTACACTGGTAAAATTTGAAATCAATTCGATGTATTTAACTTGATAATTTTATTCGATCACGCTCATGCGTTGCAATATGCGTTATTATTTTACGTGCACGTGATACTTTTTAATCTGTTACGTGGAGGCGCAATTGATCTGGGAATAAACGAAGCAGGATCGATTAAATCGCAAGGTAAAATTAATTCGGCCATTCGGACACAGATATTAATCTGTCAAAATTGCATTAAAAAAAATCGATATTATTTATAGCGTAGTAATTTGTCGGAGCGCGATTATCGAGGTTTTGTATATGTCCTGATTTCAATCAAAGGGAAAGGAGAGAAGTCGAAGGAATAAGAAGCATATTTCAATGCCCCACTATTTCCGTATGTAAATATTCAATAACTTCTGAAACTTGCGGCAATAAAAATCGTATTTCGTGGACTAATATATTTTATCACTTTTATACTTATTTTATACTTCATACATTTCGTCCCATTTTTCTTATAATTTACGTTTATACCCAGAAGAAATAAACAGTTCGCGCTCTAACGAATTTTAAAGCATATCTATAAATCTACCGGTGATCAAAAACTCTTATTTATTCAGAACGGTAAAATCAACGTTTCATTTGCATGTTAACCTCCTGGAGTAATCGAACGATTGTTTCTCCCATCTTTATTACCGTAACACAGAAGTACCGTTGAACGTGTCTCAACATTCACGACGATACGCAAGCGATTTATACAACCAATAAATGAGACACGAAGAGATACAGAGAAGAAACACGTGTAAGACACGAACCGTGTACGATTCGATCGATCATTACGAATGAAAACGCAATGGTAACAGGTCAATTATATGGTACCAGGGCTTCTAGTATCTCTTATCGAAAGGATCGTTCGTTTGGCCATTTGTCGTCGGTCGATCCCGAGGCGGGTGTCCCGAAAAGGCGTTACACCGTGTCGCGTTTCAATCTCCCCTCGGATCTGAGAGAAGGAAGGATCCCGCGCGTGCATGTCTGGTATCTACAAATGGCAGAACAGTATCGTACGATCGATTCCTATAGCGGATCGTGCATGCTCGATTCCTCGAAGAACGGCCGCGACTACGTTTTCTCCCTCGCTTTCCACCAGCTGTGCGCCTCTCCCAGTTGGCTAAGAGAGCGAGGGAAAAATCGTCGACACAATGCCGGTGCTTCCCGGAAGGTTGCCAATGCCCGTAAGCATCGCATTAGAAAAATTGGCGGACATTGTTGTGACCGGTCATGCCGCTTCTAGGAATGCGTGTCTCGCAAATTGCCGACCTGTTGTCCGCGCACTGTCTCCCCGCCGACTATTCCTCGCCTTTTGTGCTGTCCTCTCCGTGGGATTCGATGGCCTTTTCTTCTTTAAACGGAGATGTGTATGGTATTTAAGTTGGGGAATTCCATATTTCTTTATATCGTATAAATTGGAACTACAGTAAGCGAAGAAATGGTAAATGTAAGAAAAGAACACAGCGCGGACAAACAAACTGTGGATGTAAATAAACAACGTTAGGACGTGAACAAACAAACTTAATATATCAATAAATATAACAACTATGTAACTATCCAAAACATTTCTTTGTGGTATACCATTACCAGCTTCTACATACAATGAAACGATACTCTATCATAATCCAAAGAACATCCAATACCAAGTACTGAACCATCCTAAAATCTACTAAAACCGACGAAACAATTTTCGAATAAACATTACAAAATATCCCTTCGCGTTTTTACCAACGTTACAAAGAAATTCTTTCAAATTCTCGATACTAAGTCATAGGTATCGTCAAGTTCTTACTTTGATTATTCCCTCCAATCGTCAGTAGCAAGAAAGCTTCTTCTCAGCCCATATGTAACCTACTCAGTCGCTTCAGAGAACCGAGAAATAGAGAAATAGATTCGTTCGGTCGAGAAAAAGTTGCGGCCATCCGGTTTCCAGGAAGAAATTAATGAAACACATCGAATAACGTTGCGTAGCGGTTACAGCTTATCGCAAGGCTCATTACTTGGCCGGGGAACGAGCACGAGGACCGACCGGCGCGCCTATTAGATCTGTCGCGTATCTCTTCCGGCGAGCTAATAGACCGTCGAAGGTCGATTCCTGTCCGATTTCGCTGCCAATCAGCTCGCGGACCGAACGGTTCGTCGGTTGACACGACCAGGACGCCGGTGTCCGGTACGATGCTCGTCGTCGAGTGCGCGCAGATCGTAAATCGACGAGAGACAAGAGTGTCGCGGCGAGGTAGAGTCTTGCTCGTCAGCCAATCAACGGGACGAGCACCTCCGATAAGCGATAAATCACGCGGCTTTCGTTCCAACCGTTCCAGCCTGGAACCACGCGTGTTCCTCCAAGTGTTCTCCGCAATTAGTGTCAGCCCCCCTTCTGATCGATCGTTCCGCCGCGGATTCTTCGCGAACGACACACGGCCCTCCCTCCACGACTTCAACGACGCGACGGCATCCTGACCCACGCCAACGCCGCACCTCTGACGACTCTGTTCCTCGAACTCTTTACGATCGGTCATTTCTACGATCGCGAACAGGACACCTGCAAACGTGTCCCGGTTTCTTCTCCCCGTTTCGGCAGATTCAAACTACTGCATCGCCTCGGTATGGAATCTTGAATGTTGTTCAAAGTTCTTGCGATTCAAAAAGTACACGACTGGCAGCGAAGGTTAAACATTTTTCGGATGTTATTGGAGATTCGACGACATTATTAATTTTTTTGACTGGTATCGCGTGTAGAATTTTATCGATAATAAAGTAGTGACAGTTAAGAAATAATAATAGGATATAAATAAATAATAATAGGCGATAATAAAGTAGAGAGGTAGAAAATGTTGATATTTCTGGATACTGTACTTTAATATCCTTGTTCAACGCATATCGATGTATGTCGACAAAGGCCAAGTTTTTCAAGTTTTTCTTACACCCTTACGATATTTAACTGGTGCATCAAGTTATACGTGGATATAATTGGTATACTTTATTATTATTTGATTGCTTCGATGACTGGAAAGTAAACCTCGTTAACTCCACACAAATTGATGGCCCGATTTTTGACAAACTAAACACTGATCATGAATGCTGATATTAAAAAATTCAAAGTTAAAAGAATATAGAGCTACCCGGTTCCATTGCTGGGCAACTTATTTGAATACGTCATATGCTTCCATTCTCGACAAGTTTACAATAAAAGCTAAACTAATGCACGAGGTGAAACGTCGCGGCAATAATTTACACCTTTCCCTTATAATCCTTGCAAAATTCTCAGGAGCGACGCACGCGCTCGTTCACATGAGAACAGCGGCAATTACTCTCGGGTTTCGATATCGATCTAACGATACACGATGTTTTACACTTTTATATTTTCCATGCTTTCCTTCTCCTCTATTACAACTTACATAACGCGATATGAAACATGGCCCGGTTGAAATATGCTCCTGGCGCTTGTTTCTATTTACTCACTACATTCGGTACAGTAATAGAATCCCGTAGTCCGTTCACCGATAAAGCAATTTTGTAAAGTGAAACGAAAGGGATCGATCTAACGGGCGGTCGAATAATTAAGGAAGCCGATCGATTGGGAAATCGATACGTCTAACGCAGAGACGAATCTGAAACGGTGACTATGCCGCCTAATTCCATATGTGGTAATTCACGATCGATAATATATCTGTGGAACGCGATGTATCCATTATGATCCTATCCATTACGCGGTCGCCCCGTCACAAACCATCCGTCTTGATCTATCGCGAACCGATCCAATAGAATTAGAAACCATAAACTGGAACCCAAGCCTGGCCTCTAATCGTGGACCTGTCTTCGATAAAATATCACTGAGATCCCCTGGCTAGGCGTATTATTGATTCAACGACCGCCTGTAAATCTCCAGGCACACGACGAAATTAAGTCATCGTTTGATAAATCGTATCGATTCGCCGCGTCTTATTTTCGGGCCAGAAGGTCCGACGTTCGAATCAATTACACACGAATCTGTAACATTAATTTCCTGTGACGCTGTTGGGTGAAAGTACCTGCACTCTACCGATTTTCGTGTCACTGCATCCTTTATATATGTATATTTTTACTTTCCTTCTTATCTTCCGAATGTTTTATCACTTATCCCTACAATATTCTGTAATCAGCCATAATCCATACTTCGCGAATGCAGCTTCGAATTGATTTGCTATTCTTGAATCTTCATAATTCTCCAAAATTGATCTAGCATTAAATTTCCACATATTTCCGAAAAATCAAACTGCGTTGATCTGTGTGGTATAAACAAAGTTACAAGTTTCCGACTATTTAATTTCATTTATGGAAATTCGAAAGTGTAACTGTACAGCCGTAGCGGTCATCGGATGGGTTTCATTTCCGTTGGTTTACGGTTCTCATCGGAGGAAACGTTCTTCGAATAGCTCCACGAACCAATGCAATCCGTCGTTCGCGACAAGATTGTCAGACTTGTTGCTGTTTACTCATGAAGAAAGATGACACGATTCGACGGAAAGCTACCGTCGATCTAGTAGGAGGAAAGAAGCGTGACGACCATTAGAATTCCATCCCAATGAGAAGAACGTTTGAAATCTTCAAAGTGTGCTTTTACGATCACGCGTGATCGTTTTCAACATCACTTTGATTTTTATACCCACTCCTGTATGTTGTTTTTTAATTTTAAATCATGAAGCTTACCATATTATCAATATATCAACAATATGCTGGTCCATCAATTCTATACGACTTCTTCGTAGCTGTTCGCTTGGTTTATACAATAGAGTTGTTCACAATATCGATCGTCTAATTGTCTCTAGCAGTTCCTCAAAAAGAAATCAGAAAATGCAGTAGAGAACTTGACAAGGACACATCTGTCCATATGTTAACTTAAATGCTACTCGAACGTACCATTTTCTCATTGCCTACATTGTAGCAAGCAGAACGACGAATAAAAACATCAAGAGCGAACAAAACAAATCAATAATAGGCAAATATCATCTTCTAACCTGAGATTTCACTAATAGCTACATAACACGACCACATGACAATTACACAAAATTCGATAAGTCGCCGCTTGATAAAAAGAGAACAAATCAAGACTGGCTCATCTTCATCGACGATCGATTATCACATCAAAATCCTCCAAAGCTCTACGTAGAAGACTGCGAAACCAATTTCGACGATCCGATATCGCATGCAATGGCTCTATGAAATCCATCGTTTTTCACTTTTTCCCCTATTTTTTTTCTCATTCCTTTTCTGCCCATTTCGCAAACGTACGGACGCGAAGGAAGACCTTTTTCTCTGCCGCGGGCGCAATATCTCGACGTATTACGAATTACGAAGGAACCCGATGCCCAACTGGAGCTCCTCATGCCACTCCCACCATATAATCAGGCTTCTTGGCCCGCCACTGCTGGATGATGGCTTGCGTTCTCTTTCTGCCTCTTTCTTGCCCCCCTCCCCCTCCCCTGAACTCCCCCAACCGCCCCGCGCGAACCCCTGTTTTTCTTTACGTCGTTTCCTTTCCTTTCGCGGCCACCTTGGCCTTCTCTTTTCTCTTCAGTGTGTACATCTTCACGCGCGGTAACCAATAAAAACGGTTTCGGTAATGAGCGGTTGCTCGCATCTCCTGTTCGGGGCCCTTCGCCTCGAATGCTTTTACGCCCCTGAACGTAGAACCCTCCGGGCCATGCCGTGCGCGATCCCGCCGCTGGCTTCGATAATTTCCGGCTCCCGAAAGTGAAATTCGCTGACAGCGTCGATGGACGTTCTGCCGAGCCTGTGCTCTTTCAACGTCGCGTTTCTTCCATGAGTGTCTTGGTTGTTCAGTTTTGCGTCTGCTTCGAAGGTTATCCTGAGGTACGGTTTGAGTCACCTGAGCTTCGAGATCTTGAAATTTAATCTTCAACTTCGCACGCAATATCAGCGTTTGACATGGCAACGATAGGACGAGAAAATGCTGTGCAAATACTTTACTTCCAAGGAAAAATATAAGAAAAACAAGGAAATAATTCGAATAACCCGGTGAAAGGGTTATTCGTAACAATGAGGAGATATTATATAACGAAATGAATGATAAAATAGCTTCCGCAAATAAATATACACAGGCTATTGAATTACGTATGTAATTACAAGTGAAAACATAAGTTATTTAGTTGAACAAACCAATCTCCTTTTAATAAGTACGGCGTAATGTATCCTTCATTTACTTCTTTTAGATATTTCCAAAAGATGACAGCTTTCTGTCATTTATTTTTTGTTAATTTTCTAGCTGAAGAAACTAAGACAGACGATTGGAAATTATTCAATCGTAAGTTTGAACTTGTTTGAAGTTGTCAGGATAATAAAGTTATATTCCTCGATACGTTTGATTATACAATTCCTCGGTTGTAGTATTAACGACACGTTAAACATAAACGATGAATCTACGCGAAGCATTATAGAACAAACCAACGCTACACTAACTGCAACTAATATCATACCAATGCGAACAAGGGCAAATACTTAACCTCGGAGTGAAATAAAAACACATGGTCTTGATAATACGTGGTTAGCTAAATACTTTTTAAATTTAAAAATTGTTTCCGCGCGTAAAGTAGTATATATAGCCTATCGTGCTATTGCCCTGCAGCCTTTAAATGATTATTTCATAATACTACACTCTGACCGGGTTGTGTAAACGCTTCTGAACGTAACGATGCAAACAGGAGAGTGAGCGAGGGGAATGCGAACGAAATAATCTTCTTTCTTCCTACAAGATTCAGCGTAAGTATCATGCATGGAAGGATAAAAAACACGTTTATTGCCTCTGCTACAGTCATTCGACGAAGACCTATATATTTCGCATTTATTACAAGCGTAGCCCCAAAGAACTAGCTTGGAAATCGTTGCAATTCAAATTGAGTCGGGTAGTCTCAATTTTCTGATCTAGTAAACGATTAATTGAAAAGTCAAACGGCTTTAACCACGTTCATGTTAGGTGGAGCATGAGCCAATGAGTAATAACTCGACGCGAACGTAAGATAGATTGCCTTAAAAACACGAGCGCCGCACTCGACTGAGCAATATTTTCTGTTGGCCGCGGTCCGTTCGCCGTTTAAACCGAACGGTTTTAACAAATAGACTGTCAGACGAAAATTCAACGATGCTTCAACCATGACCGTAACGATTTTTCTACGCCTTCCGCTTTGTTTGACGTCAAAATTGAGTTTCTGAACGGTACAACTTTTTATCGACCCCTTGACCGGATACTGGCAAGCCGCATATTACGTATCTGACGAAGTAACGTTCAAGTCGATCCAGAAATCGAGTACCTTTACCAATGGCAGATAATTACAATTGTAAGGGTTATATTGCAACCCTTTTTACAACGATTAATTGTAGAAAGAATTGCTTCGTATTAAAGGGATATTAAAACCGAGGAAGATTTCATCGAGTACAACAAGCTCTTATCTCATCTTGTAATAGTACGAAGAAAGAATACACAACCAGCTAAGGCTTTTGGGCCACTTAGCTCGATATCTTTTCAAAATATTCATCGAACGAAGGAAAACAATAAAATTTTTAAAAGCCTAATACGAAAGAAAATGTCACATGTGATATTTCCAAGCAACAGTAGTACATTAGCGAAATACATCTCAGGTAAAAAAAAGGTAATTGAGTATAAGAAATTATGCATTGAAGCATGTTCTACTTAAAAGGCGCTTAAAGTATAGAAATAAACATTTCCCAGAACATCAGACTAAAAAGAATAGAGAGAGAGTGAGAGAGTGAGAAGGGTGGGGGAGGGGGAGAGTAAGAGAACAAGATACGTTCCGTGACTCGTCTGAGGTGCACGAGGTTCATCGTGGACGAGCACAACTCCTCGGAAGGAATATCGCGGGCGTATCACGATTCACGTATTATGGACGCAGTAATCCGATCCGGCCGGATTACCGGTGGAATCCACGGGAGGACGAGGTTTGACGTATCGCGCTGTACAAGGGAAAAATATCGTCCGCCTCCACAGAGCCGGTATCGAATGCTCCGATGCGGCTGTCCCGAAACACCTTACGGTTCTCGAATTACCGCCCTCGGGCCTTCTTAAGTACCCCAGAATCGAGTCCACGGAATGTCAATAAAAACAACGGGGCCACCGCAAGAAATTTCGGCAGAGGTTGTGATGCAACCCATCATGCACGTTCCGCTTTGTACATATTTGGGATAAAGGTATGTTATTGAGGGGAAAGGATTTTTGACGTATGATTTAACAGAGGCGAGACGATGGTTCTGGGAAATGACAATTAGAGTACAGTGGAATTTCACTTAGATGAACTCGATTTAATTGCATCAAATATTAGTGGACTGTGGTTACCTGGAATAAGGGTGAACGACCGCGAAACGATTCACAAAAGAAAATGATTTAATGATAACAAAAGTATAAGGTGTTTCTAGGAAATTAGAGTTCGAATGTAGGGGAATTTTCGTCACTCTGCTGATCAAAAGATTGGAATTCTTATTATCCGAATTAAAGAAGAGAGAGAAATTATAGTTTGTTTTTGGATAAGTTCGAATAGATAACTAAAAGTGTACTGTAAATAGAAGAAATAGGAAAACAGAATAAGCTTGTGTAGAAAATAGTGTGCCGTTGACGAGTATGCTATTCAATGGTATAGACTATGTTAATCAAAATATATCACACAAACGTTACACGATTATTTTACAAAGAAGTATAAAAATTTTTTTGTTAAATACATGCCCCTTGAGGACACAGAAACAAGTAGTATAATCGTCATCACGTATTCCGTATACATTAAACATGATACCGGGTGCTCATAATGGACAATTAACCTCGGTAAAAACATCAATGTCAAAAAACTTGTATTCTAACACAACGTTGAATAATTATCAGTTAATCGAAGAAATACGCTAACACGTAAGTATGATAGTAAAGAATGAATCCAACCTTGCCAAGCCGCATAGAAGCACTTGTAAATGAACGCTATTGCCTAGCAAATGGAAATGAATTTTGACGCTCGTTGGTATACATGCTGACGTGTATTTGAAATGAAATGCAATAAGGCAGACAGTGGAATATTCGAATCGAACGATCCGCCGGGAGTCTACATTGGTTGTATGCTAATCTAATCCCGATAGAAGCCACAAAGTTACTATCGTCCTACGCTTGACGCTGGGTCATTGAATTCCATGGTGTTTCTTCATTATCTCATTGAATACTAACAGCTTGACGGTGTTTCCTCATCGGCCGTTCTTCCGCCTCCTTTGCATACGCCATAGACGATCGTGGATCGTAATAGCCTCTCTGTATTTACTCGTTAATTCTTCATATGCAAAGCGCGCCACACCTTGGAAAAATCGTCGCGAAAGGTCAGGAACTGGCCCGGAACGACTTTCCGTTGTCGCGATTCAACTCGTGGAAATCGAACGATCATTTGCATACGAAGTGACCTCGTGACTGGCAAGAATATAATACCGCTCGACGAATTATGTTGAAAATCAATGAATTCGTAATTAAGTGCGTGCGAAGCTCGATTGTTTCGTTCTTATATAAGGTACTATAAAAAGCCTGACTTACGCTTTTGTGTTCTTTTACTATCGAGTTGATGCTGATATTAATTTGTGTATTGATATGCCATAATTCAATTAAACGGTAAAAAATCAAATCATTCTAGCCGCGAGGCAAATAGTTAAGTCATTAGATCGTTCAACTTTGGAATCAAATATATCTT
Organism: Bombus pyrosoma; assembly: GCF_014825855.1. Taxonomy (NCBI): domain Eukaryota; kingdom Metazoa; phylum Arthropoda; class Insecta; order Hymenoptera; family Apidae; genus Bombus; species Bombus pyrosoma. The sequence goes on from NC_057776.1 coordinate 8,267,837, forward strand.
TTACGAACATACTTCATCCATAACTTATACCACGCATTATGATCTACGTGTAAAATAGGCTCTAACAGAAATTAATTGCAATAAATCTACAATCATCAACCATTCGAATCTCTCCATATACCATAATTAATACAATAACCCATTAACAATGAAGTTCTGTTTTCCAAAAATATTATGTAATTTTGTAGATTTTTATTATACGATACTCGACAAATTTACTCAGTAAATATTCCTAAAAATCAACTACACCTATATATGTATAACTTTTTATTCAAATAAATGCCTATTTAGAGAATCTATGAAAACAAAAATTTCTTTTCACAATAATCAAAATGAGCTGATGGCGTCTAATACATCGATAGTTTAAATGTAACATTAACATCGGAAAATTCGTAAAAATTCACGGTAAATTTTTTAACGGAAGCTATCGATTCGTTTTCAAACGGTCCGCGACAAACAAAGGGTTCGTCTATCGCGGGAAGAATGACATCGTTGCACGAAGAACACGTGAGTTTCGTACGTGTTCGTGTAATTCGTGACCAACCGTTACAAGGCCTTCCGTTGGACTCGCATCGTAGACTGTTACAACTATGTACAGAGGATGCACCGGCATTCGACCCCGAGAGATGCACTCGGTTGCACGCGAGGGACGATAGTTTCTCAGGTGACTGTGGCTCCCGGGAATTCATTCATGCAGGGTCGGGGCCGCTACTGCCGGCTTTGCATACACGTCAATGGGATACCAGCTTCCGATGGATTTCACGCTCTCCGTCTTTATTTCGTGCAATTTACGGTTTTTCATGAGAACTAGATATTATTGCGTGCCGAGAACGCACTTTAATCTTTCTAACTATGAATAATAATTAATTTTTTTAATCTAGACGTCTCTAAATTTTCTCGTGTTCTTTAAATACAATTTCAACCTCCATTTGTAACATAGATCGAACATATCGAGTAAATCCTGTATCCTATATTTGTTACTCATTTATTATTTTAATTGTCTAAATAGAAGAATATCAAACACGAAAGGCGTTGCAAAAGATTATAGAATAGATAAACGGACAAATTATCTAGCAGTCATACTTATGAAAGGATAATAAACATATCCGAATTGAACAAATATTTGTAAGCGTTGAAGCTTTGTTAAAAAATTTCGTTTCGATAGAAGATTAATTACCAATTTAAAAAATTACGTACTAAATAAGGTAGAAGGATGGAAGTTAAATTTTTGTCTAATATTCCTGGAATAGTTGATATAATGATTTGCCAAGGGATCGTTATGAGATAATGGAATTGTTCTGGTGTTTCTGGCCTCAATTAATTCCCTGTACCTTACGATTCTCGCCCGTGCAGTCGGGCTATCGGTTGCACGATTCTTAAGGCGTATCCACACGCTCGGCTGCTTAAGGAAACTTGCGCGTGCCTCGTTCTTCTTCCCCTTCAATTAATGTCCACTCATTCTCAATTAATCCGCACTGTCTGTATCGATTATTGCATACCACTTGTCGCTCCGTGGATCAGTTTTACTGTTAAGGCTTGCCCTAACGAACCACCGTCGTAAAAAACCTGAACTTGACGTACCAATACGTCCGGCCGAAGTATAGATTCCGATGTTTTCTTGTCGTCAAGGCTTGTTCGACGAAACGGGCAAGGGAACCGATCCTATTCCCGTCAGGAAATTCGCGAAATTATCGCGTGTTCCGAGTAAAACCGGGAGAACGTTGCGCAGGCGTGTTTCACATGAAAAGGCCATCAATTCTCTCGCAAAATCGACTTTCTTCTCGTCGAACAATCATTTCGTCACATCGATTAACGATCGAATCTTGGATCGATTCTCTGTTCAAAGCAACGTCACAGCAAACTCTGATACCTTAGAAATTGTATTTATTTTTTATAACCTGCGGTTCTAATTGGAATGATGTGAAAACAGGACAATTTAAACAGGACAATTTAATCGCCAACATTGAGAGACGATCATAGAAAACACATCGATCCAGCCATGCTAAAGTTACTATTATTTTACACTCATTTCGTAAAGTTGGAATACTATTAACCTTTGCACGCCGAATTCTGGATCATTTTTTCCCGCAGCACGCAATGAATTATTTTATAGATGCTAGTACCGTTAAAAAAGTATTTCGTGAAAATAATAAAATTCAAATTTAATGTGAACAGTCCGTCCGTAGTGTCTACGTTGCAACTTCGATGATAGGTCAAAGTAATCCTGTCGTGATCCTAGATTTGTCATTGAATGGTAAAATATCTCCTGTAATCTCTACTAATCCGCTTGTTGTGTTGCGCGACGACATTCTGTAACCCATAACAATGAAAAATCGAAAAACGTGTATGGAATATCGATGAAAAAGCAAATGGCCATGATCGTTCAAGACGACGATAGGATCTGGAGAAGACGTCGCGCGGTCGGGTTGCGTCACTTCGGGCTACGTAAACAGCAGGTGACTGATTCGACGAATCGGGCAGTTGTATTTTTACGAAGCCGACCGTCGACCTGACGAGCGAAATAATTCATCCCTGAAAAGGTTAATCGCAGCGGGACTCGAGCTTCTTTCGCTTCCGGCGAGAGGGTCCGCGAGTGGAAGAGAGGAAAAACGAGCAGCAAGCAAGGAAGGGTCAGTGCAAACGTAGCTGCGGCAACGGCAGAAGAACCAGAAGAAGAAGAAGACCAGAAGGAAGGAGAACGAGGAGGAGGTGGTGGAGGAAGGTGGAGCAAAGACTCGAAAGTTTTCGGTATTTCGCTCACGCACGCTCGCACGCAAGCACGCACGCACTCGCTCACGCAACAAGAACGTTTCGCAAAAGCCACGATCTGCTCTACGACGGAATTGCTCTTATTCGGCACCGAGGTTGCGCTATAGTACGGGCACGTTTCGACCCAGTGCCTTTATTCCAAGCCAGATAAACGGTTGTCGATTAATCGCGAAATTCCATTCTGCCTTTTACTTGGACGTGATGTTGCTCATCGCTATGGAATCCGGGCGAATAATTAAATTCGAAGGAGAAAGAGTTCACGTTCGTCGATGAGAAATATGTATCTGTGTATAGCGAGACGTGGATCGCGTTGCGACCACCGCACCAGTAGCAGATTCATAGAATTAATGGACGCCGAGGTTGGACTTCTTGTTTCGTAGTTGTGTATTGCGAGGGCACTTCATTAGTCAGTTTGTCCGGGCACTTTTTAGATCCAATCGGTAGATGAGTGTATTACAATTTATATGACGGTAGCCTGGCTAAGTAAGAACGAGACACTTCTACAAATGATCGCGCGACTCCCCTTTTATAGAACTCACCCTCGTAGACGCGCATAACACGATCTTTTAAACCCTCTCGGGCACTTAATATCGCTTCATTTTTAAATATCATACACCACATTCCTTTGCTTTTGCTATGTTAAATTGCCAGCTTTTATGAATGGAACATCTTTTAAATTCTATACAAGTTGCCAATGGAAAAGAAAAAGACAGTCTTGATCATCGTATAAAGAACGATATGAAAATTCATAGATCGAAGAACAATCAAACATCTTATCAGATGACACCGTTTCTTTCAATGGCTTTGATCATCGGGAGCAGAGAACTTGACTTTTCATAGGTTACGAATACGAATATTTTATTTTCCATTGATTTACTGTAATTTAACTGTATAAATATCTTGATATCTTCAAATCACAGTTATCTTTTTATCGATTCCGCGTAAATACAAGCATCATAATTTTAACCTCGCTTATCACGAAACACAACTATTAAAATTTCAGTGATATCAGATACGAATTTTATTTGTTCCAAAGTAAAATCGTCTTGTACGAGCCCGGTCTATCGTATCCATAGATTCTCAAACACGTTATTAACTGCCTGAAAACTCTGATATTTCACATACGAATGAGTAAGATTCAACAAAGGGCGGCTGATTTCTGCTGCGAAAAGTCAGCGCTATCATAAAGTAGCATTATGATCGCGATAACGGTGCATCGAAAGTCGCAATGCCAAGCAAATTAACGGGAGATACCGGAACGGGGTAATTTAGATTAGGAGCGCCGCGAGGCCGCGCAATTAAACATAAAATACCGGCGCTCGCTGGAATTTCAAGCTAATAAGTAATAAGAGACGATAAGGGAGGGCCGTCGGCTCGTACATCAGATCGAACCCACGCACCGCGGAGCAATTTCATTTCCAACGCGCGGCACGTACGAACAGATTATCAGAATGTTGCGGCCAGCATCTCGTGGCTACGATCTCTTTCTCTCTCTCTCTCTCTCTTCTATCTCTCGCTCTCTTTCGCTTTCGCTACTTGTGCTATCCGGACGGAATATCGTTTCGCGTGATACAACCGCGACCAAACGGATCTACGGTCACCTGTTGCGCCGCCGCGCAAATCTATTTTGGAAATTGAAATCGCATGGAATTACGTCAGGGTTGGTTCAACTCTGGACTTATCGAGAATCAACTGTCCTTCAGAGTGAGATTTGCTATTGCATACATTTGATATTGCATACATATGATTTCTGATTCTTGCGATTAATTAGTACACTGGTACACGCGAGGTATCGTCTTCTTCAGATAAAACCTTAACTGCGTATAGCTTTTTCCAGATACGAAGATCATAAGTTAAAAATTAGATAAACCCTATTCGTCGTTTTTTATAGAGGAACGTTTGAAATTTTCAAATATGTTAGTAACCGATCATACATAAGAAGTATGTGGAAATGAATAAATTAAATAAATTAAATTAAATACGTATTTTTGTCACCCTCTTGGATGCTTAAAAAGTATCAAGAACGTTAGTTACGTATATAATCTAATATTAACGAAGTTAAGTTAACATAGCAACTGAATTAATGCTATTCGTTTCTTACGAAACATCGTGGAATTACCAACTATTTTCAAAAGACAGGAATGATCTGATTATTCTTATCTGAACAGAGTATTTAATAGCTTCTATATCATGTTTAAATTTCAACTCTAATTAAATGACGAATCTGTTTATGTATAGTGTTTAATATTCAACAGCAGCTGTAAATGAAGTATAATATTACGGAAAGACTTGATAGTTAATGAGATTTGTAAGTTTCTACTATTTCAGAATCATTGATTAAGAGAAGGAAGGTACGTAGACGCTGAGGCGAGAACATCATTGACAACCACGTGCTTGCAAACAAGACTCGGCAAGGTTATCGTTCTATCTGCATACATAAGGATTCTACTTACACGCCACACCTAAAACACGAATATTACTTCGATTTTTACAAAACGACCGAATGCTAAAATTGTACCTTCATGTTCTGGAACACATCCAGATAACTTATTTTCTTAGCATCTTAATAAACGTAACTCAACGAATCGTATAACATAAATAGCAGACTAAAATCTAATTAGACTGACTTTAATCCCTTATGTGTGCACACTGATGTCAGGAAGCTTGTTAACTTTCTTATTTTCTTTCGTTTATCGAAACCAATCTCGCCAAGGGATCTATAAAAAGCTATATGTATAATTTACACCCGCTGAATACACCGCATCACGCACAACCATAAACATACGATCAAAAAACCAACAAGAATGAACGACGCATTATTGAAAATCAGAGCTCAACAGACCACGTAGAATGTTATAAAGTGAACGAACAGAACCATGGCCGATCCCTGGGATTTAATCAGAGAGCGAGTCTCGATAAACTCGGCTCGAAGATCGGACTTTCGCATAGATTCGCGAGATCCCTTGCTATTTGCTAAGAGAAGAGAGAGAGAGAGAGAAAAAAATAAGTTCCAGTACACGATACGGGTTTAGGAGCGCGAACCACACTCTCGGTAGTCTCTCACCTGTTGCGGTGTGCTCGTCGTACCACAGGTGGGGCCGTGGGTGGGAGTGCTCCAGGTAAGAGGCTGCAGTTTGATAAAGAGGAAGATACCCTTCCTCCGATGCTGCAGCTCTACAACGAAGAACGAAGAGGAGAAAGGGAGAAGGAGAACGACTGAGTGCCGCAGAGGGCTCACTTTTACCCGCGCGCGAGGGGAAAAGAGTCCGCGGAGGCTGCCAGGCTGGCTGGCACGCTACGTGAGCGGCATGCACGCACATCCTCTCCTCTGCTTCATCCCCAGCTTCTTCGATCGCTGTTCTCCCTACCTGCTTCATGTTCTTCCTCTTTATTCTTCCTCCCTTTCTATCCTTCTTTTTACCAACGGCTCTGGTCCATGGTCTGTTGACTCACCCGCACCACACCATCGTACCGCCGTTCATCCGTATACTTCCAGCCAGACCTCGACGATGCTCGAGAGTTTGGATAGCGAGGAAAAAACGAAAGCTATCGTGAATCGAAGGGAGGTAATTAATTGGCCGAAGGTTAATACGCAACGCTATCTCGATTGACCCGTCTCTTCTTCCAGCGAAGGAGAGTAGGTAGAGAGTAGCAAGCGTAGGTGGGTCCCTAGAATGAATCGAGCGCGGTGAGTCTCGAGAACTTCCGATCGGAAAACCAATTTCCTCTATAGACGAAGAGTAGCCCCTCACGATCATGTGCAAATACGTACGTATATAATAAATACGTACGATCGTGGCGTGGTAAACAATCGACAGAGGTTAATTCAATTCGGATATCGCGATCGACCTTGCGCGAACGCGTAGGCGTTTAAAAGGCAGGGACACGAGCTTACGAGCCATGACGGGATAATTCAATAAACGTAGAACCGATCGGCTCACGATCGAGGATTTCGAGGGCAGCGCGGCCCTCGTGGACAATATCGGGGGTCCGATGAACACGAAATGAAATTCAGCGGAATTAATAACCTCTGCGCACGTAGGTATCACGGAGGCCTCGGAATTTATTAGTAGCCGCGGTCGTTGCACGGTGTTCGAGCTCGAGATTACTAATAATAAAACTGCTAATGATATACTCACTGCGAGACAACCGGTACTTGTAGTCGGTCAAAGTACCACCGAACTTATAAACAGCACCGATCCATAACCATAAATAATACCTAAGGCCACGCTCACTGTGTTCGTGCGATCGGCGAAATAAATTGCGAGGCCGGAGCTCGCGCGGCAGCGCGCGCACGCACGCGGGGCCGCCCTCACGATCCAGCACGCGTGTACCCGCGCACCTGCACCTACGCCCTGGTGATACTTTAGACTCGCCCTTTTTTCCAACTCGCGTCCACCGCGAACCTCGCAAGACCGAGTACCGACCAAAGTAGATAAATCGGAATGAGGCGTATATATACGGTCATGAGACCTGAGATACATACGTCGCGAATCCTCGCTGCACTACCAGCGATCTAACACTGTCCGAAGATGATAAAAACGCCTGCCATCCTCCCTTTCGCTCCCACGATGTTCATATCGTGAGATATTTTATGTATCGATACTCGAATCGATGTAACGAGATGACAGACTGTTTATTCGAGGTAGGAATTTCTATTTACGATAAATTAAGAAACATAACGAAATATGGTAGCACGAATGTAATTGTAATTCTGAAACTTCATTCATCGTAATATTTATTTCAATATGTTCGTTCTCGTATAAGAATAAATTTTGACGATTATAAAACGTTATGATATCCTGATTTCGTTAGTAGAAACATCAATAAAAACGTAGCTGTAGAATTATTCATTTCAGTATACCATGTTATATGTAATGTGATTTTTCCTGCATTTGGTATCCTAAATCGGAGGTATTAATTAAGTTTATTATTGCTGTTTATTATTCATATATAGTTACATCCGCCTAAGCGAAAGATTACCATTGAATGTGATTAACGCTGTCAGAAATCACGAAATAATATTATCCTTCTAGCAGAATGATAAATACATCCGGATTACAGCTTGTCAAAAGAATGAATACGATTCCTCGAATGACCAAGCACGATTTCTTGAAATAATAGAACGTCCAAGAACAGTAGCGTATATTCCAAACACGCTGCAATAAACACACCTATTTGAATCATTAACCTGGCAAGCAAGTTGCGCTATCAAAGAAGTCTAACAAGAACGCGTGATCGATGCATCCCTTTCTTGCGTAAATACGAAACTCCCGGAATGGCACAGCGGAAACGGTAAGCATCGATTCACCTGCAGCAGAAAGACGTAGCAGCGACCAATCATCGAGCACAGACACGATCACGCTTTCCACTAATTACGAGAGCTAATCCCGTGTTGCGGCTGGAGATGAGTCACGCCTTTCGCGAGCTCGTGATTACCAGGCTTTGCTCGAGGCGTTCGCTACCCGGCAGCTCCTAAGTTACACGTCGCACCCGGAGGCTCGAGGATAAATCGAAAGAAATCACGAGCCGGCGCGGCGATACGTCACGCGTGCCGTCCCTGAAACTCGCAACTACCACCCTTTCTCCAAGGGAGACGCACACGCCACAGAGACCACAGAGTAGCTCGCGGTGGTGGCTCTGTCGGTTAATTAAAGTTTCATCGAATATATAACGCGATTGATTCATAATCGTAAATAACCGAGGTAGGCCGCGTTCCTGCGTTCTAACTAATTACACGAAACGGGGCGCAAATCGTGACGCGACACCTGCGGTCGCATCTGCGCCCCGAAGGTGGTGGCAGCCATGGACTTCCTTTTAAAGAGTGCCAGTCGGCCGCGAACCGCCGACAAAGTAGATAAATCAACGAAGACGATCACGACTCGGCGATAGGAACTCTTATCGCGATACACGTATCGCCGTGTGGAAAAAGTCTCAGCGGTGGACACGCGAGTCGCGAGGCGACACGACGCGACTAAGAACATCATCCTCGCGGCTCGTAACACGGCGCTCGCTGTCGCAAGACAAATCCTCTGGCAACATAAAACGCGATGCTTATGCGCGACGAACCGTGCCCCGTGGCGTTGGCACCCCACGGCCAACGGGGAATTAATTCGAACGGCCGAGTCGATGTAATTAATAATTAACCGAATGCTTAATTAGTAAGGGAGCATTCCGACCAATTAGACCGGCCGGCGCGGGATGAAGATGTGACTGTCCTTGCGTCCCACTGGGAAAGAAGATCGTGCCACTCGACTTCTCTCCTCCGCCATGGATGTGCACGTCCGCCCCATCCCTTCCTGCCGCGCTGAATCTTCCGACGTTTCGTGGCGTGTAATTGCTGCCTCTTAATTGCACTCCTGTGGAACCTGGCATCCAACGGCAGCTCCATCCGTTGCCTCTCAACCTCCATACCGATGCATCTCCGAGGCTGTGTATTTACGTTGTTTGTGATTGTTTGGCGTGATCGTGTTTGACGCAGGTTTTCAGTATTAATTGTATTATAATAGAAATCGTTTGAAATTCTAGCAAGCATTCGCGTGGTTCGCTAGTTTGATAGCCAAGTAAAGAGAAACTCACTCTCAGTTTTATATGCGGTAGTTTATAAGTATTCGATCGCTTATAAAAACCGTTTATGAATACATTACGCGTGTTATCTGAAATATTTTCCATTAGCATTATAATTGTTACGCGATTATGTCGAAACAAACCTGAAAACGTACATAGGAACTACAAGATACGTCGAATACACAAAAATTAACTACGTAATACCAATTAGAGGCGAGTTTGTATCCAATAATAATTAATGTGGCAACTTATTCCTAGCAAAATTTCTTAATAACATGGCAGTTAACACAAATTTATTCTCCTATACCGTTATTACGCGAAACCATACAGAATACCTGCATCGAAATATTCTCCATATATTCATAGAAAGCTGTAATATAAATCTAAGCAATCAAAATTCGTTGTATCATACGCGTATCATCGAGAATACTAACTTAATCTAATTTCTCGATGAATTTTCGAACAAATAAAACGAAAATCACATGGCTATGACTGTAACAAGAGTTTCAAGAGGAACGTTCGTCGTGAATCAGTCATCCGCGAATAATAGCTCGCAAAGGATGGCAAGAAAAGTCACCGGCTGTTGATTTATCGCGTCGCGGATCGACATTGTCGATACAACCGCCGCGTGGAGCCCAATAGTTTGTATCGTAGACATAGGTAGCCTCGACGAGGACCGAGTAGTCCATGTAAGTTATGGTTTAATACGGCATATGCTAATCCAGATTGATAAAATAGCGGTCGACCGGTCGTAAATCTCGACCGGTGGACCTTCGCTCGCGATTGGACCAGCGACGCCTCTTACGAAAGCCTTGAAAGCCTTCGTATCTCACCCTTCGCGTAATCGAGCGAAGCACTGATATCCCGTCGTGTCGTTTAGAACCGAGATAATTCGTACAATAGCCGTGCAATCGTTTCTGTTTCTTGTATCGGGCGAACAAAGTCACAGTCGATAAATGAGAGAAAAAATAAAAACCAGCCCGGGAATAGCAAAAAATGATTTTCAGTGGTTTGGACGGAGAACAGGAATATTAAACTGGGAAGTCGCGTAGGCTGGTTTTTCTCGCTTCGACGATTCGGAACCATTGAAGCGGTAATGGTTTATCGAACGACTTTCCGCCAGCTGAGATTGATGCGGAGGGCATAAGATTATTGGAAAACGCGTTCGTTAAAATTCCTTCGAGTCGATGCGGTAGCTTGAATTACTCTTAATAGGAAGGAATTGGTATTTGTACTAAATTGGCGTATTGTTGCGTACGGGATATCGGTAGGTTTAAAGGATCGTTCGAGAATAAAAATTCATACGTCAATGTCCGACAAGTTTTGTCTTGCAGATTTCCATGCAATCGAAGGCATAAATCTTCCCTTGTCTTTTGTAAATTCTTCAAACTTAAGTCAAACGTTAGGCTGGTAGAATTGGCAAGTAATAGTCGAGGTTGAAGGTGAAGTACCGTGTGCGGGAGAAGCATATAGTCATAAGTCTTCGATTTTTTACCGACGATTCCATCTACTGTCGGCTATACGCCATATTTTATCGACTATACGAAGAATTACAACTCTATAGTCATCGTATCCCGTATAATTTAGCCAAACGGCCTCCAGACTAAAAGCAAACCTATTTAAAAGCCAAGAAACAAAGCAAACTAAAACACCTTATTCGCAATCAGGCCAACAAGGATCGTAAAAGTCTCCTCCGTAATCTTCTGTAAGTATCTCGACTTTCCAAAGTTCGACAGATCGAACACGTCGAAAACAAGCGTTCCGTTTCTGCGTATCCTTGAAAGAGACGCGTACGAGGGTTACTGCACCGCGAGGGAAAGCAGGACCGGACGTTGGTAGCCGAAGAGTAGCCCCTGTGGTAGCAGCGAAGTGGTAGCCCAAGGCTACTAGAAGATTGCCGGCAGACAGGTGGGTGAGGCGAAGGATGGCTGAAGTAAAAGGCAAGAGAGGATGGTGTTGTGTACCCCTCCGCCCTTCCTCTCCTCTTCTTTGTCCTCGTCTTCATCATCATCATCATCATCATCATCTTCTTCTTCTCTTCTTCTTCTTCTTCTTCTTCTTCTTCTTCTTCTTCTTCTGCCTCTCCTTTCGGGGCTCCTTTTCTCGGGGCCCACTTAGCCGCACGCGAGACTTCCAGTGCTCGAATAGAAGCCATGCGTTCCCCGCAGTCTCCTTCCCCTCCCGCACGCTTTTTTCTTTCTCTTCTCGCACTCGACTTCCAGCGCCCTGGGGGCGCGAGAAAGCTACGAACGCCACACAGGGACTGTTGCGGAGGAGGAGAAAGAGGTTGAAGAGGAAGAGGACGATGTGATGAACGAAGGAAGAGAGAAGGTTGACGCGAAGAGTGGTAGAAGAAGAGGTATGCGAGGATCGTAGCGACGAAGAGAAGCGGGTAGGGTGCATTAATCATAGATTTATTCGAACGGGAAGCCCCGAAATTGCCCGATTACGGTGTTACACGCCGCGCTCATAGGAAGAAAGAGAGATACGTCACGACTCTTGCTCTTCGTTTGACGGCGAACGAGATCGAGGGAGGGAGACTCGCGATGGAAAGAAGAAAAATGGACGCGATGGAAGGTGAAGAAAGAGGGAAAGAGAAAGACAGAAGAGTGAACGAGCGAGCAAGGGAAGGGTGAGGAGGAAGGGAACAGTGACGGGCCCCAGTTGTAAAACCGACGTTGCGAGACGTAGGCGATGCACCGAGCAATCGACCGACTCTTCTTGGCTCTGGCAATGGAGCACCGGGGCCGTTCCTCTTTTGAGGGTGGCAATTTGCGGTAATATCGCCAACGACGAGGTAGCGCCCATAATGGGGCCCCAGGGCCCCCACCGGTAGAACGTGTAACTCGGCCCTCGCCTCTGCCCCGCGGCGCTCGACTCTTCTTTTCCCGAGGGGAACCTGCTTTTCGATGACAACCGATCACGATCGGGATCGTTTCGAGCGCGAGCCCGACTCTTCTCCTTCGCTTGTCTTTTACTCCGTCTCTCTTCCTATCTATCTCCATCTCTTCGCCATGTGGTTATTGCAACGTGCAAAAAACCATCGCGTTTCATTCCACCTTCCTTTCCATCCGTTTTCGCCTCGAAACGCGAGCGTTTATGAAACGCCTGAGAAATTGTACATTCAGGCTCGCACGACGCCACGGAAACGGTGATCGAAGGATCGTTTGCCTTGCATGCTGGTAGTTAAACGCGTTCTGCATCCTTATGGGTGTAAAAATAAATAAGAAGAAATAGAACCTGAGAATGAATCGCGTTTACACGTCGGTATACGTTAACGCATTCGTAGACCCGACAATTACTCCTTGAAAAATACACGAAACAGAAATACATCTTCTTTTAGCTGTTCAATAGAGCCATATTTCCCTGTTTGTTCAGCGTTCGCGTAGTTTCACCGTACGGGCTATCCGGCTGTCGACACTGACATGATTCATTGTTTAAATAAGAAGTAACAGCGCGTAGGAATTTTCATGTACGCCCTGTGGCCGACCATTCGAATAATCGACACGCTTCAGAGAGCTGAAACAGTCGGCAGCAATTATCGACCCTCTCGCAGCAGTCCAGTCTAATCGGTCGTATGCCATGGCACGACGAAAGGAATCGTTTGTTCTGCATCGCGGACTCCTGGAAGTCTCAACCTGTTCAGGTGAGACGGTATCGCGGCTGCTACAGCCTTGCCCTGAGCTATACACGGTATATAAACTCTCTTCGAACGGGTTCTTCCCCTCGGTTACGGCTCTTCATCGACCAGAGAAGTCTTACTCCGCGTCTGACCCGGACTATCCGCATCGAGAATCCTGCATCCTCCGCCTCATCAGCCTTCACCTTTCATTCATGATCTTCGTTCCTCCACATCATGCCCGTACGTCTTGCTCCGCGTCATAATTTATACGTTGTTAACTCGAAATACACAACATCCCTTTCTTCTTCTTCCTCCGTTTTCTTTCTTCTTTTTCCGCGTTCCTCTTTTAAGTTACCCTTATCCGCTGCTGTTGAAGAGATTCTTTTTATTCAAACGCGAGTAAAGTATTCCTTGGCAGATACACTTGTAGATAGATATTCAGTGTTTAAGATAGGATGATTAGAATTGATTATGGAATGGAATATTCGAAGAGTCGAACGAAGGGTACGATAAATCATTATATAAAATTATTCCATGTATTTTTGTATAACGGGGCAAAAGTATGGCGATACTCATAAAGTGCGATAGATATCTCGGAACAGCGTGTGAGATAAATTTTGACACAACTTTCAACTTTTTTTCGTGGAAATGTATTGCACAGAAAATATTGCATCGCTCGTAATAGAGATACTATTTGATTTTGCTTTTAAATTGATACAGTATTCTTGAATTTTCTATCGATATGGATTGAAAAAGTCATCAAGCGTAATTACCGCGTACAGGAAGTTTCTGTCGTTAATTCTAGCAATCGCGTGTATCGTGTATTTTAATTATCCGATGTCTGAGAGTTTTGGTTAATTGAAAAGAACGCGAGATCCCCTTTCCCTGGAAGGGGCGTTGCACGTGCATCGAAGAACACGCGTAATACCGTATCGATAACGAGGCATTAAATCGACAATTTTATTTGCCCATATCGATATCTTCCACTCAGCAGCGCCGAAAGGGAAAGCTCAAAATGGAAAACATATGACCAATTAACATCCAAAGTTTCTAATAAAAACGATGGAACAGGGATTAATGTCATTAGCAATAAATTTCAAACAGAGTCATTGGATTCAATATTAGCGAGCTTCTGCAAAATATTAACAGCTTGTGCAAAATTACGATTATTCCAAACTCCCGGAGAATATTATCTTCTCATTGGCATTTTTATAACTGTTTAATTATCGTGCATTCGAATAGATGCCTATTAAATTCCCTCGCTCGTCATTTTCACTTTTTACTCGGGTTTAATGTCGGTGCTCTCTATCTGCCGTATTTATCTTCGGTTTAATTGCCTCTATAGAAGCCGTGCCTCGCGGCTACGACTACGTGAATCACCAAACGAATCGTCGAAAAGAGAAGCTCGTCGCCCGTTTTCTTACTCGTGCGTCGATCCGACTCGCGTATCGATCCGACTCGCTCATTGCGAAACAAGAGAGCCTCTCGTGTGGAACAAATAGCGGCGATCGCTCTCTTCTCGGACCAGTTTCAGTTACGATACGCCTCGATCGAGGAAACATCCAGTCCGACGTAAACCGCAAGGGTAGTATTGCAACTCCAAACGAAGAAAAAACATTCGCGATTATCATTCTTTTTTCGTGAATTTTTAATCTTTCTTCGGATATAGAGAGATATATTTTTGTTACGAAGAAAGAATGAATTTGTATTATGAAACGTACAAGGAGAGATACTTTAGAATAGGATAAAATTTCAAGATCGGATATACCGAAGAAAAGATTGTCAATTGGAGAATTTTTATTTACCTTTTACTACAGTGTACTCGTTGAATTTCTGGAAATTTGTATTACTTGGTTTAAAGAAATACTTCAGTCCATATTTCTTTCGACAATTATCTCAAAGTCAATTCTTATCGATACATCAAAATTATAGAATTCTTTCGTTTTTGTTTGCGTGGTTGTATCAAGACGTTCATAGTAGCAATATATATGTCCTTCGCGTCGAAAAGATCACCCAACTTCTTCAAACGTCAAGATACACATTTTATGAAAAACGTGACGAAAAATTGTATTTGATTGTATTCGAGATTGAGTTTGTGTTATAAAAAATACAAAGGTGTGGTGAGAAGAGAAAAATGCAAAAATTTCAAGGTCAAGGACAGCAAAGGGAACATTCCCGTATGATGAAAGGTATCCTCGAGATATTGGTGGCCCCCGCTGGTCAGGGGCCTTATGAAACCCCATACCACACGGAAGACCCGCCGGCGAAACATCTTGCTGAAGACATTACTTATGGCAGTAATCGGGCTCTTGGCCACTAAGAGGTGATAAATTCAACGGGTTACATCTGACTGGCTCGCGTGAACGTACGGCAAGCAATGTCTAACTTATGGATGGATTTCCTGACGAATGATCCGAAGACCTCTTCCTCGTGTCTTCGTATTACACGCCGACAATTTCGATCTCAAGATTCCACCTGCGCTTACATCAATATTTTGCGGTTTGCAGAAGACTATCATTTGGTAAATAGTTGTTTAGACCTATACAGTTGCTAAACTATACATATATGTATGTGTGTATATATATAATATTTCTTATATCGTGAAGAATTAAATGAGAAACTTTGTGAAAACTGTCCGGTTTTATTAAACTAGTAAGTGTCTAGTTACATAACAGCAAGAGGTATTAATATGTATAGCTATTGACTCATTCCTTTTTCAATGAATGTTGAAACTCGATCCAAGTAATTAATTGCAAATCACAGTGTATTTCTTGTAAGATAATTTTTACTATCATTGCTATACAGTCTGCTAAATATAACAACCTGTTGACTAAGAATGTTCGTAATTGTGGCGCATTTGCATCGCATACTTGAGGCACTCGAAATATTACAAAATGCCGACGAAAACGAGGGCAATCAATGAACCAATAAATTTCTGACTGACGTAAGCCAATTCGACGGAAGCCAAACATCGTGTTGATTTGAAATTTGTCTATTTTGTTTATTAATTATTCACGAATGTTAATCTATGCGCATAGCTTATTGATAGTGACATTTGGAAAATCCTTGGTCCTTACTTTCACTTCACTAAAAGTATCACTGATAATATGCGCAATTTCAATTTCAGACAATCAAATCATCATCGTATCGATTCCCTAAACCTTCGAATCCTTAAATATCCAATGCTTACATTTCCAAACTAAAAATACTCGAAAATTTCCTTCTTACAGAAATTTTGCAATTTCCACTACTTCTTCGATTCTGCTTAATTCCATTATGGAATTTCTAATCTCTGCAAACTAACCATTGCACGCATTTCTCACGCGCATCGCACACATTTCTCAGATCGCGTTGGTACACCTCAATACCAAGGCGAAGTACAAGAAACTGTTTAATCTTTCAAACATAACTCAGCCAGTGCCCTTTCAAAGCTTCAAGTACGAACGTGTTACACGTCCGGAGAGGCAGTACCAGCCGCGATCCTTACATCCTCGACGCGATCCACCCCCGCAATCGGCCGGCCGTGTATCCTAAAACGGGAGCTGTCCATCGTTGTTACGATTAATCTTGGCCGGTCGTAAGGCACAACCGTTATCGTGCATCCAGCCAGCGACTGGTAGCTGAGAGGTGTTTCGTGCCGATCCGCCGCTAAGATACCGCTTGCCTGCCTAGACACGGGCGGATATCTGGTAGGCGTGATAGACCGGCTGTTATGCTCGCTAGACGTTCGAGACTCGGGCTACTGGACAGTACTTGTCCCTGACGAGGCTATACTTCCGTGTACGAAGTTCCCGGAAAACGGCACTTTATAGACGCTATCCTACGAGTTATTTCGCGAAGGAAATCTGCCTGCGGCCATATCTAATTCTGCTTTCAAGAAGGAAATTCTGTGCAAAGGATGCATCCATTCGTTGAGATCCCGTCGACGTGGATTTATAGATTCTTAAATGGAATACGAATTCCTACTTGCACTTTGAACTTTCGTTGCTTTATTATTGCCCAGTGCGTGTACGATTGAGGTAAAGGTACGGACACTTTTCGCATACTGGCTGATATATGTGTGAAATACTTTAGCGTTTGAAAGACGCAAATGATAATAAACAATAGAATTTTCAAACACAATTTGTGGATACAATTATCGCGTCGAGTGCAAGTTTATCATAACACGTTTACTTGAATTTTGTGATTCTAAGTGATTATAGTACTGGATGTATGTCCTACGATACCCTGTTCTGACGTATAAAATAGGAAATTTAATTGTTGGCAGTCAGCCGATTCTAACTAAGCTCCTGACTTGCACTTCAACCATCGTACAGTTACGTTACAAGAGATTCCCTTACACGCTGTTGTACAGTTTCTTATATAAGAAACCACCAACAGAGTACCTACATAAATATTCATGGTATCAAATTATTCGAAAGCTACACGCTCGTCTTAAAACATATCCGACAACCCGTCACCTTCCTTTCGTTTACTTCAGAAGTGTATACGTTCATTTTCATTCGGTATAATAAGTTGAATCAGTTAAGAGAGATCGAGATGTGTGTGCATGAACGAAATCTCCGGGGATGATTGATAAGACGCGTACGTTCAAGCGATGGACACCCGGAAAAAGTGGCGGAGGGAAATTAAGCGAGACGAAAGGAGAATGCGGAGTTAGTTTATTGACGAGGCAAAGCGAGACAAGGAGCGAGGCGTACGGTCGAGGGTCCGTTGGTGAACGGGGCGCCTTATGGGAACAGGTAGCAGTCAGCGTTCGAGCCGCTCGCGCCGTGTATCGGGCCCCTTTGTCATTGTCAATATTCCGAGGAGGCAAAGATTATCTGGTGACTGATGGTCCATTCGCGTACCCATTGGATCTATGGTGCATCCATGCGCGAGGATGCGAACCGACGCAACGATCGATCGACGCAACGCGAGTCTCCCTTTCCTCCTTCATCCGCGAGCGTCTGTTTACCCTTTCTCCTCTCATTTGCCCGCACTTCTACGCTCTCCTTTGCCGATCGACGAACTCGCGGACGCACCAGGCTTTCCTTTTCCCGTTTCTTCGCCTTTACTTTATCCGCATGACGAGATACCTTTCCCGGCCCGATCTTTCGGATCACGGCAGTGACTAACATCGACTCTTTCTCCCTCCATCATGGTCCACCGCCACTTCCTTTTACGTTTTTCTTCTGGTAACCGTCGATACATCTTTCTTCGTCCTTATCTCTCGCTCGATTCCCTCTCTCTGTTTTGCCCCCGTGTTCTCACTCTTTCAAACGTTTCTCTGTCTATCTTTCTCCATCACCACCAACGTATTGTATTGTTTCGAGATTAAAGATAACGAGATGCCTTTCAAGTGGGCCCAGAGTTATGGTGATTGTCCGATGTGGCCGCACTGGTGCGGCCCTTTTATTTTCGATCGATACCCGGTGCATGTGTATCAGGGACAGGCCTGGCCATGCCGTAGAGGATACGCGTGCATACGCGAAGAGCCGAGCGTGAACGACCTCTCGGTAATCGGTGGCAATGGTATGGAATCGGTGGTATGATTGCTTCTGCGGTATTCCATTCGAATAACGATTCTTCGCGCCTCAACGTCATTTACAACCGCTCATAATCTCTATCCGCACCCTGTAATCTTTTCTAATTTCTGTGCATCAACTGACCAGCTGCAAGATTCCGATTTAGGTTAGAAATTAAATCTTCGTTGAAATTCGTAAATTAACAAATTCTATCGTCCCTTCTTCAGCCACGGTCAATTACGAAAATATAACTTGCTTCTTGAAGTATAACTTTTTGCAACGTAATAAATATCTCGGCTTTTCAGGAACCCACAATTTCATTGCCCAAGTACACGATTAATATTTAATTCACAGAGAACGAATGAATTATTTTCATAAATTCATTCTCCGCGTGGAAACGACACATAGCGATAAATTCTAAGGTAAATTAAGAAACAGTATTTTTAACATTATCGCCTTCCTATACTTTTCAATTTATGGAGTTGATCAACGCAGCTTTCGAACGTCTCGTTTACCAGGGATAAGCTTCTTTCAGGCTTTCTTTTTCACTATTTTAAAATATACTAAATATTCAACACGATTAAATGCTTTTACAACTGACTGTATACGTTCCTATATGTACAGTAGGAAGAATGTTGGCTGTTCCAGTTCCGTGAAAGATAAGGAACGATCGAAATCGTCGGCGGTAATTCGCGATGAATCGGATGAAATCGTCGTTCAATACCGTCACGTAGAGTTCTCGCTACGGATCTTAAAGCTCATTCGTGCCGATTGCAAGAGCTCGATTACGCGAGCAATGATTTGCCTCGTTTCAAAGATCGCGAGGAGGTCAGCCCACAGCGTGACCCTACGATTTCGCGAATTATTACCACCTGGATCGCTACTCCTTTGTCAGACGTGACGTGGCTCGAATCCAACCCCCGGTATCCGCGAACTACATACCACGTTTCCTGGCATGAGTTTGCTAAACTGAAACTGTTGGAAGTTACCAGAATCGCCAAGCATCTTAAGACCGAGGAGACAAAAAATGTTCGTCAAACTTAATCGCGAATTACGAAGAAACATCGTCGAATGATATTTACTTTTTGTTCTCTTTCTGTTATACAGTTCCTGGAATCGTTAAGAAAAATAATCTAAGCGTGTGGTTTTTTTCTTCAACAATAATACTTTCCTATGATTTTCGAGTCTTTTTTTACAATTTTTATTCGTACTGTTTTTTTTTTTTTTTTTTTTTTTTTTTTTTTTTTTTTTTTTTTTTTTTTTTTTTTTTTTTTTTTTTTTTTGTTTCAAGTCACTCAGTCATTTCAAACGATGTTTCCAATCTTTCCGTCTTCGTAAGAGGTATCTTGTACTTATAAAAAATTATTTTCTCCTGTATTTTAATATGCATATCTCCGTATCACATGTTTCCTCTTATCTTATATTTATTCATTTTAAGAATAATCTTCCTCGAGTATTCAACGTCCATGAAACATCTCCAAGATTACTCCAGTATCTACTATTCCTCCTTCACTTTAATATACGAATCTCCGTACTGTATGTCTTCTCTTATCTTATATTTATTCATTTTCAAGATCACCTTCCTGCGGTACTCAATATCCATGAGACATCTCTACAGTTTCTCCAGTATAAACTACCTCCAGTCTGCTTGACTATCCTTTTATCCTGCCATAAGTTTTTCAAAATTTTCTTCATTTTCTTTAAATACCATAAATCTTCCATATGTCATACACTTAGAACGATGTAATTCATAAAATTTCATATTCATCCTCTACATATATTATCCTCATTTAAACCAATTCAGGGTTCTGAAAAAAGCTTTACAAGATTTGCATTTCTCCGATGTCCGGAGATGTCCAATGGATCAAAGAACGAAGCAAAAGAATCGTTCGACGCCGGTGTTCCACTGTCCAGTGGAACGGAAAGGAAAACATATCGTTGAACGCGGCGAGCCAAGAACCTCGGTGACGATGGGGCCTTATGCCTTGATGGAACGACCGTCCAACCGGTAGGTCCCACTGTCGAAATCGTCACGTCACTAACAGTTACCTGTGTTACTAGTGTTACTGGTTACCGATACGGATCTTTCTCTCTCTTTTTTCTCTTGCCCGTCACTGGCCACCGTTTCTGCTCGTCCGCCTTCGACTTTCTTGGCCTCTCACAGTCAGCATTCAGATCTCTCCGCTTCGCTCTTCCAGATCTGTGAGCCAGATGACATCTTGTACCGCATAATGGGCTACGTTAGGGGAATAAATTATACGATACGGGGCCCAGCGCAGAGCCGCGTTCTCCACGGGCCCCTGTTTACAAATATATTTGTCTACCGTGACTGATGCTCGTCAATTAGAGTGAAACTTGCGCTGTACTCCGCGTTTGCACAGAATTACGTTGCATTGCACTAGACACGAACGATTCCATGCCATTCTATCCCGCGTGGATTCCGCGAGAAATTATCGTCGATACGTCAGCTCGTTTGTCCGCAAACGGAAACTTATTTTTGTGTTTACAATCGCCGCCGTTGCCTTATTGGGCCAACAGCGAATCTTTCTGTTGAAATATGGGCTATGGAAAGTATCGATAAGTTTCTTATTTACAGTCTTATAGTCAGTGGCAGTTTGAGATGAAGAATACAGGAGGAAAAATAATCCGAGCCTGTTCATTGAATAGTACGAATCGTCTTTACGCGCGATATTTATCGTAGTTGTTCTTTTCTATTTCTTTACTTGCTCGTAAAGTTCCATCTTCGATGGGTTCACAAGGTGCGATTTCACATTACAGCAGGACGCTGATGAACTGAACAGATTAACTGAATTCTGAGTCTATTAAACTGAATGTAAACTATTATATAATAGCGAAAATGATAAAACAGTGAGAAAAGTGAATTCCTATCATGTAGGACGTCTTTGGAAAAATTCTAGTGCGTTTTCGCTGTTGAGAAATTGGATTATTTGCAAATAAACGACTAAATCCAGCACTCGCGTAGAGACAATGCAGAAGGCTGTTAGGGCAAGAGGAGAGAGAAAAACGTTAAGGCGGCTTTAAAACGAGTAAATTATTTCAAGGGTAGGAGGATCGTGCGCTACTTAAACAAGAGAATGCAAAGCGACGATTGACGACGTTCTTTCACCTCTCTACCCTGTTCCTTTGCGCGCTCTTTGGCGCATGTTCAAACGATTTCAACGGGGCTTCGGTTCCACGTCGTTGTTCGTCTTGAGACCGTTTGAAAACGCGATTCATTGTCTCGCCCGCTTGCATTATTTACGTACATCAGAGACGACTTAATTTTGACGCGAGGAAAGATTATTTTCGTATGCATCCCCCTCGCGTTCTTCTTCCTCTCGGTGTATTAAAATTTATCTTTATGAATAATCGAAAGCTTCGCATAGTTTTGTTTAATCCGCAAATGATATCATACCCTCTCAAGCGTTAAAGAGATTAAAACCATATATAAACGAGGGAATTCTTAGTCTTGAAATGATACATCTACATCTTCTTAAAGATAAAAATATTTGTTTAAAAAAGTATTTATTTCATATATTAAAACTTAATAGCAAAAATTATGGAAACGAACTAAACATTCGCTACGTTACCACGAACAGGAAAAAATAGCATATATTCAACTGCAAGAAATTACGACTGACATCGTAGTTCGCAGTTTTCATAAATAACGACCCATACATTTTAAAAAACAACAAAAATATTTAAGATGGCCAAACGATAATGATACTCCCTACGTATCTGAATCTCAAACTGTAACGTTTAGCTCAAGAAGTTCATTGAACATTTATCTTCAGAACTATTTTGTTTCGCCCGTATGCAGCAAATCTTCTGGACGATCCAGGAAACATCTCAGCTTGGCCTGATAAAATAACCATGGTATCGCTGCCCTCATCGATTTAGATCTAGCTTATCGCTGACTCGTCGAGCTTCCAGCATCGCGATAGATCGCTGGAATTCGATCTTACCGTTGGGGATCTACGAGGAAGAGAAATCGCGCTAGCGCGGTAGCAAGATAAAAAGCAAATCGCGGCCCAAGAGGCTCGCGCTTATAGTTTCGCGCCGACTGACAGCTGGACAATTGCCAGCAGGGAAGAAGGTACGCGGGATTATAGAAACCAAGATTACCGTGGAAACGACGGACTCGGCTACTTAACGGTAATTGCCGAGCCCGAGTAAATCCACTGGGAGTGTGTGCAATTGTACACGCATACGTGGCCTGCGTCGTTCTTTTGCACGAACCAAGCGTCTATTCGTCAGGTGAAACTCGTAGCACGCGCCTGCTCGTGCCATTTTACTTTCATTCGCAAATGAAAAAAGAGAAATGCGGATCTTTGAATGCCAAGGACCATCACTTGAAATTTTCAGCTTTATGCCTTATCACACAGACACACTGACTCACGACACTATTCGAACACTCACCATAAGAAAACTTTTACGTCCATGTTGTATACAAAACATTTTGAAATTTCATTAGTCGTAAAATTTCATTCGTAGTGATATACGACTCGACTGTTATGATTGTGCACTTATATTGGTCAAATCAAATCGGGGAACGTATAGTTTGTAAGAATATATCTACGTTATAGATAAAAAATAATAAGAGACAATGAATTCGTAACAATATTCAAGAAATACGATAAAGCGCAATTACACACTGCGTCCAGTGTAATTACTTTCTCCATGTTGCATTCGATTACCTACGTATCCCACGATCCCAATGTCCAGGAATCAAATTCGTTCAAAGTGATTGAAAGTCGAAGAGAGTGGGTAGAGGGTAGAAGTTAATTAAGTTGCAAAGGATTGAGACAGTATTCCTGGCGGAGGTGATTCGGGATGATGCATGAGGCTCGGCAGGCGAGAAAAAAAGGGCAAACAAACCGGAAAGAAAGCACGCAGAAACGAGAAGGAGAAATGTCCTCCCGATTCAGTAAACTTTGACCCGCGAGCGAGCTCGATTCTCGACAGTGATGTATCGCATCCTGTCGTTGACCCGTATTCCTCGAGCGAGATTCCTTCTTCTTCTTCTTCTTCCTCCACCTCTTCTGCATCCTCCGACTCACTCCGTGGCACACTCATTTTTGCCTTTTTTTCCACTTCCCTTGTCGAGCGTGCAGCGAGTGCACTGACTCATTGTCAGAAGGAGTGAGTGCTTAGTCAGTGGCTGGCATGCGTACACGAAGAAGGAGAAGTAGAAGAAGAAGAAGAAAACAGCGAAGAAGAAGGAACTATCATAATAGAGGGAGCCTCTGGCAGGGCGTAGGCGCTGCTCCTCGATTCTTTTTCTCGATGTCCCGCCGTTCTCTGTCTTTCTGCGTTCGTTACGATTTATTCATTTTTCTATCTATCTTCTTCCAGTTTGCTGTCGCGACTAATCTCCGCCCTCCCCGTTTCTTCCCCTTCAATTCTTTGTTCGCCCAGTTTCAAAGGATACGTCGCGTTTGCGAGGGCGAAAATAACAGAAGAGAGAATGCCGTGATAGAAAAAGAAAACTCGATTCCATCCGTCCAACGTTTACCAGCCCGGATCGAGAGATCGACTAAATATAAACAAGTCCTCCTTTTATTCGCCACTGCGATTACACTGGGAATTTGAAACGGGCGTCGCTTTTAAATGTTTCGAAGGCACGCCACGCGTTCCGTCCCGGAATCCTTGATCTTTTACGGGGGAGGAGCTCAGACTACCTTTTTTGCTATTCATTGTTTGAAGGCTAATAAAATAAGAATCCTATTAAATAGATCTACAGTGCAACTCCATTTATCCGAACTCTATCTATTCGAACGAAATTTTATGATTAACTGAACTTTTGTCCGTTAAATTCATTTATCTGAACATGGACGTCATTATCAGCTCCTATCTACATCAATTATTTACATAAACTGCTTGCCCCCCGACAAGTTCCTCCTGTCATGATCCTATCATTTATAGAAGAATAATTTTGAAAACCAGTGTGTCGTCGTTCATCGTCTCGAATATCTCTCTCAGTTAATATAGCACTGCTATACATCGCAAATTCGTCGAAATAAACAACGTTCTAAAACAGGAACAGATAACTTTTACTCGTTTATAACGACCCTTGGCTCTCCTTTCCGGAACCCAGTCATCTCAAATCCAATGTCAAAGGCAAAGTTGGTGGAAACAATTTCAATGAATACTGATGACAGGTGGGATGCTACCCGGCGCGAGTGGACGCGCGCTGCTTCGCTGCCGGGAGCACAGCTCTATAAAAGGCGGCTTAAATCAACGAAGGAAAGAATACGGATCACAGAGGTATTACCTACGCGCGGACCATTGTTCGCGTTCTCATTGACATTCATGGGGTGCACGGCCGGCCGTTCTATCAATACCATAATACTCGAC
Source organism: Bombus pyrosoma (assembly GCF_014825855.1). Lineage (NCBI taxonomy): Eukaryota > Metazoa > Arthropoda > Insecta > Hymenoptera > Apidae > Bombus > Bombus pyrosoma. The sequence continues at coordinate 8,292,659 of NC_057776.1, forward strand.
GCTATTATGAGTTATCGCGCCATTGTTTCTTCGGAAGCGTATCGGCCCGTTTCGTACCTCTTAATGCATGTTTCGGCTCTATATAATCCTTTAACGTCTCAAGTTTCGTTGTTCACCGCGATACGGTGGCTACTTCCTTGTGTCAGATTACCAACAAACGTGGAAGATGCTCTTTGACTGATCCAGAGATCTCGAATGTAAGTCCAATAAGATTCAAATTAGTAAAATAGCCATAGAAGATTTGATTATTTCATTCGAGATCAGAGATACATCTCGAGACTCTGACGATTCGTTTGTTACTTTCATGTTGCATCGACGTCAATTTCAATTCTCATGTAAATACTTTCCTATTGACATGTCGTAATTTTACGATATTGCCCAGGGTATACAAAAATGAAAACGAAAGCGAAAATATTCGATTATAACTCGCTATTTCAAATAGCATAGAATGGCATGAATCCTATTTTGTTGAAAAGAGCGTTAGAAAATTCTCTGCAACGCGCAACAATGTCTGGCAGAAACATCTAAATTACCAAAGAATTTTCTCGCTGTCAGAGACAACAGCAAGATGAAGAAATCTCCGCCTTCTCTTTCTGAATCGCGTGAGAACATGGTCCTCTCGACACGTGCGATCGTAGGCAGCTCACACTGCCTCCATAGCTTAGGCGTGAGGTCGCCTGCTGAACGACGCTTCCCGTGCATATAAATGACACCACTTCATCCGTCAAACATAACATACCGTATCAAAACTAATCAATATTCTATAAAATAATATTAATATTATTATATAAGACAGTACGATATCCTAAAGCTTAGACTTTCAATAGATTTTTCTTATAAAATAAAATCGCTAGTTGAAGAGAATTAAACAAAGATGTAGGCATCAAATAGATAATTACGACACGAAGGCGATAGACTAGAAAAATTATAGTAAAAGATAGAGTCACAAGGAGACTTTACAGACTGACAAAGAAGCTACATGTCATAATAAATATTATACAATTTTTATTATAAGTTAAGTTATACATGTGCACTTTGTTCATGCTCCTGTAATAAACTTACGAAAAAGAAATTCGAACACTATGTTTCTCTGGCAAGTTTCGGTGTAAAAGTGCATTTTCCATCAACCGAACGACGAACCGCAACGGTTGCGCGTCGGACAAGACGTAAAAGAAAAGCTGACGAATGCAAACGGTGGCTGATGCGTGCACAGCGCGCATCACAAATTATATTACCGCCGGCGTATGCAGATACACCGCAAACGCAATTGTCTCGACGTCGCGTCGTGGCAAACGACATAGAGAGTGTGGTGAACAGGGGAAAACGTTCGCGCGGAGGGGTAACGCTGTGGAGAAGCATTAAACGCATAGAAGACGTACACCATCGTTCATAAGTATATCCGAACACTTTGGTCGATTTGCAGGAACAGCATTTAAATTCGAACAAAGTTGGCGATGAATAAACAATTAAAAATAATTAATAACGATATTTTTGTGGAATCAACAGATCAGAAATATATATTTACTAAAAAGACTGTCTCTATCATTTTAAAGGAATCTTCTTAATCCGGTCTACGATTCAGAAATTTAAACATTATATCTCTAGATTTTTTAATTTAATGCAAAATAATTCCATAGGATTTGATTATTAGAGACATCAGTTTCATCGTTGAATAAGTAGCTTCCAAAAATCAGTTTAAGCGCGTCATAACATTCCATTTTATATAATTACGGCGATTATAAAGAATACGTTGCAATACAATTTCTCCGTAATTTTGTAATTAAGGTATACGTATGTTGTCAAATGTAAGTGTCCGGATACTTTTGAACTGTAGTGTAACTATAACCGCGTGCATGAAGTTGCGTGTGCCGTGCGGTCGCGAACATTGTGCGTGACCATTTTTCCGGTGTCTACTCCTCTCTCTGGTGTCGTTCTCGTCGCGATTTACGAGTCTATCCTTTTCTCCTTTCTTTCGCTTACACATCGAGTCTCGCTCGTCTACACCGAGATAACGACAGATGCTTATGCATAATGTGTCGTCCCTTGCCCTGTACGCTTCTCCCGTCGTGCTGCCAAGATTCTCGGCTAGGTTTCAGGTAATTTCCGCGTTGTTAGAGTCGCCACGCAACGGTCGTTCTTCTTTCAGAGAAATTCTCTCTGTTAAAAAGGATTCTTTCTTTTGTTGCGGTTCCTGTACACTGACCTTGTGTGCTCAATGTTGCTTTCAGGGTATTTTAACACTTTTACTGCCGTGCAAGTTGGGTTTGAATATAGTAAGGTAGAGTTATTTGAGTCATCTGGGTTTTAACATATTAAATATATATTTGGTCATGAATTTTTCACAGAATAATCAAATCTTTTGTATTATGAAACGCCGTGAATAACTAATACGATAATGAAAGATTAAGAAAATATCGTGTACTTTAAATCCACCAAAAAATGTAGTAAAATTATTATAACCAGCGATTAAGCATCGTACGAGTCTTATTACTAATAGAAACGAATGCATTTCTATTCATGTACTTGTATGTACTTGTCCCCTGTACCTAGCATCGCTTTATAAATACAAATCATCCCAAATCATTATAAATCAAACTAGACAGCCATTCTCAGAAAAAACAGTAGGTGCCACTCCTCCAAAAATTGTTTTCTATCCCGTCACTCTCTGCTCTACTTGCCAAGTCCTAAAAATCTTTATATTCTCTCCAGTTCAATTTAAGTTTTCAGTCCAATCAACCGTTCAAACTCCGACCAGAAAATAATCTAAGGGGTGAAAAACAACCAGTTCGCCAGTAAAAACATCCCACGCTTTTGAACAGGTTTGCAATTTCAGTTCCAGCAAACCTTCATCTTAAGATCTCTGCTACCTTGGATATATGAAAAAATTCGAAAAAATTCTCTCGGCAATGGTGCGTGACTTTTAGTCGTGGCAGCTGAATTACACGCACGGCGCTAGTTTTCCTATTACATAGTGGCTGCGCCGTCGCAGAAGCCGCCAGTGATAGATCGGCCGATAGAGTGATTCGCAGATAAGTAAATTGATACGTGAGCAGCCAGATAAAGAAAAGGGTGGTAATAAGGGATAGGTATTCCCTTGGTAATGGCGCGAGTTGCGGCGAGATCGTGGGACGGCTGGCTGTTAGCGGTGTAGAACGAAATTATAAGCGAAGAAAGCGTCTAAGGTTCGATGCACTGCAACATCGTTCTAACTTATTACTCCGAGACAAAGGGTGTTCCTGTGTACGATGGTCGGCGTATTATAAACGGCCGTGATTTATTAGACAGAAAATGTACGTGCGAAGCGTCAACCGAACTTCGCTTAAAAATACCTTGGACGTGGTCGCGGCTACGTTATAATTTCCATCGCGGAGATACGATGAAGATACTGGTCGGCAGCCTGTCGAACATTTTGATATAGTTTCTAATGTAGCATTATGAAATTCACTGCTCCCGGGAAGAGAAGGATGGAGGGAGGAAAGGAAGAACGACTTGAACGTGTTTTGCAAAGTAATTTAGATACTACGCGCAGTACTTTAGAGAGTAGAATTGGAGACTCGTTACAGAGAAACAAAATTAATGATCTAATGTTTCCATTCTTACTTGTACGATGAAACTTGCACGATCACGGATTTGACAGTGAGTAAAGATAAATAAATTATAGATTAATTTCAATTTTTGATAGAATCCAACATTAACGAAAGCGCAGTGACACGTCAAAAGATAGAATGATCCTAAATAAGGATACTGTTCAGGATACTGACAGTCCAAATGACAAATTAACGCGTCTCCGTTAACAGGCGAAAACCCAGATTAAATTCTATGTACATATATGATAGAAGCAACGCATCACATTGATACTACTTGTGTACCACCATGTTAGAATCAAGTTCACCATAAATTGTGTATAATAAACAGGAAAGCCGTATAGAACATAAATTCCATGAATGACAAGGATCAGGTTTCACGATCCAAGGGACACGTGTACATGCATCATCTGAACCCGACGCAAATATCCACGTAAGCGCATGAAAGAAAAATGTCACACAACAATCCCGCGAAAGTTTCAAGTGCCCTCAGTACGTATAAACAAACAGAGAACACAAGAGAAAGCTACAAATGTTCCCTTGTAATTCTCTCATTAATTTCGAATGCGGATCGAACGGAACGCCCACGCCGGGTCCCGTGAGAAAACGAGAGAGGAAAAGAGAGCCACGCTTCACTGTCGGCGTGGTGTCCCGCGGCGACTTTAACGAGACAATCGCACGGATGTGCATGAGCTTAAGGAGTCGCCTTAGGAGCGAAGTTCGACTCCTACGCGCTACATGGGAGCCGTGGAGGCGATGGCGGCGGTGGCGGTGTCGACCGGACACGAGGACCGTGGCGTGTCGCGGCCAGGCGTGTACGCAATTTGTCTCGTCCTCGGATAATTACGCCATTATGCCAGGCTTCTTACTTCTCCTCGTCTCGTGGTCTCGCGCTCGCTAGTCCCCCAGCTTATAGGGTCTCGAGCTAGGAACGAACCTGCCTCGCCTTATCCGAGTCGTCCTCGTTCCCTGTTTCTTCGTCTTTTTCTTCTTCTTCTTCTTCATCTTCTACCTGCTTCACCATTCATCCTCTTCCACTTCTCTTTGCTCTTTTTACTTGTTCTCGTACTCTTTTGCCACGTTTCTAACATTCGTCTGAAGAATCACGAAGAATGACAAAGCATCGCTTGAAATTTGCAGTTTTGTTTTATAGGGTTTGTTATAAGATAAGTTATCCGAATCAAAGGAATATTTCAGTCAAACTAGATGATTATCTTGTAATTCGTCAAGTTCGGTTATGAACAATGATTAAGTGACTTACATTTGAAAACAGAGTATTTAACTCGTTATTAATTAACAGTGATTAACAGCGAAATATGTATGTTGCGTACATTGACATTTCAGTAATCTGTGTGTATTATATTTTTCCAATTATTTTGTTGTTTATTTCGTTAATTTTTATAGTATCTTCTTGCTAACACAAATTACCTACCTTAGAATTATTCGAGTCATCCAGTCCAAGATTGAATTTTGAATTTTGAGATGCTATATCTTAGGTAACTTAAACAACTTTATGTTATTCTAAAATCCTTGCTAGCTGCAGCACGTAAGATCTTGGGCTAGGAACGAACCAGTCTTTTATCCCAGGCATTCTGGTTCCTTTCTAAAGCTTCTACTTCTTCTTTTTCTTCGTCTTCATCTTGAACTTCCTTCGGCTTGTGCTTCTCTTGTTCCTTCAGCTTCTCTTCTGCCACTTTCGTGGTGCTCGTCTCAAGGATTAGGCTTACAAAGTGTCGCGTGGTACGCGAGGTGACTATCTTAATTAATACGAGGGCCTCTTAACGTAGCGTTGATTTATGCCATCCGGCTCAATCAGAGAACGTTCCGTCCCATGATTCCTTGACCCCGGGCTGGAGGACAGCAACTTATCAAACGCGTCTTTCCTCACCTACGTAAGTTTATCCGAAGTTCGCCATTCACGATGTCTGTTTTCAACTGTCTGGTAAGTTCTCGGAGGATAGAATTTACATGCGTCGTCGGTGGCTTCCAGTCCTGTTTTGACGTATTTCGAATTGTCGCTGATACGCGCACACAATTTTTTCCTTTTTTATAAAATACCGGTGTAACGATAGCGGCATGCTACTCGGCTACTGGTTTGCTGCGATAATCGTCGAAAAATGTGGAAACTCGCCTTACTCGGACAGTGCCAATTAAAATGTTATATACCTACGCCGTGTAGAGATAAGTCTAACACGCTCGTAATCTTGAAATGCTGCACGACTTTCCGATATTGCTGCGTTTAAATATGATCTGCCTAATCTTCCTAAGTTAATCGTTAGCCATGTCTAAACGATTCGGTAAGTAAAAAAATAAATGCATAAGCCAAGTTCTATTTGAAATTTAATCGTCGTCCGTGTCGAATCGCCTGACAAGCAAAATCTGTATTAATTCGACGCGTGTTTTACAAGCTTGTAAAAGATGGAAGCGACGTTCGAGGGAATCGGATATTCTCGAGTCGAGCGAAAGGGATCCCACGCGGCGATATCGTGGAGAAAGGCAGGCAGGGATAATCGCGCGAATTCCAGCTGCTTCGCAGGATCAAAGGGGCCGTACAGGTACAATGGACGTCCCGTAACTCGCGATATCCTGCCACCATTAGGCAGCGATCGGTCATAATTTTACGAGGTGTTAAAACCGGGTGCAATCCGGGCGAACTGCGAGGAGGCGAACAGAGCGGCGAGCAACAACGCGCGACGATAATATGTAAACGTCGTCGTAAAATCTGCTGCCGCGTAGAAGATAGAGCCGTATAAAATCGTGTAGAGACATGTTTATTAGGGGGTCCTCTATGGGCCAGTTAGAGACATCTCCGTGTTTCTCCCTCTGCATAAATACCGGATACGTAAAATTCGTGAAACATGGACGATATCGGTGTTCATCGTAACGATGCCGGTTGTCATCCAGCTTGTCACCGGATTTGTTACGCTTACTAAGCTTATTTTGTCGTTTACTAAGTTCCTTTATCTACTCCGGCTAACAGATTTATTGCGGTTTTCAATTTTAACGGCATTAGATCTAACTGCTGCTTAGGCATTGTACGGGAATCGCGGTTTTTCAATTATATAAATCAAGACGTCCTTTTCATCGTTTAATCACTGATTGTTTGCTTGTGTAACTCCATTCTATATGATATTGTTAGATTCTTTAAAAGAATTGTGAACTATGGTCCGCCTCTATGTTAACTTTTATTGTTAATTATTTATAATTAATATAAACTACACCGATCGAAGATTGGAAAAACTTTGTCTCTCAGAAGAAAGAATGTTAGAGGAAGAAGGAGTAGTAGAGGCTGGTTTTAACACTGGAACCTGAAATGTTCAAGTCTAATACAAAAGTACCTGAGTCGGTCTCTTAATCTAGTTTTGATAATTCGTAAAAGGAATGCTACTGTTTCCCCAGTCATTGTAACATACAACCAAACGAATCGTGTAAAAATTCAGGTCTCTTTAACTCTTCATCGATTCACTTACATAACGGACGTATGTAAACTGAGAATTCGACAACGATATATCGTTTCGCAAATGTCATCTCATTTTGAACGCTAAATAACCAATGAAAGTTGCAAATGGTACGAATCCTTTGATATCGAACCTTACAGTTTGCCAAATCGATTACGAAGAATTTCAAAAGCGCGTGACAGAAAGAAGAGGAAGCGGATTGAATGCGAGGAAGCCTCGTAAATACTGTTTTTGCAGGGGGCAATTACGCGAAAGAACAACGCGCGTCGCCGTTAATTTCCGTAGCGGGCAGCTGTGGCGAGATTCAGTGCAATATGTTATGGTATTAGGCGCGGTATCTGCTGTAATTAGGGATTACCACATTTCGCCAATTACCCTACCACGGTTAGGCACGACCTGTGTGGCGAACCTCCACGGGCGCGATCCTGCCCCGCCAGGATTTATGGTTCTCCGGAGGATGCAGCGCCGGTGCACCTCAAGAGGAACAAGCTTTCGGTGCGAGTACCCGCGCCGTGCACCGAAACTCGCACACTGTGACACCGTGTGTTCTCCTGGCACAAGCCGCGACAGCATTCTTCTACACTGATATTACACGCGTACGCGTTACCTGCGGTGGCGTATTAAAAAGATGAATTCTTCGGGGGTGGATCCGTGTCTCGCGCGTATTTTCGTATTGTACGAGGCTTTGAATGAATGGAATGTTCGGGCGCCGGGGGATCGTGCGGAGAATGAGTGTTTTTGATTACTTTCTCTTTTATTATTGAATTTAGTACTGTGTACAAATATTTGATAGAGAAGTGAAGTTCAATTTGTTAACTCGACCTTCTTAACCTTCGGTTTTAAGGTACAAAACAAAAATTGACAAAGAAGAAGATTAAAAAGTCATTAAGAAGTAAAGGATCTTTGAAAAAATGAACTGTTACAATAAAAATATTAGTAATTCGCACGATGGATTAATTGCCTATCCCAGGCTCTTGACAGTCTACAAAGATTTTAATTGATATTAGATATAAAAATGTGATATAGACCTACGTCCCGAACGATATAACAAATGAATGCTATATGCCATAATTACAAAAATGTTTGTACCGGATGATTTTTGCAAGATTATATCAGTAACTGTAGAAATGTTATTTGATAAAGAGAAATATATTTCCTCATTAAATACCGAAAGGCACAATGTTAAAAGTGTTCCACTTCCATACGAAATACACGGAACCATAATTCTTCTATAATGTAGAAAACATGACCGATGTACACATGTATGTGTATTTTTTATCCGATCTAAAGTAATTTATTTTCTTCAACATTACACGTGTCTGGGCGCAAAGAAAGGTTAACGGTACTCATGCGAAACCGTGGCTTATCGTCATCGATGATGCCGAGCACGACGTTAATTAACGAAGTTAACGCTTCCTTCGTTATCGCGTTACAGGACACGAAGCGTCTTCGTAGCCTCTTTAAATACATACATGTATACCGAACTTCCAGCGATGACACCGTAGTAACAGTACAAACTAAAGGTATTTAAACAAGATTCGGGAACATCTGATTACAAAAAGAAAGCTGACATTATTAAATCGATAACGTGTAATGCGGAGGACTTCTCATTAAAATTCAGGGACTGACGGTGTTATATCGATGATTTCTATTCGAAATCGAAAAAGGGGTAGAAATTCTTGACGATAAAGAGAAAACAAGTTTCCTTCGACCGAAGAATTCTTTCTACCGCTATTTATAAAGCTTTCGATTCTCTGCTATGTATCTAATCTTCGAAATAATAAGATGTATGTTCTTGGCACAAAATCATTTGAATAAAACCTACTCGGAAATCTTACTAATAGTTCTTAGGGAATTGATAAAAGAATCGAAAAGAACAAAAGATAAAATCCCTTCCAGACTCTCGGACGATATTTTAACAAATATTTCGATAATTAATATTTTTAACGTCTGTATTCAATGCTCGACCGATGAAGTATATCGTAAAAAAGTGAATCTCATTGGTTTTCGTCTCATTCGTCTCAAACGACGAATTCACAACAACGGAGATCGAGATCGAAGGGCGATCTCGTTGGCCCCATTAATTCGTCTCGAGGCCAGCAGAGGTCAAGCTTCACCTGCTTGAACTACGATCTCCGTGGACGTGGGACTCGAATCGAATTCGGTTTTGATTTCTCAGGTTTGTGCCGCGTGCGTGGGCGAGGATCCCCGCGGTTCGGCGCGGCTCGTCGACCTCTCGGTTCCAAGAAGTCGAAACGTCCGGTCGTATCTCACAGGTGGAAGGGGGGATTTCGTGCATTTCGGGCCTCTCTACGAATAATGTATACCGTCGTTGGTCATCGCCCAGCCCCACGACCCCTGGGGTACAGGCGATACCACGATTAGTAATCGCGTGTTACCGCTCTCCTTCGTGCCCCCTTCCTTCCGTCGAGCATATATTTCGTGAACGCCCTCGCGAACAGCCACTTCGTGACAAATTGCGCCAAAATGTCGGTGAACCATTATCTCTCGCTCCCATAATCTGTCGATCGTCACTATCGTATATTATTGTTTATATCGTATATTATAGTTACTATTACCCTTTTTATATGTACTTCCTTTACTACCAAATAAATAATTTGTTCTGTCCTCTTAGTTTTAAATACCATGGAATTATATTAATGTGGAAGATATTAATATGAAATTATATATGGAACGACGAAGAATTGATTTTGCCCTATCTCAATCGTTATTTAACTTTAAATAGTAAATATCGAATCCATCATTTTGTCATCGCTTCTTCGATCGATCAATGGATAGTAATCTGATTCATAAATGGTTTGAACAGTTGTATATATAAAGTATAGTTTATGGAATAAAAAATGAAACACGCGAAACCTTCGGAAATCTCTATAAAGCTAATGAGAATATATTCCAGAGGAACATAAAGAATTTCAGGTCAAGAACTGAACTCTAGTTGTTTGTCGTCCTTGCGAACGAACATCACTCTTGATCACTTCTGACCACAGCCGCCATCGATCTTATAATTAATAAAAGCCTTATAGGAAAAGCCTTATAAATATTAAAGTTGACAAATGAAGGTTAATTATTCTTGTGGTCGCCAGTGTTTGGCTCGTTAAACCCATAATAGTACATTCTTTCACGCTCCACGAAATATCGCTACCTTCAAACCATAATTATTTCATCAAAAAGAAAAATTTGTGGCCGAGGATAAAATTCTTCAAACTGCCAGGTTAAAAATTGATTCGTGCCAGCGATCGCGATACGGATGGGTCTTCGCCGTTAACGGCGAAAAACACGAAGAGAACAGCAACTTATACCTCAAGTACGATGTTACAATGTTCGCGATCAATTTCGAAAATTAATTTACAATTTCCCGTGGCTTTTGTGGATTATACGGGGAACCGGGAGGCAAGAAAGGAGGCTTCGTAGCCAGCGAATCGCGCAAATAGACACGTTTACTCGGACAGACCTCGTTATTTACGAAAACCCCTTATTAAAGGCTCTAAAGATCGGCGAACACGCATTAAACCGTTGCCTCCGAACTGTTCGCGCGATTATCGTTTCGTCCTTCCGTCGAGAAAGAAGCGGAGGCCGACTACGTTCGACTGCGAAATTCCAGCAGCCCTCGCTGAATCCTGACCTCTTGGAAATCGACGATTAATTAAATACTACGTAGATACTGCTCTAACCACTCGTTTTGTTTACTTTCACTATTTGGAATTTGTTCCTTTGCCGAGATACGGTAATTGAGAAAAGTATTCGAACAGTATTTGTCATAGAAAAGTTTTTTATATATGTATATTGTGTACGCTATGTAAAACATTTTGAAAATTCATTAATATTGTAATGAGCATATCGGTGTTTGTTAATGTAATGGATAATGGCCGTTTAAATAGTTTCATGCTCCCTACGAATTATTTACTTGCACTGAATATTAAAAATCAATAGCAACAAAATCTTTTAAATAGGAATACGCTTTAAAAGGAAATTATGTACTACGTATTGTTCCTCGATTTTTCTTACGAAAGATCATCCCAAAATTACCATTATTACTCGGTACTCGAATAATTGGTCGTTCCACAGATCCACGTTCTAATAATTATGTGATAAGTTCGCATAATTTGAAAGATTGACATTTCTTATACGAGATATTATACGGAACATCGATAAACTGGTTATAACAATAGAAGTTTTGCAAAGAAATATTACATTTGCGGGTTTCCAATCAAAACGTGGTTTACTTGGTAAGTAGAACAATTACAGCAAACAATGCGTATAATTGCAATTTACTTTCTAGAAACTTTATTTTCCTACAACTTATTTTCCTTTTCGAGATACCACGCACAAGAACTCGTGCCATTCAATGGTGATTCTGGCTAATTCTCCGAATAATGCTCGATGAATTCTATTACCGTTGAAAGAGGAAATCGAAGCATATAAGGGATCTTTCATCGACGATTGGAACTAATCGCACCATCTTGGCTTTCTATCTTTCAACCAATAATAAGATGTTTCTGAATATTAAACCAGTAGCGTTTATTATTATTTCTAGATCCATTTTCTTTTGCACGTATTATCCAATTACATTACTATATAACCATATTATTACATCACTATATAATTATATCATTAGCTATCAATTACCGAACTAAATTGGGTTACACCCATCTAGAATGTTTATGTGACACTTATATATCTACAGACTGATACTTATCCATTTATGGTATATTTAATAACGCAAAAATCTATAAATAATCGACTTGATATGATATTTAAGGAACGACACAAATCTTTATTTAATTTTCATCCCTTTCTCGTCGTCACGGTACGAATCTGTATGAATATTTGAAGACTACTTAGATATCCGACTTTATCATTCGACTATTTTCTTCTTCTAAATCTTTTAACCTTCATAAAAATTCAAGAAACGAGAGAATAGCGAACCTTAGCGAGGTTTAATTTTAACGGAAGCTCGGTACTCTAGAGAACAGTCTCGGAGAGGTTAGAGATCAATTTGGAGGCAAATTAAACGCAGTCAGGTAGAACAACGTTTAACGGTGGATTTCGCGAAGATTGGGTTCACCTGGATCGGGCAAAAAATTCGTCGAACAGCATCATTCTCAAGACCACACCCGGAAGAGACGTTTCGTTAAGGTTAATATGGATGAGCCGCGTATTCCATCCGGGCTGAATTTATGTCGATGGCTTTCATTGAAATTGAAATCAACGCACGACATACGCCTCGATTTCGAGAGTTTGGTCGTCGTTGGACTAAATTGGAACCACCCAGGCAGATCCTAAATTTACTTTCCGTATACCAATTTGAAAGCCGTCGACGGCGAGGTGTATTTCGAAAATTTGTGTCACACCGACACGATATCGTATACATATACGTGAATGAAATTCCTTTCCAGGTGGACCAAAGGGGGGAAGTCATAAAGAAACGTCTAACGATCCTTTGAAATCATCGATTGTTAAGGATAAGTATCGATCGGAAAGAAGAACGTCTTTCCAGTAGAAACTGAATCGACAACTTACTGAAGGCAAGTCACGGATTTTCATAAATCTCTACGTAGTTTTTAACAAGATACCATACAAGAAACGATTTAATTATATTTACATAAATATAAAAAGGAAACATATATCCCTGATAAAGAAGTAGGAACAATGATATCGCTATACAATTATCAAAGAAAGCTACGATCCTTAAACCCATTCCCATGATCGTGCTTCACGCTCCAGAACCTCTTAGCGAATTTATCAATTCGATCGCGCGATATCTCGCAACTCAAGATCCATAATGTTGATTTCCCCTGAGGACACAGAAGGTGGCAAACGTCTGCCGTAGCCTTATTAAGGCTAAAGGCGAGGGTGAGGCTCGTGATAGGTAGAGCGTCGTTGGAATCCAAGCAGGTAGGCGCCAACAATGCCGAGGAACTGTCAAGAGGAGAAAATCGTCGACACCGCGTTAACGACTCGCTGCCATGTAGGGCTACGCGGCCATTTCCCGCGCAAAGGTAAAAGAATCTCTCGAGTGACTCTCGAGTGTAACTTAGAGAAAGAGAAGGAAGGAGCAGAGGCAGCATGAGGGTAGGTAGATAAACGAAGAAGAAGGGAAAGTAACGCGGGGGGTGGGAGGAAAGAGAGAAGAAAAGAGAGAAGAAGAGAAGAAGAGGACGATAAGAGGAGAGGCAAAGAGAAACGAGCCCTACGTAGCTCGTTTCAGCATCCACCGCGTCGGCATGCAAAACGGGCGTTGCCGGTCCCAGCGAACGACAGAACAGTAGGTCCGTATGAGACACACGCTCGAACTGGCGAAGAGGGAGAACATGGAATTCCTCCAGTTCCTCTTTAACCAGTACCTCTCTCTAATAACCACCAGGAGGAGTCGTTCAACTCCTTAGAGAAGCAGCGGCTGATACGAATCTTCCGAAGGAGGTAACCGCGTGTCACCAGGGATCCGATTCCCGGTTCAGATACCATTCTCCCGGACGAAAATTAGAAGCCACTTATCGACTACCTAAACTATCCCTTCCCACGGTCTACTCCAATGGGGTATACCGATGAAAATTACGATATTGACAGAATCGTGGAAGTGGAGTTCGATATCGGGAGACAACGACGAATGACGCGCGTTAAAGAAGACAGGTATAAGATAACGTTGGACGGATACAAGTGTACCACAACCTAAGGTGTATATAAGGGTCCGTAGAAGGAAAAATCTTCTAAACTCGTAGGGAAACACGGTGCGTTAATGGCAAGTGTATACACCCTGGTAATAGCGAATACTCGGTGTCCCATAAGTCTCCAGTTACAAGACCAACGGCTGGCAGTAAGTAATAACCATCACCTACCTAGAAGAGTTTCCGGAGAGCCAGAACCGATCCGAAAAGCACGAACGATCGTTATCTCCCGTCGCTCGCACGGAATCGATATCAACTTGGTACCGTACGTTACGGAGCACGCGAAGGGTACCACCCGGTGTACCGGTACCCAATAAATATCAGTCCGGGTATACGCACAGGACATATACACTCTGTTACATACACACTCCGGTCCCGTCCACGATATCCCGTGCTATCTACGTGCAAGGTACTCGAGTGTGTAATCGCGAGTCTCGTATAACGCACGAATAGCTGGTCCCAACTCCGAACGATTCTCCGAGACCTCGAAGGCTAGCTAGACTGCTATTCCTCATCCGCATTATCCGCCAGTTATAAGTCGTTCGACGACGCTACAAAGTCGGCGTGCGTCAACGTGCAAATCGGTGGCCGGTTTAAATAAGTGCTGTCGCGAATTCGAGTCGAGTACACCGGTGATAGGATTGGATTGGAGCGTTGTACCAGATGAATGTGCGCTTCTTTACATAGAATACGAGACAACACGTGTTCATGGGGATTTAGTAGGAGAACTTTTGAATAATATCACTATGAATCTGTAAATTTTTATTCGCAACAAGAGAAAAATCATTTTTGTTAATTTCCTGATGAATGATTAGCATTACGATTAAACAGGAGAATTTTGATATTACACGATTGAAAATGAAAACATGCCGTAAGGTTAAAGGATGTAAATCTTTAAACAATGGCAGTATTGTGGGAATCAAAGGTATAATTACTAAAACAAGGAATATTCTAAAAATTTCGTAGGCAATGAGAAAACACGATAAAGATACAATTCTGGCATTGATCGATAACGTACTGAATTTGAAAGTTACTTTCCTATAAAAATAAGAAATGTATCTTATCGTGTTCACCTCCTGCACTGTTCAAATATCTTAGCTTACAATTAGAGTAATTAAGTACACCCACATCGTGCATTAAACTTTCTCTGTGCCTATCTACCGACCCATTACTCTGTTTGAAAGAGATTCTGGACATGCTTAACACGCCTCACGACACGCCCCAGCAATTTTATTATGCGCTGCTGAATCATGATTACGGCGTCGTCGGCCCGAGTTTCAATATCGGCTAAGTTGATAGATGTTTTTACTCATTCGCGAAATTATTAGCGGCGAAAGAGGCGAGTATTCGACAAAACACGAATCTCTAGATTCTAAAATGAGAATGACGAACAGAGTTGAAACATGGGAGTGAAGTAGGATCATAGACGAGAGCAATAAGACGTACTCTCACAGCTATCGGCTCCAATTTAATTAACGGCCTCCGGTGAGCCGTAACTCGCTAATTGCGTAGCTCGAGGTGGTCACAAATGCATCGTACACGTCCGAAAGGGACAGGAAGGGCGGCCCGTCGAAGAGAATCGTCGATCGATCTTCCCGACGCTCGTGACTCCTTTTTTCGTAGGCTTCTCTGACTGGCCCTTCTCTTTCTCTCTCCCTCTTTCTGTCTGTGTCTCCTCTCTCCCTCTCCGTTTCTTTTCGATCACCTTCTGCGGAGCAAGCCTTTGCAATCGATTGACTCCGATGCTTCGAACCCCCTTCAAATTATGTGAAATTACATACGTCGCCCGAAGGATTACCTTAAAGGAGATTTTTCTTTTCTTCTCTCTTTATACAGTCCTGAATTAGGATCGAATTAGGATCAGTCAAAACTTTCAATATTTTTCATTGCTTTAGTATAGTGGCGAAGAGTCAACGAATTCTAGTGACAAAGCTATTGTACACGTAGGTAAATGTTAATGTACCCCTGCTTACTTTTTATTACAATTCTTATCTTCCTCACTATGATTCATAGGCGGTTCTTTATGTTCTCATTATTTTGACAACGATTTTGAATATTTTAGAGGTTGATTTGACCAGCCTCTAAACATCTTCGATCGGAGTACGGTGATATTCTTAGATATAGCGTAATGAATTAAACAAATTGTATAATTGCCATTAATACAACGTCTACGCATTTAGTAATAATTTGGACAAGCACGAATGACGTAATGTGCGCGCATACGACATACCGTAATTAGGGAACGAGTTAAGTACTTATATATCTGTATTTTCTTCTGCAACTGTGTATATCATAAAAACTAAAATTTAATATGGTCACTCTGAAAGAGTTCCAATATAAAGAACGCATATATACAATGTACGTTTTGTTCTTTCAAATACTTTGAAATACTTGCCATTTTCTAACATCTTGCCATTTTGTCCGGCGTTAGAAAACCGTACAAAAGTGAAATTTCTCCACGTGTCCTGAATTCGATGGTCAAAAACTGTAGCCCCTTTGATTTGTTTTAATCACGGGTCTTTTAACTACTCGCAAGAAACAAAACCTGACTGGACGGTCTCCACGACACCCACGCGCGGCACCTTCATTACCATAACAATTCTCTTACACGGGGACGAGCAGGCGTAGCGGCCGACAAGGCAATTAATATATAAATCCGCGGGCGGCAATAGATCCTGCTCGTCTTCCCTCTTCCTCTCGTTCTTCTTCGCGCTCGGTCCCCCAAAGTACACGGGTCCCCTTCTCGTCCTTTTCTCATAAGTGCCGCCCGCATAAATCTATGAACTAACCTAAAGCGCGCGTGGTTCCGCGAGATTTATATTAACTGCGCCGGCGACCGTGTGTACGCCGCGTGCGTGTACGCGCGGACAACGCGACCGTGCGCGTACCTACACGCTTTAACGCCGCCGCGAATGCTAAATGCCCATGCTGAAGTGGAGGAAGGGAGAAAACGGCCGGCACGCTCGTAAAGTATAGCGATTTGAACGTAGCCACGTAACCGAGAGCAAAGGAAAGGACTTAGAAGCTCATCCGAAGGAAGGGAGAAACTCGCGCGCGGATAGTAATGAGTGGAGTAATGAATTTCGCTAAACGCCACTCGCCTACGTGGGGATCTCGTAAACACCGCGACTTATGCTCGGGACTCCGACGCCACACGGTGCTCGCTTTCTGTGCGAGAATAGGTATAACAGCCGCGCCATTTTCTACCACCCACGACAGCTTTCGTATTTCTTAGAGTGGCTGTTACCACGAACTTGTCATAGGATTTGGTACCTTTGGTTGTAAGAGTTACATGTTACATGAAAATATATAACATATCGATATAAAGTGTTACATTTTTTGGGAAGTATTTTTAATTGTTTCGGATAAAGAAAGAATGATAGTTATCAATAAATTAATAAATAAGTTAATCAAGCTTGAATATGGTATCCTTGGTTGTTAGCGTTAAATGTGGAGGGGCGCATATAGAATATTTGGAAAATGGTTTTGATCGTTTGATATAAAGAAAAAGTGGCATGACAGCGATGAGTCTATCACAGGATATGGCATTTTTGGTTGTTATTGTTAAATGTAAAAAAAGACACGTAATATCAATGTAGCGTGTTGTACATATTCTTATAGAGGATAATTTTAATTAATATTTTAAGATAAAGAGCTATTTTTTAATATTAGAAAAGTTCAGTAGGATTGACGATGATCGGAAAAACGCTGCAGACGCTTAATCTTTCCTATTTTTTTCCTCCCGAGAAATAGTTTCTTATCTGGAGTAACGCAAAAAAGATATCGAGACTAACAATCGATAAGGTAGCGGGATAGTATATAGCTGCGATCATCGTTGTTTTGCGAAACGCAGCGAGTGCGCACACAGGTGCACGATAAGATAATAAATTTCTTGAAACGTAGCTGGCTTACACGGAAACCTCATAAAGCTGGGATTTAGAGTTAGAACACCGGCGATGCTTCCTGGCAAACACCGTTCGCGATGTTCGCTCTGGTCTGAACTGTTCTTCTGACCACCTGCAAGGCGGCCCGATTCAAGTGGGCGGCAATTGAAATATTATAACCATAACACCATAAATAAGATAACCGGTGCACTTATAAAAGGCTGCAAAGAAGTAGCTGCCTATAATAGCTTGCAATGGATTAATCTTCTTTTACACGTCGTCTACAATGCCGTTATCATCGAACGACTATTCGCTGATAAACATATCTCTCCAATACCAGAAAGTAGCAAATACTTTGTATTTGAAAACAACTCGAAAAAGAAGGATTATCTAAGTTCACGCTCTCGAAGTATGTACCCATGCATAAGTACCCGAACATCTGATACAATTCGATCAAGAATTAATATTTTTAAAGTCCTTTTTTCTTAATTATTTACCCCTTGTCATAGATGAGATCAAATGCTAAAAAATAACTAAGCCAAAAGAAAAGTATATATATATATATATATATATATATATATATCATTAAAGAGTTTCATATTTACCTTTAATAAATAATTAGCATTTCATGGAAATTGTGCTATAAACATGTACAGGTGTAACATTGAACAGGCAGGCTTAAAATCAATTAACTTAGATGTTATCACAGAACAAATTTTTATCCACTTTTAATTATTGCCAATTTTCTGTACCGATTAATAGTACCTATTATTTACACCAGTATCTATTAAATATACATGATTGTCTGATACGATATCAATAACTAGAGTTAGATTAAAGAGTTTCATTTGAAAAGTACACTTTATAAATTTGCAATAAATCAAAAGTATTCAAATAATTATGAGCCACAGTGTATCTAACTTTGAACACCTAACTGACCAAACTAATTATAAAATCAGCAACTCATGTAACGGTCTTATGAATGGAAACGTGTTTGGCTGCAAACGAGCAATTTTTATCAATCCATCAAAAACGTAATAGCTGCCGGATACGATACAAATGGTCGGGAATCGTTCGACAAATACTAGCATTCCATCGACGCCATTACTGCAGTCGGTGTATCGAGAAGTGAATGCACCCATGAAGGCCTTTAAGGCCGTCACGGCGTAGGAATTAATTCGTCTTAGGGGAATTTCCTGGTGAGCGTAGGAGTCCGAGAATGGCGGTGAAAGTCTATCGGGTTTTAAATCCAATTGATCGATTTCTAATCGATGCACGGTTACTGTTATAAATGCCTATTCACGTACGTGGCGTGATTTTTGTACGGATACACCGTGGCTTAATGGAATTCAGGGAGCGGTATTAATTATCCTGATTTTCATTGATTCTATCATCTTCAAAATTCACGAATCTTTCGTTTAAATATGTTGCAATATACTGAATACGTCACCGATTCGAATTGTGGTCCATTAAAGACGTACATTTTTATTTGCGAAACTAACGGAGGTAGTGTGACACAAGGGATATAAGTTAATCATCGGTAGTCAACTGTGCAATTTACATAGTTCCTACCTACGCTATTCCTTAGGATTATTTTTTATATATTCATCTCATAAAAAGCCAAGATAAGTTTAAGTATTTTGCAACCCATGCTTTAGCATTATATGTTACGTATTTTCTCTTCACTAAGACACTTTTAAGAGAACAGAATTGTTAATACGTATGCCGAGTATTAAAAAATGAAGTGGGCGATATTTATATGATGTGACTCTGGCATTAGATACAATGAAATATCGTTTGTTTCTTTAGAGTGAAAAACACGTAGTGTGAATGCGCACAGAAACGTTCGTCAGCTGATTCATTGACCTAAGGCAGCTACATGTAAGTGTAAATTTCTAATGTAGAATTCGATTGTTTATAATGACATATCTTCGTTATCTTGAAGTTTAAGATCACACGTTATAAATATGCCTTTCTTTTTTTAGGAACTTGTGTAAATAATTAAAATCGAACAATCACAAATCGATATGGAGAAGAAATCACGTGTCAACTAGTTCACTATTGTTCCCAAGGAACTCGAGTGTGAGGCGTTACACTTTGTCCAAGAACCGCTCCAGGCAGCAAGTGGTGTCGTTTCAACGATCGCGCACGCGATGTCGAGCGATCATTGTGTCTCGAACAAGAAGGAGGCACACTACCGATAGAGAGACACGCAGCGAAACCCACGTCGCGTGTTATCGTGGTAGAAATATCATCGATGAGAACGAGCGTCGTAATTCGTCGCTAATCACCACGTGCACACGGTGTGGGAGGCGGCACCGCAGGAGAATGTCAGTGAAAGTCTATCTCGGCGATCGTTCCTACGATGATTGTCGTCCCACGTGTTCTCGCCGGCACGACAATCGCTTCCTGATGAAGCGAACGACCCATTCGATACCAACAAGAGAGATTCCAAAGCCTCTAAGAGGATACCCGAACAGTTGTTATGCGTAGTCAACTCGGGAATGGTAATGGAACTTCCTAAACGTCGTTTAGCCGACATTATATCGCATTGCGAAATATGTCCCATAAATTTTAAATTTAAATATCGAACGACTTTAGTTTCTTTGATTTCTGTTTTGTTATGTCATCCTGAAAGTCTCCGTAGTTTTAAGCCATTCATTTGCAAATGATATAACGCGTTTGAAATCCGTAATTTTCAATACATTTTTCTGACAGTATATAATACGATTATAAGCTTCATATACGTAACAACAAGAACTCTTAAAAAAAAAAAGAAGCTATGGAAGGGTGTTTTCGATATTCTCCTGTTTTCTAAGTCGTTTAAGAAGATTATTAAGTGAGCAGAATAAGGGAAGATTAGATGGAAAAGTGTGGTGAATCGGGAATAACATCAATACTCAATTGTTGCAATCTTTGTGGAGTTTGCTACCTCTTGGGAATTTCATTTTTTGAAATATGTTAAATAAAAGATCAATTAGTGGCTATTTTAAACAAAAGAAGTACGGCAAATATAATAAATATTGAAAATGTCCCAATATTTATATATATATGTATTTAGTACAGAAGAATGGAAATGTAACGATTCCTTGGATAATTCGTCGATTTGGAATTTACATTTTTAAACTGACATCGTCTGCAAATTTGATTGCGCTGTAAAATTGTGTTTCGTGATAACACGCGCCATATGTAGCAATACAGGCACGAAAAAAATTGCAACAATGGGCTACAAAGCTTTTCCTCCTCCGCCTTATTCATTGTATCCCTCTACCTCAGATTACCATACGGATCTAAGAATGAGTTTGGTGCGAGTCAATTACATATACCTCGCATTGACAAATGAATACTCAGGCTATAACCTATATCTTTTGTATTCTCACAAATCTATATGCTTAAGAGTTCTTGTAACAATTTCCTCTAATCAACTCTAAATATAGTAATGAAGCAATCAACGCCTAATGCTAAAGTATTTTGATAAATGAATATTCAAAAGACTGCGACCTAAATCTTTTATATTATTTAGAAATCTACATGCTCGAGAGTTTCTTTAACAACTTTCTTTAACAATTGCAAATACAGTAATGAACCAACCAACTCGCAATTCTCGAGCGCTGTCCTATAATATAAGTGTTCCTATAATATTCATATATCCAAATGTTACGTAATTATTGCGTTATACAACTGCAATTGAATCTCGGCGAGTTTCCCTAAAAGTGTCGATAACTTGTCAGTAGAAATTGATACGTTTCAGACTGGAACACGTCGGACATAACTCAAGCGAACAGATGACCACGACTCGATCGATTTGATAGCATAGCAGCAACGGACCGCGCTGCATTTGCAATCGATCTTGATTTATCGGTTTAACCGATGCGATGGACGCGAATGCACCGCCGCAATTTGCATCGGATCACACTGCGATTTGTAACGCGTTCGCGGCTCTCGCCCGCCTAGGACGTTCTGATTTATGCGAATAATTAGAAAACGAGTTCGCACAGGTACACTCGCGAATATTCATACAAGAATACGAATCAGAACGGAAAGGTTTGATGGTTCGAAGGTGGCCTTAGGAATTTTCGCAAAGGCACGTGCACAACCTCGTATCGCATATTGCAAAACGACGAAATTCTGCCTATAACAAAGTTTCACATCTCGAATAGTGTCAGCAGGATGTTGGTCATCAAGGATCACGCTATATCACATTTCAAACGGTAATATTCCAAAATTCTCTAAATGAGAAATGCAATCTTTCTTACTCTTCAATTTCAATTAACAGTCGCTAATATTAAATATCGAATTTGAAAAATGAAGACAGTGTTCTTCAACTCTAATATTTCCTTTCTTGTTTCTTCCTCTCTCGAAATGCAGTAGAATTTTAGCGAACATACCTCTGCAATACCCAAAACCCAAAATATCCAGTACCCAAAAACTAAGCTACATAACATAAATTATCACATATTCCTGTAAATAAATAATTTCCCTCTAAAAGCTGAACTTGTCTTTCGTCGAGCCACTGCAGTTCAAAAAATATTAATCCCTGTACAAAGCGATTCTCTCTCTTTGAATCGTTTTCCTTTGTTAAATCTCCCCTGATTGAAAATCTCGTTAAATCGGAACCTCCTGAACTCGAAAATTTTTGTTCTTTCGTCCTTTGAGATTCGAATTATCGAATTTCAACTCTAATTGGAAAATGTGTATACTCGTGAATATTCTTCTCAGAGTAACTTGTGGCGAATCCGGGTAATAAGATTCGATAGCTCGAAGGCGGCGTTAGGAATCAGTACGCGCGACTATTAGCTAGCCACAGCTATAAATAGACGCGTATTAGTAGGTACAACAAAGGGATGCCAACGAAGCGGCCGTGCCCATGCCTAGAGACGCGAGTTTCGCGTGCGCGAGTAGCGTGCACGCGCGCTCACGCCCGCGATTATCTTCTACAGGGGCCGTGGTTCACGCTTCCAAGCAGCGGCCAGGCTACGTTGTGGGTAGGCAGTCAAGGTGGGCAGGGTCAGGAATTCCTAGGCGCGCGAGAGTGTCTGGCACACATCGCCACGTCGCGCAGCCCGGAAACGAAGGAGAGCTTTCTCGAGGCCGTTCACCAACAGCCGCAAGGACGTTCTTGCTCGTTGAAGAGGACTCTTAGCGAGAGCCTGCTAGGATCCTTCCTTTCTTCGTATAATTGCATAAGGGAGGGGGGATATAATTTTAGATCGTTGGACGAAGTGGTAAACCGTTGAAGAGTTCTTCAAAGATTAGTCTTAGTCATTCTTATGCATATCAGTAAATTATTTTAGGAAAAGTACCGTGTTCCTGAAGTTTTGGGTAGAATAATGTTGAGAAAACATTCTAAAACGATATGATTGAGCGATGGAAAAATTTTCTCGTGATTGTCATTACTATGTATTTGTTGAGATAATGAAATGTGTAGCCTATGAATTATAAATCCTATATAGATTCAAAAATCGAATATTTTTTGTAAATTACTTAATAACCGGTTCAAGTTTGCCCAGATTTATTAATGAACAATATATCATTCGAATTACTAATTTCAATTCATATTTTCGTAGAGCCATCTTAATTGATATTCGACATGTTTCCTTGAAAATAGTAATTTCTAAGGTTGCTGAAGATCTTCAGAATCTTCGAAGATTATGAAACAATTTGATTTGATATGTTGGGCAAAAATTTTAGTAAAATTCAGCTCTTCCAGTTCGTTCGTTCATTCGCAAATAGCGCCTCTTTGGATTTGCCGCGGCGACGTACTGTTGGCAACAAATACCTGGAGGCAACATAATTCTCCGGAAGGACGCCATGCGTCATGCTAGATTGGTATCGGAGACGCGTTATCGCTCGGCGCGACTTTACGGGTATAACCTTATACTTTACACGTGTACAGGAGAAGGCCCAGCCACCCTTCTCGCGTCGTTTCTGGACGTCGTTCCGACGGTTCCTTAAAATATGTCCACAAACCGATGTATATTTTACAAGCTAAGGCTGGATCTAGAAACTAGACAAAAGACTCGTAACCTTCATCGGAAATTTATTCCTGCGACCTTCCCTTATCTCATTCATGTAAAACTTATGCCACTCATAATCAGTATCGTATCGAAGTGTCGTAAGAAATATTCCATTTGAAATTTCAGAATTCATAATCTATTGAATTATAGATATCTTAGAATCACGAATTATGAATACTAATATTTTGCTAATGGAGACTAATCAATCGATTAACAAGCAGTTACATTAGCAAAATTATAGATAGACTGTGGATTTTTATGTAGCTATGTAAAGTTTGAAGTAAAAAGATACATGTAATATGCAAAGATATACAGTGTCTACAAAAAATGTCTGCGCAGACTCTTATTTTCTGCTGAAGCGTCTTTTTATCAGATTCTATATTTCATTTTCACACTGCACTTATATGAAAATACTACTAAATGATGCAAAATTTAATATGGATCTGATTAGTTAGTTTGTACAATATGCCACAATAAATACAATGTAGTACTTATGTAAATACTTTTTGTAACCACTGTATAAAATATTCAAAGTCCTGTACTCCTCATAACATCTATAATAATTAGCGCAACAGATCTCTATCTATATTCTACCCTTTTACCTGCAACCACGAAAATATGAATTTGCATAAATACTATACAACTACAAAAGACAAAACTAAATGAAGAAGAATTATCAAGGAAAAAGATTAAGAAATTCCATTAATTATCAAGAAAGTCTAAGGAAATGAAAAAGTTCACGGAACCAACGAAGAAACGAAATTAATTGTCCATTTGGGAAATCAAGAGTTTCACGAGAACCAGAGGGGAACCGCAAAAGCGATCCTGCAGGGCGAAGGAATTCGAGGAACCTGCTTGTAGCCGAGCGAATCGGCGGAATAGCAAAGGGTACCGAAAGGCGTTCTTCCTCCGACTTTGCAAAAGAAGGGACCGCCGCGCCGTCCGGCACGTTTTTCCAAGTCGCGAAGCCGCGGTTTACAAAAGCCGATGTCAGTTCCGCCGATAGAGAGATTCCATTGGTCGCTCTCCGCTGGCGCTGCCGGCCAATATCGACGAGCGACGATCTACCCAATTAGTAACCATCGCGAATTCCCATTAGCCCATGCAAACTATCAGCCAATCTGCCTGCCCCGAGCTCCTTTCCTCTCTCTGCGTACATTCGTCACCGAAAGTGCAGACCAACTGCAATCGATTCTTTTATTAGGTATCTTACCATAGAACCTCGATAAATTAAGAAATTTTACAATTTCTACGAAGGATTTGCGAAGATAAAATAACCAAAATTTCTAATATATATAGAATGTCTAGAGAATTATATATTCTGTGATATTCTGTACATCTGATGCTAATTAAGAAACGTCTACATATGTAAACATAAAATTCTTTCGAAGATCGTCTTACTTACGTTTTTACTATTATCAATGTTTGAATAAATGACGTATATACTTATCGATATGTCACAGCCAATCTTCATACTATGCATAAACTGTCTGTACTTTTGTTAACGAGTATACAAGATCGTGACCGCGACAATCTGCCGAAACACGCCGTTAGGGTATCTTCATATCAAATATCAAGCTTCTATACCAATTCAATGTATATCACCAAAAAAATTGTCGCGTCATTAAATTCCACATGAAAGAAAAGAGAAATGGCACATATAATTTCAAGACTTCATCTTTCGAGGATTTGGAAGGACTTATAGAATTCGATCAGGAAGAGTCACTGTGAAGAAGGCTTAATGCAGTTTGGCCGGCAAAGAAGAGAACTTCTCAGTGTAAGGTTCTCTTCGACGCATCCGTTGGCCTGCTGCCTCGGCAGATTGTTGACCGTGATTGCAATTAGTAACCCGGCGGGGGCCCTGTGTGCCTTGGAAAGGCGCGCCTCCTTCTTTCTCGTCCTCTTTTCTCTTCTAGCTAATACCTTCCTTCTTTCGGCCCTGACCGCCCCCGAACATGTCAACCGGGCAAACGGTGACCGGCAAACGTTCAACGAGGACCAAGAAGACGACTGTAATGGACATTTGTTAAGAGAGAAACGACCGATCGAAATGCTTCGTCCAGGCTGGATTACCCGTCGTCGTCGTTTCTCCCCCCTCGGAGGTAACCAGACATCGAGATACCGAATCTATTCCGCGTAATTACCTGGAAAGACGCCGACTACGCTTTCAGGCCGCGTAACGTCGCTCACGCATGCGGTCGCCGCCGCCGCCGCGGTGAGAAACTCACTGCTTCACCAACACCGGTGTAAGAACTCGTCACATCCGGTCTTGAGGCAGAAAAGTTTTACGGTGGGGAACTTTCGAAATCGTAATCAGTCGGCCTTGTTTGATGATACGATACTTAAGATAGCGTTAAGATCGAGGTTAAAAGTTACGAGGAAAGAAAGTAAATATTTAAGACTATACAGCGGCGTTCGCGAGAAGGGATTGTAATCGAAATTAATTTAGAATCGCAGTAAAAATAAGTTTCCGATGTCATAAAATTCCTTTCCTCTGCTTTAAAATTGCTTTAAATGCTTTAAATTGCTTTAAAAATGCTTTAAAATTGAGATGTAAATATTTTCCATGCGAGTGTCTTTTTAATTTATCGGGTATAACCTGCACGATATGTTGCCTATGGGCAGGAATTTTGCTTAGAATTTTAATCGAAGAATAAACAATCATCGAGAATCAACAAAATAACGAATGGTATCACTGCCAAATGGCCAAAATACGATCTAGAAAGATCGTTGCGTAGCTGGTTGAACGATCGGATGAGAAATCGATTCGATCTCGATAGGCGTTCGATGGCTCTACCGCATACCGGCCGATGAAATATTGGAACGGCCTTTTATATGCATCGTTCCACGGTAGTTAGCCTCCGTCAGGGCGAACACACGCGTACAACCACGTACCGCAGGTGCACACACGCACCATGCGTAGGCAGCGCTGGTAACGAACAATCAACGGCGCCCGTTACAACCGTGATTTTATGTTCCAATTTGCAAACGCGACGTTAAAGGCCCTCTCGACGTCGGCAACCACCAACAACACACCGCCATCGTCATCGTCGTCATCCAGTCGAGTTCGTCGTTGTCCTTCCAAGACACTTCTCCACCTTCTCATCATTCTCATCCACCTCCTTCTTTTCACTGTGCACGACCGTGAGAAGAGATTACCAGTTGAAGCAGCGTTCTGCCGCGCAAGAAACGTCGTAATGTTCGCGGTGAAAATAATAGCGCGGTGAATTAACGAGTCCGTGGAACGTTCGCGATGTTGATATGGAAACTCGTTTTAAAAGTGGTCCGATTCAGGAGAAGTATGACAAAGGAGGCGTGATCGAAGATATTTTCAGAAAATGATTACGTTACTGCGTAATGTCCGCCGAGGAATTAAAACGTATGAGCTTTTTGTTTGATAAAACAAAATGTACGATATATGATAACGATAATATCATGTAAATATTAATAATACTCGATAAGGACAGACGTCCTCGTAGCAAATATACGTATGTATACCGCTTCGAAGCCCCAATAACCCTACATTTTGTATAATCGAACTGTTTTTCCAGAGGGAACGATCTTACGACGCGTTGAATATTCATCGTAGAGTTGATCGATCTGCCTCGGTCCCATCGTACGTAAAATATCAAGCAAAAAAACGAGAAGAACGTGCTGTCGTTCGAACAATAAGATTTCGCGACACGATGGACGCAAATGAACGAGAGTGGATGATCATGAAGGGGGCTTAACCATCCCCCTCCCCTCGTTACAGGATATAATTTACATAAACCATAAACATCAGCATCGGACAATAAACGTAAATAATTACCTATATTCTTAAACCGTCGTAATAAATTTCGCGCATCCATCGTTCCGCCGTGACTCGTTCCGCTTGAGCCCGCGCAATGGTTCTGCTCCTCGTCTTCTATCGTTCTCCCTCAACTCCAATAAGACTCCTTCTTTCTCGGTCATCATTGCGTTCTTTACCCGGCACTCTCTGTTTTTTTCTTTCTCCCGCTTCGGTAAATTATATTTTTACGAGGCTGGATTGCGCGCTGATTACGACGCGAATGATCGTGCGCTGATTACGACGCGAGTTATCGCTGCCTCTAATGTAACATCCCGCGAACCAATGACTACGAACTCGATAACCAAACTGGATCACGGAAATTGTCTCTTCGAGAACTGTCTTAACGAATCGTGATAACCAGCCAATAAAATCGTCTATACATAACATTTACAAAAATTTAATAAAAGATACAATAAAAGTTTGTAAATTGATCTTGTTAGAAGAACAGATGGGAAATATTAATTTTTAATCGACAGCTAATTAATTCATCTTGTCAATCAGCAAAACGTTGATTGGAAGGCGCAAGGGAGCAGTAAACAAGGCTAAAGAAATGAAATTTAATGGAAACGAATCTTATCTGTTGCTCTCTTCGGATCACGTACATGATCTGGAACGTACATATGACCAAGGATCTAGGAATTCGAGAAAGAAACTTGAAATGTTGCACGACGGGATCTCGCAGGAGGTTCATCTAGATCAAAGGCTCCGTTGACCCTCTGACTGACGAAACCCTGGATTTATACCGACGTTCTCCACTACCTCCTAAACAAACCAGACACGTAAACCTCGAAAGAACTAACGAAGGCACACGGATTTGGTGAACAAGAGATGAGGAATCGTGTGATAAAAAGAACGCAAGGAAGGCATGAAACAATACTTGAATCAACTCCATCAATGAAACTTCTACTAAAAACATTGGATTAAGTGAACAATGCATCGTGAATTATTTTTAAAAATATTTTCAAATTGTTCTTAATACATCGTATATTTTATGTACAGGCTCTATAAAGATACCATTATAAGTCCTAAGTAAATATGAGATATGTATACCTATAAGAAGAAAAAATATTTTCTTTTTTCTACTATAGAAAACTTATAAAATATAAGAATAAAAAGAATTATAAGGATCGACGATATTTATTGCAGTAGGTAGATTATGTGAGGCTGCTTTTATCAAAGACGTTATCAGTCATTCATAGTACAAGTTAGAGGATTTCAACGAGGAATCCCAATCGTGGTCCATTTGCAATTCGGAATTGTTTTGGAAACTAATTTCTACGTAGAACACAGGGAAAACCGCCACGACGTGTCTGCACGGATACACTGTCGTGTACAGAAGCTTCTGGTAAATTAGATTAGTTCGGATGTTCGTTACAATCGCGTCGAGTTACGTTACTTCGTTACTACGACGGACCACGCGTCAATCTCACCGGGGAGTTCCGTCTCGACTCGCGACGAGTTTCCCAATTTTTACTTATTCCTGGAAGTTATTGCCCGGCGAAAGTTTAGATTGCGATAGAAAAAAAAGGAACACCCTCCATTACAAGTTAAATTGTGCGTCTAGTGATCGAATCATGAGAAAAATACGACTAGAGATGTAACGACAAACAAAGATGGAATCAAAACATAAAAATAGCAAAAAATAATAGAAAATATTCAAGAAACAGTGCATAAGTATAGGATAACTATGGCTTTAAAATTACATAGTTTCCTAATAGAAGAAAAAACGAGATTTATAAAATATCATATCATTATCGAAATTGATATTTCCATAGTTCAAAAATAATTCTAAACATAAGTACCTCATACTAACTGACAGTTTTAAGATCTTGCCATACGACGTAATCAACCTCGGGTATTTGACGAGTGCAAATCAAGTGCTAAACTAATTCCGGTCGCAGGATCGGAAGGGTCCACGGTGTAATCAAACTTCCGAAGGTAGAACTCGACGGAAACCGCGAACACGGAATTCAACATCTATCGTGCACGATTCCTATACACTCCACGTTCTGTATTCGACGGTGTACCAACGAGCTGACAATTACAGATGTTGTTGCAGACTTTTCCCTTTGTACGCGTTATCGGGATAAAACGGAACTTTGATCAAACTCTCGATCGCGAAATAATTGCATCTGTAACAAAGCGGAGGGAAGATCCTGTAATCGATGGTCAGCGATAAAAATTAAATAAAGACATAACCAGCGTCGAGAATGCTTTTATTCTGGTCCCCATAGGACAGAGCGTGTTCATGTTCTTGTCTTGTCGTGACTGTGCAGAAGCAGAAAAAAGAAAGGGAAGAAAAAGAAGAGGAGAAGAAAAAGTAAAAAAACAACGATGGGGAGCAGAGTTCGAGATTCGCGACAGCTCGAAGCGCTTACACGATTTATCTGGCCGGTACCGGCCGCGTTCGATCGTAGCCGACCATTAATCGATTAATCAATTAAGCGGTCGATTAATTATCGAAGAGGTACGCCGGTGTGAAGGTAGGACGGGAGAGGGGAAGACGCCGGTAATTAAATCGTCGCGTCGGGACCAATCGGACGCGCTCGAGGGACCCCGACGAGAGGCCACAAATGATTTTGTCGTAACGACGTGGAGCACCCTGGACCGACCCTGGCCGGCTAATTAAGTCTTAGTCGTATTCGTTTGTTTCTTTTGCTGGATGATCGCGTTCGGGCTAACCGGCTCGAAAGTCACCACTTCAAGGTTGATTCACACGAGGCGACACCCTACGCTCCTCCGTTGGCTACCCGCCGGCCAAGTAGGAGTATACTGGTAGCGTACATTGAAATATTATCGCGCTACGGTATCTCGAGTACGCTCTTGTTCTAGTCGGCCATTTGCATGTTTCTCATTTAACCGCGACGCCGATGGTAGCTTTTTCTTCGTCGCTTCTCGTTTCGCTTTCAACGCGCGCTTCGTTATATGCACTGACTACGTCAAGTGAAAACGGTACGGGTATGCAATGCGGTACATATTAAGAATTATTTTTATATAAAGGGCAACAGAGCGGAATAAAATAAAGCTGTATATACTTAGATGCCTGATAAATTATATATGATAAAATATGATAAATATATGTTAAACAAGGCAGAGATGTTTCTTTGATCGGTATTTAAAACTACTTTCCTTAACAAGAATACTAAGAATATTCTTTAGCCAATATTAAAAATATGTATCACAAAAATACATATATACAATCGTGTGATTCAAATTTCAAACTACGAATAGGTATATGACATAACATAAAAGAGTTACTTACCTTTTCGGTAACGTGATCATCATTTCACCTGTTCACAAGAAGCGAGGCAACATCCATAAGAATATGAGAACCCCTGACAGCGAAGAGTCGGACGAAGAAGGACCAATCGTGACGTTGTACTCGCACTCTGGCTGCTCATATCGTCGGAGTCGACTTTCGCGATAAGTACAACGGAGACGATAATGTGAAAGACCGTCGAAAAATCTGTGTATGTGCACGCGTCTGCCATGGGCGTGGGAACCGCAAATAGCAGCCCTTATCGTTCCATACAAAAGAAGATAGTGATTTTTCTTTTTGCACAGTTTCACGATGATTCCGAAGCGAATCGTGGCAACGACCTTCATCGATGGCACCCGTGTGATTAGAAAACCGTGAGAGTTCAAATGTTGCGCTGGTTCCATGCTCCCTATTCGATGACAGCGATTGAAGCGCACCTGGATTTCAAAACAGAAAGGACGCATCGATTAACTTGGATACGGGACAGAACGCTATTGTATTCGATCTTATCGAGTCAAGAATTATTTGTGCATCGTGATTTTTACGTGTCAACAGGTCGAGTTGTTTGATCATGATTATTCCACAATGAACCATTTGCATTTGTTAAATTTATCTTTCCGAAATCTCCTTCCCAATGATAATTTGAGAACTCGATAGTACAATTCATATATTATATTATAATACATATTGTGTAATGTTGTTACAACATATTAACACATTTACAACATAATAATTCATGACAAAACAATCAGATATACAATGAACACTTCTAAAAGACTTTTATGAATATGTTATGTTATGCAAAACGTTTTGAAATTTCATTAGTATTATAATGAAAATCGACTGTAAATATATATATATGTTATAGCACAAGTATAGATATATGTTACAGAGATCATAAAGTATTTAAATAATCCATCATTATATGCACTAATATATATATATATATGTTTGCAATAGATATCTTGTAACTTATATACCGTAACGTATATCGTTGTCGTGTTCTATTACAATGCTACTGAAATTATAAAATGATTTTATAACATATACAATATATATGTAAAATTTTTCAAAGTGTTCAAATACCTTTGTGAGCCACTACATAACATTACCGTAAAAAATAAGACATACCTTTTAAGTCGATACGTCGATAAGGTTATGGCTAACCTATCTTTCAATAACAATTCCGTACAAGAAGTCGCCTTGACCATCTGGCGTCTGCGATCTTTCTGCCGGTCGTTCTA
Source organism: Bombus pyrosoma (assembly GCF_014825855.1). Taxonomy (NCBI): domain Eukaryota; kingdom Metazoa; phylum Arthropoda; class Insecta; order Hymenoptera; family Apidae; genus Bombus; species Bombus pyrosoma. The sequence goes on from NC_057776.1 coordinate 8,324,623, forward strand.
AACCACGACTCGCTGCTCCAAACCGAAGAACGATCGTAAAGACGCGTTCGCAGCCCGAGGGTCTGTGATGAATTTCTCGCGAAATGTCTGACATTAAACCACGACGAAGTTCAGCGCCCAGGGCGCGTGCCGTGTAGCGCGTATATTTGTAATTCTAATGGCGAACCTGCTCGCGGAGAGACTGGAGAAAGCGAGTGTTGTACGCTTCGTAATAGTCGCCGTGGAATTCGGGGCTCAGGGCTCCGGGCCTTCTGAAGAGAAGCACGTTCAAAATATGTTATACAGATACCGTACGCAACCGAAAGGAACGTTCAAAATGTCCACACCTACCCTTCACCCGAAAATTCACCTTAAAGGTAAGCAAAAGCCCTTCATCGGTCACTCATTTTTCAGAATCACGCTACAAAGTTGGTTTGTTTTATGACTTTTTAATACTCGTGTAATGTAAATATAACATAGTTGTTAACAGCTCATTTAATACGCGTATATTATTATAAACGATCAATTTTGACGAACACGTGTTACATGATAAGATAATTGATTATACTCGGGATACAGTGGTCTCATTGCATGATAAGAACTATTATGCATTCATATCACGGAAAACGTAATCAACGGTCTGCAACCTAACAGGATCGAACCAAGTGTAAAGTAGAGGATTTTCATGTAAACGTTCAGACTAACACATTCGCGTTCGAAAATGAAGTCGATGTTGCACGAAGTTGGCCGAATCATATCCTCTATACTGTATACTACTTTACGATCTTGACACTCGTACGGCTGTCGATGGCTCACTCTAGATCTGATTTAGTAGATTAGACTATCTAATGTGTAATCCAATTCATAAAATATGATGAAATGTACAAGCATAAGAAACAAATTTTACAATCACAAGCAGGCTCGGAATAAGGAGAGGCTAGTGGGAGGAATGCTATTATAGGACGAGTCCCGAGTCTCGTCTTCTTATTTATGTATTACATATTATGACTCGTTTATATTAAGAAAAATAAAAACAACTACCTTTCAAAAATGTATATTGTCTTCCAAACAATTTTAAATATAACTTATTACAAAATAAATTTCATTTCATATTTATGTAAATTTATTTCATCTTATTATTCACCTATCTTTCTATGGATGGCGCCACTATGTCAATAGATCACAATACACGGATCTCTAAAGAGACCTAGCATCGATCATTCGCGAAAGTATTTTAGCGACGGTCGTGCAAGAGTTACATTCAGTTTACCAAGCATCGTATTTGCTCGTGACATATTTCCCGTACTTACCGAAAGTCTTTAACACCAGAACATCTTCAATTTCGATGAGAAAAATCGTGGTTTAAGTCGTTGATAAATAAAAGATTGCGCTGTATTCAGCGAGCGGTTGGCCCCCGAGGTTCCCATAAGTGGGACAACTTTACGCAAGTTTTTATATCCTGGGGATTGTCACGGGGCTGGCCCCTTTCTCCCGTTCCCCGTGCACGCATCTTCCTTTAGGCCAGTCATTGATATACGCCGACCGTAAAAGCGCAGTGCCGCTCGCTTGATAATGCGAAAGAGAAAAGACGGAGGAAGAAGGGCGAGAAAAGGGCGACGAAGGAGACGAAGACAACACGCGCGATGGTTACAGGGAACGTAGAAGCGACGACATAAATAAGGGTCGTTGGTACGTGCGCAGATATAACTGTTTCCCAAGTGTATAAGTGTGTAAGCTTTCGTGTAACCCTGTTCCTTCTGTGTCCATGAGTGGTTTCATCGCGCGCTGAGAACGGCCAGAGGCGCCTTTAACGTTGTTAAAGATAATGCTTGCTGTTCATTGCTACTCTTTCTTTTCCTGTTACTATGTAAGTATACTTATGTTTTCTTTATACAACGAAACGCAACATTCAAATCGTTAAGCTCAACGCCTTAAAACTTATTCTTTTTCTGCCTATCAATGAACACGATGAGGTTACATAGAACCGTACACTTCATAATTTTTATGACTGAAAATATAACAACAATATATTGGATATATCTATTTCAACATAGAAATATATAATTCTATATATTTCTTGCTTTTTAAACCTAAAGACGATGCACATGAGTATAGGATCTCATAATGCAGGATTCAATTCAATTCGCTTCCGCTAGAGGTCCAATAAAATATTAAAGTATTGTTGAGAGCAATCTAGTTATCTTTGTATTTACAGCAGTACGAGTTTGATGTTTGAAATTAGTACTTTAGCGAGTGGAGCGTATACATTTTATGTTATTTAATATGCAAGTGGCGTAAAGTACTTAGAACTGATGTTGATGGAACATTTTCGTAATTGAATATTTAATTAAACGACTAGAATGCATGATAAAGTAGATAGGAAGCACCTCGCGTAGAATGGTAAATGATCAAAGTCAAAGTAACGTTCTTTGATGGGTCTGTGAAGTCTCGTAAAACTGCAATTTATTCGATTTCTCGGTGACAACTAGCATTCGGTAGGCACGGTTGAAAATTAAAAGATTATTAATTGTATATATCAGAAGATACTCCGTAGGGGGTTCAAAAGAGGAAACATGTAGAGGATAACGAACGTCAAGTTAGATTATCGTCTCCCGTGGATTTTCATCCGATCGGCTTCTTATCGCGCTGACGATCGCTGTAATCTTACGAGTTTTTACTTCAGCTCCCACGGACGAATCCGAGCGTGAAGCTGCGAATTCTATGGAAGTCCACGGGTGGCACTACTATCTCTTTATCTTTTTTCTTTCCTCCAGAACCTTAATGAGAAACAACGTATTGACCGATCGCAAATGTTTAATACTAGTAAACAGTTACGATCAGTCTGTGGAAACTTTCAAATTTTGTTGAATTCTTCCATTTCAGTTTCGCCAAAAATAAAACGAACCATCATTTCGAGTTAGTATCGGGTTACAATTCGAATTATTTAAACCATTGAATTAAATCTGTGAATATTTTGCATTGGCATATTTTAATTGGCTTTGGGGATTTGTTTAAGATTTTATTTCATTCCTCGATTTTATCAATGTTTAGAAATCTTTCTTTCATTTCTACATTCTACAAAACATTCATATAAACAAATAATTTGATTATTCTGGTAAAAGTATCGCTTGATTACGCGTAACGATAACAGATGTTCAGATATAACATACATATTTATAATTAGTTTATTCCTATACTAAATCAGTATTAATCATAGTTGTGTTGCCATCTAGTGACAACAGCTGCAATTTGTTACCGATGAATCGGAGGAAAGATTGTGCAATGTTGCATATGAAAGCAAATGATTCGTAATATTTAATGAAACTAAAAATATTGAATCTTTTCTTATAATATCAAGTAATCACATTATCATATTACGTCCGAGAAATCTAAAATTATATCGCGATCAATCGGCCAGATCCCAAAAATGCCATGAAACTACAAAGTTTCTTCTACCTTTCAAATATAACACACAAATTAAGAATGAAACTACATTTTGGGGCATACTGGATTTGTAATTTTTTTGTATAATATATGGTAATGTTTGATAAATAAAATAAAACAATTCTAATTTCACGGCGAGATGGTCGCTATTTTAAAAATTATGCATTTAAAGTTCATGTATGTACGTGTGTATATTGTACACTTTACTTGTTCACCATAAAGACTCTGATCAGTAAGTTCATCATCATGACATCGATGTATATTGCGAATTATTTTGCAAAACGCCAATTTAAAATTTAAATAATGTTACTCAAATCTAATTCAAATCAACATCGTTTTATTCTGGTAATTATACTCTTGCGACGCACATAACTGATAAAGCATGTATGTTCAAATAAACTTTATGTACACATAGGTTTCAAAATAATGTTCTCCTTAAAACTGGTATATATTTTTGGATTGTACTCGTTAAAATCTATCCTATGTAACAAAAAAATTACAAATTCTCCGAATTATGTGTGCCTTGAAACGAAGTTCAATTTTTATTTTTTAAAATAAAGATCAAAATCATCTATTTTTGCACTGCATACAGTGCACTGTGGAGGCATAAAATATTAAAAATATGCAGCAAGTTACTACTATCGATGGATGATAAAGATAGAACGTTGGAAACCATTTCATTGATTAAGAATATTCGTCTGTGTCATTATCAATAACTAAGAACGCGGTATTACCGACAGAGTAACATAGAGATACAGAAGGCTAGAGATACAGAATAGACGTGATATCACCGAAGAGTTACAGGATAGACATAACATTCATTGCTTTTTCATTTTGCCACAATGATCTGGAACTCATGTATCTTCACCGACGAAGGTGACATATCGACCTAGAAAAAAGACTAAGTTGCGTTTGCTACGGTGAACGTAGGAAATATCACGAATGAGCACAGGCGAGGATACAGTTAGTCAATGCTCTAATCATGCTGGAATCCTATTTATCCTGAATCGATGACGTTAGAAATGATACTAAAATGGGAAAGAGCTTTAAAGTTTTCTGTACCGACAATTAACTTTTAAAATATGTCGTAATATTTTAAATAATATCTCTATCCGTACTTTAAGTCCAATATGCGAGCATTAAAAGAAATGTTAAGAAAGTATATACCTAATTGATTGTCAAGAACATTATAGAAATGAAAATATTCATACGTCCAGCGAATGTTTCAGTTCGTTACTAGATGGCGCTCCCTTGCCCTTTAAAAAGTCGAGAAATACATTCAGTAACTCTTTTATCAACTCAAGACATTATATTTTGTAACAATTCTCAAAATTCAGATAATTTAGAAGAGAAGTTGTGGATGACAGTAAGTTAGTTTTTATCATTTTTTAAGAATAACATATAAAATTATATCTTTTACTATCAATCACTTGTACTGATAGATTTATAACATTATTCACGAAATATTTCCTTAAAGTATTCGTTTTCCACGTTTATACTTGATATATTTATTTATCATATTTTAATGTCATCGATATGTCATAATTAAATTGAAGAATATATTAAATTATAGAAGGACAAAGAATAAAAAGATATACGATAAATTTGTTCGATTAGATCGAATAAATGAAAATGATTTCTTCGAGAAATACGGTTTATGCATAGTAATAAGATAGGAAATAAACCGTTGCTTAATAAACAATATTTGGCATAACGTTGAAACGAACATTTCGAGCAAAGTCAACGTACACGAGCTTTCACCAGATCAGCCTGTAGCCCCGGGCTACAATTCTCGTTTTCTCTTCTTCCAACTACGATTCGCTTTTGCTCTCTTTTTCCAGTAGCCTCTCGGTCGCTCCCGTTTCATTCCTTTTCTCGCGTACTTTTCACCCGCCATTTAGGTAAATTTCGTACGTTTCCTGTCGTCCAGAATTCGCTACTGCCGCCGTTTAAAGCGTCTGTCGTCATGGGAAGGTATTTGATGTTGTAATCGAACGCTTAGGCATACTATTGTTTTCTGGCTCACGTTTCAACCGTACTCTGATTACTATCATTTATATAATTTCTAGCCAGACCAAGATAGTTTGAAACTTGACCTTAAACACACTGACTTCCGAAAAAAATCAATTCTTTATCAAAACATTGTAATTAATCGTTAAATTTAATTAAAACTTAGAGAAAGTAATTAAAATATTAAGCAATTCTCCAAGAAAAATTTGCAAATTAATATCTAGAGTGGAAGAGGAAGATACAAGACGATAAGAGAAATAATTAAAAGCAAATGAAACGAACTTCTTTTTATAGATCATTAAAACGTCAATTATTATTCACTTTACCTCAACACGAAAGAAAAGTTCTCTGCAAAAAGAATGGCTTCCGGGAACCGTGCATTGAACATTTTATGGAATACTTTATCAAGATCCCGCCATGCTACACTGCTCAAAACAATGGAAGGATTTCAGACCTCATCGAAAACGCAGCTGATATTAACATCAAAAGAGAATTAGAATACGATCCTTACTAAATTCAATTTAGATCAGGAATATATGTAAGTAATTTCCATATACACGCAATAAATTTTAACGGGCAATCTGCTTGTTTCAGATCAAAATGCATTCTTCATTTAAATGGAATATTTAACATTACTCAGCATAGTGAATCTCATAAATAGACTGCGACAGATAGAACATATGATTTATGCAAATTCATATGTTCAAGGATACAAGTAATGACCAAGCACGGATTTGCACCATTTACCGCGTATTATAACCAGTATCCTGCTTTAGATATTGTATCAATTTTTGCATGTTGCGTGCATTCTGTGTATTCCTGCATCTTCGAACTTCCCATAAATACAAACATTGCTAATTCGTGTTTTTATCGTCGCAACCAAACAAAGTAAAACCGAAGGAGAAATTTCTTTCATTTGCTAAATCTCATAAAGGTTAGTACACTTTAAATGTTTTATATAATTTTTCATATGTATATTCTGTTTCTTCGTACGTACATTTGGTACCTTTAAATTTTACATAAATATATAGATATTTGCTGTCTGCTGATAGGTCAATAAGAAGTCCATCGGTAAGTCATCGTGAACATCGTAAACAAAGTTCGGTAAGTAAGTACTTAGCTGTATAGACAACGATCGCGACGCGGAAAGAGGGAGGTAAAAGAGAGAGGATAGTGGTCGTCAGTAAGTCGGCGACCAGAGAAAGAGGAGGAAGGCCAGCTAGGTTGGTGGTGATCGAGTCCGGATCCGCGACTAGCAGTTCACGGCTGGTAGTCAGCGCACAGTCAGTCAGTCATTCAGGCAGTCGATTGTAGTTAGTTGGTGGTAGAAGTTGCTCCGCTCGCGGAGCCGCGACATGTTCCTTTCGCGTCTCGGTTCGCATGAGTTTCACCCGTATTATTTAATCTTTCGTCGACACGGCTTTGTTGCGACTCATCGATCACCACTGTAACCGTTTTCCTCGATCTTTCGCTCGCTCTTTCTTCGTTTCTCTCTTTTTTTTTTTTCTTAAACTTCCTTTCCACGAACACGTTGGTTGGTTCTGCGCAGTGAAGTCGATCGATGAAAGTGCAAGTGCCAGTAAGGTCAGTGTGTGCGTAAGGACCTTCCTTTCTTCCGACTGGAACCAGTGATAAAGTGAGAGGAACGTGCGACCTTGAGCAGGATCTCGAAGAGGACCTCCGCGGAGAGGTGACAGCCTGGAGAGGACGCGACGTAAACGCAGCCACGGATGGTTAACGTGAGTATCTTCTGATGTGTTTACTACCTGTAGCTCTGCGATCGAAAAATCTATCAAGGAACTTCTGTAAGAATATCTGAACTTGTGTAATTGATTATATAGAACATCATAATGTTGCATCTATATAAAAATTGCAGAGGATTATTTTGATCAAGTTGTATTTTTGATCGGAGCATATAATAACAGATAGATTTTTCAATTTATGCTTTAAAAATGATATTTAAAAGAATTTTAGTGAATATCGGGTATAAGAATATGGCAAGTAAAAGCAAATAACATCACAAAAGTACGCTGTAAAAATTCATTGAAACATCGTTTCTGGAATAAAAATCTGTGTAACCGGAAACTTGTACGTGTGCTGCGTGTATATTCGTTTGATATTCTTCCTGACGCTATTTACGATAATTTCAGTACCATAATTTAAATATATAGTTGCTCACATCTCACGCTGCTCCGCGTCCAATTTCGGTGCGATGTAACAAAGGATATTAAGAGAGACTGGAGAAAGTAGTTGGCATTACTTATGAAACCGTTAGCGCCGTTTCCTACACCGATAAAAGAAACGAAACACGAGAAAGGAGATAGCCAAAGGTTTTGTTTCAATAGCACCTGAATATGAACGTACAAAGCTGGTGCAACAATTGCTGGTTAACTTTTCCTAACTTGTGAACACCTACGATCACGATTTGCCAGTTAATCCTTTACAAGGCGGATCTATTTGCTTGGTTCGATGCGGCGATAAATCGCACTGCTGAAAAGAAATTCTTTGTTTTTCTCCACACTTCGGTAAACATACGAACAGAAGATACTCGTGCGCGCCAAGATTTCCCTCGTAGTAGTAGGTCATTATAGAATTTCTAGTGAGGTGCGCCGCGCTATGTGACCAGAATGATTTCTTTGCGTGAAAGTCACCCTAGAATGGTACAACCGAATCCAGCCAGTGAAATGGAAACTATTTGATCCACGTGGAATGCGAACGCACGCACGCAGAACTATGTAGAAACTTGTGGAAATGCAAATGAAGTCTCGTTAAACTGCAACTCCAAGACGAGTGGAAATGTAAGTCATATTAACCCATTAAGAGTCAGGTAGTGAGATATGTATAAAGGTTACGTAAATACAGCATTGCCAGAAAACGGGAATGACTTGTACACTGCTTTGTTGACATACAAAAATATATTAGAATAATAGATACTCTACAAAAGTCTGTTACACGAGTTAGAAACAGAAACAGAGTTTTTGTGATTTAAAAAAGAAAATTTATCGTGTAGATACTTTGACTCCCTTTGATGTTCTCTTTCATAACTGCAGGTTAAAAAGCGACATTCGCTAAAGTAAATTTAAAAAATTGGAAATAAAATGTTGCGATGATGGATTCAACTTTGACTTGGAGATTTCTTGTGTCTTATATGAAAAGCTGCCCTAACACATATTTTTCACCAAACGGTATGTTACTAGCAATACCTTGAATATAGTTAAAAATATTTAAAAACGTTGAATGCTTTCGAAGCTTCAACTGGAAACATAAAATATCACCTCAGTGCTGTATAATTTACTCGTACAGGATGCTTGTTCTATAGATATTTACATATGTCCTGCCGAGACTTGTATCACGAATACGCTTTCCAGTAAAAGATACGAAACGCTCGTGGTTTGCAGGAGTATCGGTAGGATAATACATGCGATGGAACGGGTGAGGAATAGTGATTTTCTTGTAACGCGGTTCACAACTTCGAAAGCCTCGCATAGGTATACGTTTTATCACTCTGGACACGAGTTTTCGTTTACGTGACCGAACGTAATTTATCCCTTCGCTAAGGCGCACGCTTCTCGCTTCCGCTTCTCAAATCCTCTATCGAATAATTCTGATAGCCGTTTCAGCATGTATTAAGTTCGCGTGCGTCCACTCTTCGCTTAGATGCGTATAAAACGAATCCGACTCGTTGAAAAAAATAATTCAGCATCCTCACGCAAGTTGCAATCCGTGAAACAGCCAAATTACGAAATATTATTAACGTTGATAATTAATTTGATTCAACGCCAACACCGGACAAACGTATTAAATTATCCGCCTAGCCAACAACTAGGCAAGATAATCGACAAGGTAAACGCGTTAGGAATAAATTTGAAAAGAATTTTCCACCTCTTAGGTCTAGGATACGCGTTTCTTCGTGTTCATTTTTATTCCTTTTCCGGTGGTATCTCATAAAAATGAACTCGTCTCGACTCGTAATCACGATACATATTAATCCTTCTATACATTTCTGCAACATCTAATGAGTTCATCGGAACGAATAAAATTTATTCGCGGGGGATGACGTTACCTGATTCTTCGGTCTTTCGACCGTCATGATTACGTAACGTTCCGTGAAAAGGAGATCTATTCGTCGAAAGTGATCTCGCATTCTTCAAAATCTTTCTCTCCATTCTTCCAGCCGTAATTTCACAAGTCGAACGCTACGGTGCCTGCATACGATTACGATAAAGTTGACAGTAGGCGGTATGGTACGACGCTCGTGAGACAATGTACTCCGTATATACGTGTCCCTGGAGCATTTTTTACTTTCCCGAACGTCGCCCACATTCGTGGCATCGATGTCTTTTGTCGACGTCGTTGTCTACGCGGCTGGTGTAACCGTACACACGTCTCATGCCCGACACATCCCGCATATTCTCCGTTACGTTAGGTCAGTCTTTGTATTTTACTTCGTCAACTGCTGTTAAAAGACGGGTTAAGGTAGTTCCTTATGAATTTATGGTAAATTTATTATATTATAATTTTATAGTAAATATACTAAATATATGTTGTATCTACGTTTTATCATATTCGATATCCATTAAATGGAAAAATATCTTCACTATGTAAATACATCTTGACTCTAAGTTGGTATATTCGTTGGATTTGCATGGATACATGTAATATCGACTTGAATCCGTAAACTAAAGATTCAATGTCGTGAAATTTTAGAGGAAACTTTCATAGTAAATAGGCATTCAGATATCCGAAAATTTCAGATCGGATCGTATAGGGTATTTTAATCGAGATCGAGTCGAAATGTTGAAAATATTTTAAGTCAATTGTTCTTTGAAACGTTCAAATACTAATCACGCAGCCAAGTAACGAAATTAAACAATTTATTAAAAATGGAGTTAAAGTCAAGACGTAACAAATTCTACGATATGTGCATATACATAGAGAATAATTTCCAAGATGTGAATGTAAAATTAATTAGTGCAATTATAGAAGAGCTTTGATTGTATCTCCAAGTTTGAAACGGCTTGTACAAGTTGGATTCTCGACGCTTGGCTCTCCCGAGCGGTCTAGAAATCTGATCTTCCACTTTGTGAAGCGAGTCCAGCTGTAGAACTCATAGTTTCCTCGGTATAATTTATACATTGTTGCTTGTTAAATTGCGAGTGAAAAAGCAAGCAACGAAACCAAATCGCGCTCTCGATAAGATCGGAAGTACAACCTAGAGGAACCAGTTTCGCGAATAGAAAATCATGTTGTTACGTTTGCGGGCCTTTATCAGACCGCTGTTAAATTTATTGGCGGCGAAAGTAGCATTTTGTCCAGGACTAGTTTGCCTACTTTAACAACAGCCTTACGTTTTCAATCCTTCAAACTTAATCGATATTTCTCAAGAACCTCAAGTTCTTCACCTAACGTACAAAGATGATCAATTTTTCTGTTTCAATTGTTTCTTGACTCTGTAATAACGTTCCTTTTCCTCCTCTAATTATAAGGTCGTATCTTATTATTTATGGCAACGAAATGCAAAGTGCAATATAAGAAGTGAAAGAAGAATAATTACTTCCATGAATGCGATGAACATAACACTTTATTCATATGAAAAAGATAAAAATCCAATTATGTATGATAAACAATCTCATTGACCATCGGAGATTTAACTAGAAGGAAAGAGTAGCGAGAACATACTTCGTAAAAATCAGGTACAAATTTCGGCGATCTTACAATGAAGCCTTGGATACACGAAAATCTAGGTCGTTACGTTCGCATTTCACGAATCCTGGAGCAGGTCGCGTTACAATTGGCGCGTAAGCAAGTAATTAGCCAAAGACTAAATTTTCAATCGCTCGTTTCATCGCACTTTCGCGCCTGTCCACGACGAACGACAACCAAAGTACTAACTCCCTTACAAAAAAGAATAAGAAAAGGAACAGCGTTTATTACAGCACCTGTCTACAACAGTTCTTCGATATGGTCGATGTACCTCGAACTCGACCGACACGTTTCTACCTCCGCGAGATTCCCTTGCCTTCGAAACCGGGTCTTCTTCTCTCCACGACCTCGAAACACACAAATTACGGAGGCACGAAGCAATGCGTGCGTACCAAGAGAGCCAATAGGAGAGACTGGTCGTTCCTTGTGCATCGTGTCTTCCTCCTTGTCGTCGTCTACGTTGCCCTAACGAAAGAAGAATTCCCGGAGACGGGATCGTAGAAAGTCCTCGGAGGTTCGAACGCTTCCGATAGTCGGCCTGTTCGCTCGCTTCCTAGAATTTACGATCCCTCCACTCTCCAGAGGATTCGTTCCCTCCCACGAGAGGAAGCGCGGTTATAAATTGAAGGGAATCTCTTGGTTCTTCTAAGATTTACTAACCTTGCCGTCACGACGAGCCAAACCATCGTGGTGCGCTTGGTTTTCGCTTGAATGCGAAAGGAGGGAAAACGAGAAGAAGGCAAATTTTACGAGTACGATGCTGAGGTTCGTACAAATTGATATTTTTAGAAATAAAATCGAGAAAATAGTATGTATTGTATGTTTTATATAGTTTCATTTATTTCAGAAATATATTGCAGCAGTGAGAAAGCATCTTTGATATTTCACCCACAACTGATCAACCAGGGTTTGATTTAATGATTATTAGTGAATGTATAATGCAGAATACTATCTCCTGTAGTAAACCTCTGAATTAGAGATTTATACTTCATTAAGCGCGTTATACGTTTAAGTGAAAAAAATAGTATAAAAAGGAGGTGGCTTAAGAATTAGTTTCTCTAAATGTTTAGTCATCAGACTGCAATATTTTGAAATTAATCTTTGAGATTGTTTTTCACCGCCTTTATAAATGTTGCACCACACGTGAAAAAGCATTCGCGGGTAGAGGTTTTTATCGAGTTTGTAGACGGTTCAAAACACGTTCTTCATGTTAAAATACCAGCTGAGTAACGACCGATAAAGGTCCCTGGCTATCAATTGCTGGGCGAAAGTAAAACTCCGAGAGCGAGTTTCCTGGGTTGGTTCTTCGAAAAAAGTTTCCTCGGTTGGTTCTTACCTGAAATTATCCCTGTTAAACAATCATCGTTGCTAACGGTTGACAATGATCGACGACAAAGCACGTACAAAAAAAGAAAATCAACGACGAGAAGCCTCAAGGACACGGATGGATCGTCGACTCGATCCATCATTGACCGCAAAGAAGCAAATCGAAAATGTTGGCGAACCGCTAAATCACGATGAATCACCGTTGAATTTCTTTTAAATCGCTGCCGTAGATAATGATTCGCGATATTATGAAAAGTGTAATCGCGGTTTGCGAAAGAGAGAGAATTCTCGTGCAAAAGGCATTTGCAGATTTCCAATATTTTTCTTTCGTTGCTTAACAAGCAAGCAGTGTGTATGAATTGTGTATGAAACGTACGATATGCGTTTAATATCAACTCGAACGACGAAAGGAAATCGAAACTCATGGAATTTTAAACAAGACTTTCATAATAATTCATACGTTATATATTCATCTTTTGTCATTAAATTTTAAGACATTATGGATAGATTTTACACGATGGTATTTTCATAATTAATGGAAATTGGATCAGCTAACTTATTGAAGTGTTAACCTACGCGCGTTGGATCAATTTCAATTTCTTTAACGCTAAAAGATTTCTTAATCTCGTTATGTCAGTATTATTCTTAAAACATCCAAAGTCTTCTTGTTCAACGGGATAAGATCAAAATTGGGCCACAAAATTTAAGGCTATTTCAAGATTGAGAAACGCCTAATAGATTCGTTAGAAACGTTGCGTTATAGTCGTGATTAAACGAAGAAATACTAACGTTTATTTGTATCGGAGGAACGGTTCGGGAAGCGAAGACAGATACGTTGAACTTTTCGATTCGACACGTTCGACATGAAGTTACGGGGCAACAACCTCGGCGAACGTCGCCAGAAAAACGTCTTAGAACTCGCTGCCGATGAGAAGAAACTCGACTCGCTGGACAAGTCCTCGTAAATCAGAATCTCTTCAAGATGAAATTAGTGTCAGTTAAAGGATTCCGTGGCGCCGAGTCGTTCCGAGTCGCCCACAGCTTGAATAGCGAATTAACGATCGCTCTTCGGAAAACACGAGCAAGAGTTTCGTTACATTCGTACGAACTTCATTACGATATCCGCTCGTAATAAAATCGAATATTACCAAGCTCATATTGATGTGAAATGTTACTTGGAACGTCGAAACATACATCATCGAGAGACACGAGGAATTTAGACCACGTAATGACTTTGTAAAATCTGGATTTTCAACCTGTGAATCTCGGACTTTGGAGCGACTTGGAAACTGGAAACTGTTGTATGGCCTTTTCTAGAGGCGGAGGAATCTTCGCGAATATTTCGCGTTGTAATTATTTTCATACAAAAATTCATCAGGAAAATTCTTAGCATTTATTTCTTTCTACATTGCAATATTCCAATAGTGATGGTTAGATCGATTTTTGATAGACAACAGGAAATAACTTAAGGTCCATTATGAGAGATATTTAAAAGAGATAAGACAGAAGGACACGAAACACAGATGTAAGATTTTAGATGAAAATATCAAATTTATCAAAAGGTCGATGAAATTCAGAATCGTGAAAGTTCATAGTGCGTAAAAAGATTAAGGAATCAAGGCTTCAGGGTTAAGGAACGTTCATCGAAAGGCCGTACAGAAGGCCTCGCGTTCATATCACAGTTACATCTCGTTGAATCACGTCGATGCTTACTCCTTTCTTTAGTCCTTTTATACTTGGCTAACAATCTCTGAAAGTTTTTCCCACTGTGGTTTCTCGACTCGAGGATTAGCCACAGAAATGATGTGTTTATAATTACTGAGTCATCCGCAGGGATAAACCCACGATCTATGGAGAAACGGTAAAAGCAATCGGCGTTCAACACGACTTACGCGATATTAAATGACGTTCACTGATGTTAATATCAATTAATAAATGCACATGTATGTTACATAGAAATCTAAAACACATGGGTGAAGTAACCATTTAGAAATCAAGAAATTGCGATCATCCATGTGTAATATATCAATTTAAATATACGTTAACACTTTATGGAGATAAAAGTACAGCCATTGATTGTAATTGATTAATTGAAATTCGTTTTTAAAATTGTATTCCTAAAATATACGTTCTGAAATTCCTTTTTTTTTATTTTTATATTTATTGAAAAAGATCTCGAACATTCCATTTAACGAATTATCATATGATGTAGTAAATACATTTAGAAATACGGGAGAATCATTGAAAACTTTTTGGGAGCTTAAAATAACAGAAATTGAGCTTGAATATAGACTATCCAATTTGCTTACGAAATATGAAAAAAGACTTTTTCTCACGAGTTAAAGATCATCGTACAATTTTAAAGTTAAAATCTTATTAATCTTTCACGTTCAACTTAAAGTTATTACAAACTTGTGAGTAACGTTTCTCGGTAAATCGATCGATCTGACGTAGACGAGCGAATCAATCGTTCCTCGAATCAAGATACTTCATCCTAACACCTGGATATCGCATTATCTCCTCGATTACACGAATCTGTTTATTACCCTCGTAGAATCAGGAAGACTCGAGGTTTAACGAAGGATGCGCAGTAAAATCGCGAGTTGGCTGGCTCTTAAGATAAACCGTCAGATAGCCGTTGGCCTGGCGTGCACTGTCTTTCCTCCTCCACCAGAGTTTGCATCTACTAGATGATGCATAGGAGAACAGTACCACGAGCCGAAAGGGAGAAGACGTGCGTGGTAGATCGAGGCTCGTGGTTCCCCCGATCCTCGAACGTGATAGTGTTAAGGCGCTTGCACAAATTTCCGGTATTTGCTAAGGGAGTGGGAGCACGAGCGACTGCTTACAGGTTGTTTCATTATCGTGCGAAGCGATCTCGAGGTAAAACGGCCCGAGGAGAATAAAGAGCGCGGCTCTCTACCCCCGGAAAATCGGCAAGACCTCGCGCGGAACGCGCGATGAAATTTCACCGTGCGTTCGCTGGTGCACAGTGGTCTGGGAAGCGGCACGTCGTTACCAAAATCCAGCTTTTCAGTTTGTCATGGAAAATAATTTCTTCCTTAAATATCACAGTTGCAAAATCGAATTTTGCTCGCGACGTGTCTCTTCTCGGATTACTGTACGGTATTCGCCGTTTACAATTCCTCTCGAGCGTATCGCCTTTGTTCTTAATGCGCGCCCTGTTTTCTACGATCGATCGAAGATTAAATCGGTTGTACCAAATCGAAACGGCATTCCTGTTCGGTTGATCGGTTCTTGATTTCGAAACCAAGTAAAAATTGTCGAGTGGGCACTGCGGAAATCCTGGCACCGAACTCGAGATATCTGAACATGATATTGCGGGTTACGCAAGCTTCTTGCACCGGAATCTGTATACATAGACAGGAAGTGGTTCGCGACAGACGGAATCGCCTTCTCCTAACGAGATACTTGAGATACGGAACAGATTATGTTCGACTTCCAGGTGCATTCTGATGGTGAATTTCATATTTGTTGTTGTTATAGCAGCGATTGTAGAAGCGTTTTCCGTGTTACAGCAGTGCCGTAACATCGGATTGAATGATACGATATTAAGATATTATACGTAGTTTGTACGTGTTTAATGATCTTCATTTAATAATCCTCCGTTCGAACATTGAAACTGTAAATCTCAATTCAAATTAATTTCGTTATGAAGATTAGACAGGTCGCTCAATATTTAACTGGTTGAAAGATCAATATGAATATCACAAGAATATGATACAATTGAAAGTTGTCAAGGAAACATAATTGGACTATTGAAGAGCTTTTCGAAAGTCATTATGGGATTCTAAAGTAGTCAAAATCGTTTATCGGATTAATTAGCTGTAAAGGTTCATAAATATATTTTCATTTATCAATTTTCGAATATTCAATTCACCAATATACGTAAGAAATGAGAGGTGTAGAAGTAGAAATTCACGTAAATCCGAAACAGTGCACGCAGCGAGCGCACCAACTGGAGAAAGTGTGCTCAGCGATCGGAACGAGCACAATTCGGCGATTTATTCGTAATAAAAATCAACGGTCGTTTCCTTAACACGTTTCTCGATGTGACACGAATTACCGAGTATTATAGAGATACAAACGTTAGACATTTTTTTTTTTTCCACCAATGATGACAGAAAATGGATTTTGAAAATGACATATAGATTGAAAATAGATTACCATTCGCGTTCTAACTTGATCGACAGATTTCTTGTGTGTATGTATGTATGTATATATATATATATCTCAAAGATATGTACGAATACAGGTAACAATTCTTTTAGTACAGCTATTCTTCTAGATCAAAAATCTTCGAAGCATAAGAGGGTATTATTTGTCCGCACACCAGCGTACCATTCTTCAAACAATACAAAGCCAAGGAACGTGGGTCTCCTTTATACGAGTTACTCAAAACTTGGTCACCGTGATGAGTGGCAGGTGTGTACTCCATTGTTCTTCCCTCGGTCATTAAACGGTGACACGAGTCCCCTTAGCAAACCTGCTTCTATGAGAACTGGAACGAACCTACGAAAACGAAAGCAGACGCTCTCTTGTCTCTGGATAATTTGAAATCCTTTGATTATATTAGATCGAAGAAGAATTTTACCAAATACTTCGTCTAATAAATTCTGATGGATTACGATATGGTGCAACGGTGCAAGATAGTTTCACTTTCTTTTTATGAAAAAAGGATATCTCAAAAATTTGTTTTATATTTTTCAGATTTTGAAATACTTAATTCGTAAAAAGTACAAAATACACAAAATCTAGTAAAATGTACCGTACATATACGCTGCGTAGTAAGTAACATTTAGTAAGTAAGATCTGTTGAAATATAATTTTTATTCGGGAATTCATATTGACTTAGGAGTTTACAATCTTCCTAATCTACATAATCTCGAATGATTTTAGAAAACATCGGATTGGGGAAAACGATGGCTGTCACGAGAGCGCCTCGAAGGCGATCAAGTTATTTCATTGTGCTTCGAAGGTTGGTTGAATTTCTTATCGTGGCAGAGATAATAGTTACGTGGCAAAGGGTATTGAGCCTGAGGTAGCTATAATTTTCCTGTTGGAAAGCGAGGAGGCGGGCAAAAGGGTAAATAGCAGATAAAGATCCACGCGCGTTCGCGTTAATCATTTCCGACACGTACCACGCGCATCCGCAAGGAAACGCATTTGTGAATCGAACCTCGAGATCGCTTGTCTCTGACTAGCCATATAAAGAGAATCGTATTGAACATACAAAATTCACAAGAGTGTTCGAACGCTCGTGGACACCTTTTATGAGTAAAACGTTTTGAAATGTCATTAGCACTGTAATGAAACTTGACCATTACGATTATATTGGCAAAGTGTGAAACAAATCTAAAAATATATACATTATATATATAGAAGTTACAAGACATTTATAGTACAAGTGTATGTTTCATAGAATTCACAAAAATATTGAGGGAGTCAAGTATGCATTATATTAATATTCAGTGGGACCATCTTCTATATTTATTATATGCTTCGCATAGATGGTTATCTATGCTACATACTAATTTTTTACTACATATATATTTGAAGTGAATACCTTGTAACTTTTATATAGATATTCTGATTAATTTCAAACGTTATCAATATGATCGTGGCAGTCGTGTCTCATCATAGCACCAATAAAATTTCAAAATTTTTTGTACAACATCCACAATATACGAATAAATCTTGTCTATGATAAGTGTTGGAATACCTGTGTGTGCTAAAATGTCAATTTGTATAACATCTTTGATCTTTAGCTGATAATACATCATTACAGATAGAGAGGTGATTATTTCTTTGATAAATATTGTCTAAAATCGGAGGACGATACCTGGCAACGGCTTCCAGAGGAATATATCTGAAGAGTGAGTCAACAAACTGTTAAAGACAATCAATGCAAAATTATAGTGATTCGCTTAGTTGTTACATTAGAATAACGAGAGGCGATTTCCAAGTTTACGGATTAATATCGCGGATCTCCGTTTCCTTACTTTGCACGTTCGTTGCATCGTTGGTGATGCAGAGACATGGTCTCGCTTCAGAAGTTTGGCCTACCTTGAGCATAATTTGCTTCTTTCAGTACTGATCGAGTAGTGGAATGCCAGTTGAGAATTTAATTTCGTTTTGCTTGGTTTTTTTGCATTTCATTATTGATCATTCTCGTGGGATACGCTAGAAAGACGTCTTACTGGTTTATAACCTTGTAGTTGACTCTTTGTGTAAATATTTTTATGCTGGCAAGGAATGTTCGAATAGCAGGTTCGGGGGATTAATATCCTGTTTTAATACGGTTGACGTTGCAAAAATGTTTTCTTCGTGTTATCAATTATCCTCAGATTCTGTGGAACTAGGCTTGTTTTATATTTATTGCCTGTGGAGAACTTCTTCAGCTTTAGCTATTCTTCTAAGGTATTTCCAGTTACAATTCTCTTAATTGTTTGATTGTTATCTTCGTTAGATTTAATCTTATTTTAATAATTTATAAGAAAGGGATTTAACTAATCACAGTCTTATAGTTTAACTTGAAACTTGGGAAGTAATTGATCATCATAGACTACCTAGTTCTTATATAATGGTATATTATATTGACGTAAATAGTTTCTACACGGTTAAGGTACAGTCAATGATAAATCCTTCGAAAGAGTGCAGAATTTCTCGTTTAGGTATATTTGAATTAATAACATGTGATACAAAGTATGACGTTTAAAAGCGAACTTTTCAAATCTTTATGTCTTAATTGCAGAAACTTGCAATTTTTTATTTTATAGGACTCTGTAAAATTTAAAAAGTTAGAAGATTATTTAAACGACTATATAAACAAAAAGGGTATTTTTAACGAAAAAAGACTGGCACCTTGCTTTACCAATATACTTACAAATACAAATTTTGTATGCAAAAATTGTTCGTCTTATGAAACAATGCATCATTCAACGCAATAAATTATATGCACTTACAATGTCGATTCAGTGGTTTCGAAATCATTGTTGGAACAAGAGACGCGCTCGCAAGGGGATGAAAAATGGAGCACCACATAATAGAAGGAAGGAAATTAAGGTCGTAGTGCACGAGGTTGCACAGAACTCTCCTTCGTGGTATCCCGTTACGTGAACAACTTGCCACGACTGCTCTGGCACATTGGAGAAATCATCCACGCTGATACACGTTTACAGACCATAACCATACGGTGATAATCGATTGCGTATGCCGATCGAAAGGAACGCATTCATTGCGATCAATGTTTCATTGAGTAACTTGTCTATATCTATTCTATTTTTACCACATTGTCAGTAACAGCTGATCAAAGCACATGCGAATATTGTCTGAAAATAGTTGACAGCGAAAGGAAATGTTATCTTCTGTTCTTACGCAACTCTTACAATTTCGGGATTTTAAAGATGTTTAGTTATATATTTGTATAGCTAATAAAGTTTGTACATATTTATTATTATCTTTTCCTCTTTAAAATATATGTAACTATGGTATCAAGAAACTATTGAAAGTGTTGAAGTTGTTGATTGCAGTTGCTGATTGCATTAAGTTGCTGGAGTGCGAAGAGTCGAAAGGATTCGTCAGCATAGGAAAGATACGTTTTCATCTTCCGTTTTTATACAATTCTCGTAATTTCGTGATTTCTCGAAGCATTTAGTTACACACCTGCCTTAAAAGATTCGTTGAAATGAACGTGTACGTAGAATAAAGAAAAATGATCGAGGAAATAGAAAGTGTATGATTAGTCATCGAGGACGCAAATACTGAATCACGTTCATGTTGCCAAGTGTTTCTGTGATTTTAAGCTTGTCGATCCAGAAATGATGGATTTCATACATTCTACATTTTTCTACATTCATATTTACATTTCTTCTGCTTTTATATTTTCTGCTGAAAACATGTAGATACCTACCTTCGATGAAATTAATGTCGATTTTTATTCAGATAAGAATATACCTACCTTCTAAATGTAGAAACAGAGTAACTTCTATTTGATATATTTTTTAATTAGGAATAATTTAGATGATGAATTGTGTGAAAAGGTTCAAATATAATACAAAACGTTGATAATTCTACATATTAACCATACCCGAAGTAAACATATCCTATGATCTATAAGACGTTCTTTCGTCTTTTTATCTTAATGCATATTTTTTTATCGAAATCACACAAAACAGTGTTCCTTAGGAACGCTCTTTAATTCACCCGATCAGCACCTACTAACCCACGTTCCCGCGTAGTCGAGAAATTTTATCATTCGGAGCCACACCTTCCTAGCGGAGGAGAACATTTCCAATCGGTCCGTTTTACTAGCGTGATTCCGCGCTGCAGGCACACCGCAGTGAATCGTCGGTAATTTGCGTCCCGGGTCGGTCGTTTCTATCGTAGAACTGTATAAAAGCCGAAGCCTAACAGCTGAAATTCCGGAAGGCGGGGAGTCGGAATCCACGTAGAGAGGCCACGACAGGGTCCGACGCAACGTCGTCTCGGGAGAGGCAAAACCATAAAGGTTTTCTCGTCGCGAGTTTGCAGCGGTGGTTGGCGCGCTCCAAGGCCGCTGGAGAACCAAGCGTGAAACTAGTCCGACCGGTACCAGAGTATGGTAGCTATTATACGGCTTAACATATATATAGTGGATCGGAGAGAAGTGTTCGGTTTAGCGGAAGGCAAAGTCGAATAACCTGGCACGTACAATGTAAAATCTTTCTTTCTCTCTCTCTCTCTCTCTCTCTTTCTTTCTCTCTCTCTCTACCCGTGGTACGTGCCAGGGGCATCTATCTCTGACGGAATACCAAGCCGCGAGTGTGCTTCATGCTTCCCTTCGTCGAATGATTGCGCCGCGGCTTCGATGTTCCTTACTCCTGCTGCTGACAAAAAAAGATACCGGGCAACCGGTAATTCTGTAAAAGTAAATAAAACGTCCGCGTGGTTTCCTGCGAAATAAAGTTTGACCGGAGGCTTCTTGCCAGCATTTTCGTCTGTTCGATTGGATAATTTTTGCGGAGTTCCAAATCGTTTGGATCAGAATTCTAGAACGTTTCTCCGATTAGTTATGATATTCTATCTACCGTCTCGAAAGCAAGTCTGAGAATAGAGACGAGTTTTATGTATATCATTTTCTTTATGGCAAAATAATTTTTCATATAGTAGACTTAAATTCTACGAAATGTTGCATTTTCTCGTTTCATCGTTCTTACTTACAGTTAATCCTTTGTTGAACGTGAATCGGTCAAGGCCACTTGTAACTGCGAACGATGTCGCAAGTGACCAGTTTCTTTTACTATCTCATTACTCGGTTCAACGACGGCAGATTTGCTTAAGGGTAAATTCGAATGGTTTGAACGTTCTATTTTTTTTTTCGAGCGGAGGACACGGTAGGGCAGAGTGAAAGTATTTCGCACGAAAGTGAAGCCAGTTTTGAGAAATGAAATATATCATACCGTACGGCTTGTTTCGCGAGAAACGGTAGATCTCGTAGATTTCCTTAAGAAAACAATGCGGTTTTGTGCGCTCAGCCGTCCAAGCTCCTCTTCGTTACTGGTCTACCGAAACACAACTGCCTTTAAACCGGTTTGCGGAATTAAAATTTATCAGCGACAGTCTGAATCATTATCCCGCTACAACGGACGCGTTACCTACGACACGGTTCGACAAGAGGATTTCCCTGCTCATTAGGTTCATTGAACAACGAGCAATTCAATAAGCCTGTCACCATCGTAATCATGTGTTTTGATTGGCAGAATTTATTAATCGTCACGTATTGCGAGAAAATATTAGGATTTATAATTAAGTAAAAGGCACGAGATATAAAACTCCTATTTGAAATTCCAACGAATGAAATAGTCGTCCTAAGCATCCCAAATGCAATCATATTCTCTGTAGTCCTAAAAATGTCTCGGGTCAACTTTATGGGAAATTTATATACGCACAGAATATAAATAGCACGCAAAGTACGTGAAATATCCAAAGTATATAAATATATATAACTATTGTGTAAAATAAATCTCTGCCTAGCGTATGCGCGCACTACGCGACAATTTATCGCTTACGAGAAGCACTCGTTTGCATGTTTATATGGGCGTGCGTGTATTTGACAATACAGGCGACTACAGGTGAATTTTTTTCTTATTAGAAAAAGAAGAAATTGAACTTTTAGTCGATGCCTGCGAGAGCATAGCTTTGCCTTCCACTCCCTCGCTTGTATCTATAAAAATATAAATTTCCACAGACAAATATCCGCGCTCTATCTATAATATAAGCTAAGCTCTAATATGTGACTAATACACGATCTATTTAAATCCAAATTCCGACAAATTGTTTCAAGAACAGACAGCGAGAAATCGTTATAAACAACGTAACCCTATTGCAAAAGGCAAACAACGTAACCGCACCTTTTGTCAACCGGTATAACAATAGAAGAAGGCACGCCTTAACCCGGTATGCCGAGGTAACGACATAACATAACAGAAATTTGTGAACCGTTGAAATTGTTCAATGTGGAGGAGCCTCGAAGGCATTCTAATTAGTCAGCACGCGGTAGCGACTCGTTACGATCTTAATTGGTGCACCAGATTGTTCTGCGGACGGATTAGTTGACTGGCTGGAACAATGGTCAGAACGGTGGCGGGTCCAACCTTCTGTAATTACCTCTACCTGTTTCGCAATCGTGACGCTTTCACGAGTTACTTTTGCACGCGTGTGCGCACCTTCCCGTTCGCGTTATCGCCTACACGCAGTGAAAATATATTATCAACCGCGCGGCGTTGCAAAATATGATCGTGCGGTGTTACGGCTCGTTCAACCGTGTCGAAAATCCTCCTTTCGCGCGTGCAAATCGCCAATACCTAGGCTAGTTCTCGCATCTCTTCCGTGACGATGATTTTGAGTAATAGCAGATGGACGATTCGCCAAGGGGAAATCGTCGATTCGTTAAGATTCGAAAGCGTTTGTACTTTTGCCTCGAGAGATCGCACATTTCTGCGATCTGCGTTACGATCTTTACAGAAGAAACCTCGTGTATTATTAGAAAGGGAGGAAAGTAGTATGTCCACGGTTATGTTTGCTGTTACAAAATATTTATGATATAATTTTTGTAGAAAGTTGGTCGATATATAATTATTACGTCCTGTCGTTACGTTTGATTAACAAAATGACGGAAGTGATGACAATATAAGCACCAATTGCATGAAATAATTATGTCTTTCTGTTAAAATGAAAGAATGAATTCGTTCATGATCTATTCGCATCATTTTCTATTAACGCTAGTTGTAATTTACAACGTGAAAGATATGTGCAACGTCACATCTAAAGGGCCATGTTTTTAAGATAATATAGAATAAAGTTTAGCTTAAAGAAGCTCACGATATAGAATAAGATTATGGTTAAGTTTTATCGTAATAAACTTTCGTGGATGAACCGGAGGAAAAGTGGCTCGAATAACGAAATCTTTAATCTTTAGAAATTTATCGAACCGCTCACAAGCTGCAGTAACAAAGTCCATAGATTAAAAAGTAGAGGAAATTGACGATGTTATAAACACTGCTTTTTAAATCTACCTTAGAATTTACCATTCTTTATATTATCCTTTTGTGATAAATGAACTTACGAAAGTAAGTCATTTGTTTCTTGAGAATCGAATATTAATCATGTACTTATGTAACGAAATTAAGAAATTAGTAAAAAGTGGAATTCGTCAGTTTGGTTTCTGAGAGACTCGGCTATCCATGTTATGCGTCGTTTGTTTCATATTTACTCGTTTTTAATAAAGACACGTTTGTACCACTTTCCCACTGATTATGACGCCTTCGGATACAAATTGTAAATTGCCTCTTTGTTTTACGGTTAATGATTACTAAAAATATTTTTTCCGCCGATCGCAATGAGTTTGCTTGCGGTTATAAAGGAAAACGTTGTCTGAGCAACGAAGACTTCCAGTCAGGAGAGAAAGTGTTGACCTCGATACAATGGTTCTTCGATGAGGTCTTGAAACGCGTTATCACATCCTATCGAGGTCGTAATAAACGTTTTTAATGCGCCTGATGTTCACGGTGCTCGCTATCTTACGTAATTTACACGTTGATGCTGCCGACGATAGAATATTAATATTTAAAATTATTTCACGTAACGTTACGAATGGAAATCCGTGGAGGAATTCCATCGTGATAATGGTTATAATAGCGCTTTAAGTATGGGAAGCGTCGAATAAACGACGTGTACGGTTAGTTTCTCACCTTCCATACGCAGCTTGCCATAAATATTAATTAAGAATATAATATACTAAACCAGATTCAATCGTGAAAGACCTACTAGTTGTAAAAATATTGTTGATAAATTCAGATGGACTGTTATGTAATAATTTTGCATGCGCGAATCAAAGAACAGAAAGTAAATGCGTGCGGAGATACTAAAAGTCCGACTAATTGCCGTAGCTAACGAATGGAATTCTATTGTTGCAGGACGTAATGAGCGAGTACGAACGAATCAAGCGTTCGTGCTTGAAACGAGGTGAATTATGGGAAGACCCAGAATTTCCAGCCACGCAGACGTCGGTCTTCTACCATCAAACGCCTCCGTTTCAGTTTCAATGGAAGAGACCAAAGGTAATTTTTCTACCTAATTATCATCTCGTATAGTTTAGTATTACTTCATTAAGAATAAAAGATATCCCATTCGTCTTTTACTTTTCTTCGGAGATTCAAAAGTTCAAAGTCATTCGATCTCCAGCCATTTCATAATTCAATACTTCCTTATCTTAAGGTGTTCTTTTATTCATGACGTCGTTCTTATGGGTTTACCTATGTCGTCCTATGGGTTAAGTTCAGGATATTCTACGATCTCATAGTTTCCTGTTGTGAGATTTTTCCTATCCAGGATGGTAGATATTATTTGTATCCAACAATCTGCTTATGAACTTGGGTTAGTTTTATCCAATTCTACAGCTCCAAGGCGGCTCAGCCCGATATCCAATGAATTCATATCGACTCCAGCTGAGTTTCAAGATCTCGTCATGCTTCCTGAATTGAAATTTTGTGGCTCAAGATTAATTCAAATATAACTTCATAGTCCCACTGCTTTAGGATTTCATGAGACCAAGGAGCTTGCGTGTATGTCTTCCGATTACAATGCCTTAGGTTGCGGTAGATCTTTGAATTGTTACTAATTCTACAAAATTTCTCACCACTCTTATATTAGAATTTTTATACCGTCATTGATGCGGTCTGTACTCAGTGACATTGATTTACCTGAATTTCTACAAAACGGAAGGACAAAGAATCTGAAATCTAGGAACCGTAACGGCGGCAGTATGCAACCTTGACACATAGCGTATGTCTTTACCGTCCCCGTGTTCATAATCGCGCAGTAACATCTTTACTGTACATGACGTATTAACGGTTTCTTCCCGAGCAAAAAGTCGCTACATAAAATTGCTCGATTAATATCTGTAACGCAATTTCCTTAACTACAACTACAAATGACCAAGTCATTTATATATCAGTAAAACGGAGTGTAAGAGCAATAACATTTTTAGCAAAAGGTAATAAACGATTCTTCGAAGATTTATCGAAGTAGATCGTTCTGAATGAAATATGCGTTTAATGGAAGTATAAGAATTTTCATGGGATCAGTAACTCAGCGGATTAATTACGTAAATTTTACGATGATCCGCAGAAACGAGAAAAAGAGCAAAAAGTATGGTTACCAACGCGTAAGCGGAGTCTGTTTAGCCTTTGAAACGAGACATTATGGTTCTCCTTGTTGCGTATAATGATCATAATAAAAGCTAGTGACATCGGTGCGTTTCTACAACACAGTCGACAATTGCGTTCACGCAATAGGTATTACGTGAGACGCGCATTTACGTGTCACACTTTGCTACGACCGGAAAGGATCGAAGGTGAGCGTGACACGAGTAGTGAAGAGGAACGACAGGTTAAATGTCCTGTACTGAAAAGGAAGATCATCGATGACTACCATATAAATTAAATAGAAGTAATATAAATTCTATTTATGACGCAATATCATACGTGATTTTGCATTCGTTTTTTGAAAGCTTGTTTTTTAAAAGTCTTTTGGTACCTAATTCATAGTGTTAGATCGCGGATGTCTACGCATTTGTGTAATATGGAAAAAGATTCAAAGTTTCAAAATTTAATATGTTTTTTTTAGAACTGTTTTTCGCTTTTGACAAGACCTGTTGCATATCGTTATCGTTGTTAATTTGTCGAGCGAATTATCGACCAATCTTACGGGATTGTAGAAAAGCATCATTAAGTTACACGTTTGATCGTGAAAGATTTATTCGTTAATTGAAATCGGAAGTGCCACGGTAAAAGTGGAACGAACGTGGCAATGAAAATATAAATGACGAACGGCAAACGCTCGAGTCATGTTAGAGGATTGTAATTAGCGGTAATTAACGACTATCTGTCACGTTACGTTGCCAGTCTAAATCTTACGTCGTGTGATCGCGAGGAATTCTGCGGAAATGTTTCTTCCGAAACCGGAAGCAACGTGGAAACCGTTTCTAAGTTCCAGAAGGGACGACAAAAAACAAGGACGCTGTAAAAAGTTTGCTCCGTAGGTTTCGATAAAGCAAAGAGCCCGTTGCGAGTTGCATTCCACGTCCGTCTGAGAATAATTATACGTTGTAGAAGATAAAACGAAGCATTATATAATCAGCCTTTGTTCTGTGACTGAGTCGGTTTCAGTCGGATAACTTCTGAATACCACGATATAAAATAAATTTCTTAATTGCTCTAAACTTTTCGCAGGAATCAATGTGGCATAAAAGTTCTATGTAATAATATTAAGTGCCACTAAAGATGAAGAATTCGAAGAATTATATATGAAGTAAGGATGTTAGAGACGAATAACCGTATTTCCGTTTCTTCTTTTTTAGGAATTATGCAATCGTCCAATATTTGTCAACGACACACCAGCTCAGTTCGACGTAATTCCCGGGAAAATGGGTAAGTTTGGAAATCAAACTTCTATTTTCTAATTTAAATTATCATCATTATTATATAATATTTTGCACGCATCTATCAGTTCATCATAAATCAAAGCGAAACAGTTCCGATAAATAAAATGAACGCGGAAGCATAATAAAATCAAGTCGTTCTGTTTCGTTCTTCCTTCTGGCGCAAAGAATCTTCTCATGATCAAACCTAATGATATGGTTCACATTCGTGCACATGCGTGAATCAATGAATCACTTCACCTTGGTTGATTTCCTAACAAAAACTGAAGCGAGCACGGTTTACAGTATTTTATTCAAACAGTTATGTATATTATCTTATCTCGTATAAGCTACCCGAATCTTAAATTTGAATTATTTTATATCAGTGTTTAACTCTACATGTGTATTGTTTCTTCGTAATAATTTTATTGAACTTTTGAAAGGTATAACGAAGTCACACGTTTTCATTGTTAAATTATGTTTTACCGTTTCGTAACATCACTGAGACACTTTCGCATGTTTCAGATTAGCTACGACTACTATAATTTGCCATTTAATAACCTGACGTTATTATTGTCATAGATATATTATGCGAGTCGACATGCTTGTCAAGTCTTTCTATGAACGACCTCGAAATCCTACAAACCCTGAAAGTGACTCTGGTAACCTTTGAAGAACGTGGGAGATATGTATAGCGTGGTCGTTTCTACGATACTTATGGCTCGAAGCTGTTAGATCCAAACGAACTTTCTTCGGGGCACGACACTTACGACCGTATACCGGTATAATCAATATTCCCGGCGATTTAATTAACGAATAACCGAACTCATCGCTATTGTATGATAATCGTATGGCTACCTCGTGCAGCTCCTCTTTTTGGTACTCACCCCGTAAGAATGTGGAAGTCAACAACTCTGAATATTAAAAAACTAACGATTTCATGATTACCGTTTACTTTCAGTTTTCAAGAATTATCGAAATGTAATATTATAATTATCGAAATGAAAATCATTGGCACATGGAATCTGTACTTTTATTATTTGAGGAATTCAAAGTTTATGAGAAGTACAATTTCTTGAATTATATAAGAATTAGAAATTGGTTGTTCCAAAATTTACAAGAAATACAAAGAACCAGATTTTATTATTATATAATCAAAAGTTGGCGAGAAAAATTCTATTTGGAAGCACTTAAGTTTAGTGAATTAATGCACAGTTTGCTTATTTTCCTAAAAATCAAACTTTTCGAGAAACGTGATATAAAGCATGAAAATTATTTAAAAAATCCACCGTCCAGGCGGATATTTTCAGAAATAAACCAAATATACAATAAAGACAGCAGAGAAAACATTCCACGGCAAATCTGTATAAAAATTGTAAATTTTGTAAAATTGTAAAAATTGTAAAAAATCTGTATAGAAGTCATAAAACGATCGAACATCTCTGTCACATTGGAATCAGCTTATTTCGTAACAGGAGCAATTTGAATCGCCTTAATGTAGGTCAAAAAGAAACGATCACGTGTCGTGGTAATCCTTGCCCGCTTGCGCCCGTACTCTTACGTACTTATGCACGGTAACGGGACACGGTGCTGTGAACGCGTCGTCTTCGAGAAACGCGTTTGCACGAATTCCCGGATCGCTCGACTTCCGTCCACGATGCTGTTACGATGCTCGTGAATTACCTACACCGGCTCCCCATAAAACGGAGATTAAGTTCGCGATGCGTCCGAGTTCTCTTACTATACTTGGCGTCGCAACTCGTCGACCGCGATGCGACAGGTCGATAGAACCGAGTATCTTGCTGTTTCACTGTTTCCAGCCATTAACACACGTGTAACGGAGGATAAAATACAAATTGCAAATCGTTGAAAATTCTCCACGGATGATGCAAAAGAAGCCGACTCCTTCATTCAGAAAATGGATTTTTAAGCTGAACGATATCATGTTTTGCTATTTGATAAAATTAGAATCGAAGTGTAGAGATGTTATTCATGCACGTGTAATGGAAGACAAGATGCAAATTACGAGTCGTTAAAATTTTTAATTTGGACGATAATACAACATTACAACTTGACAAGTATTGAGATTTGATTGTCAGGGTATGGATAATGAAAGATAAAATATATAATCGCATACACTGTTAAAAATTAATCGACTTCGAATTATTCGCGGACGTAAAAGAAATGGATTTTTTATTCAAAAGATAAATTTTTTATCTAGAAGTTGATATGATTGAATATTCGATAAAATTGAGATTGAGATTGGAATTTTTGGTCTTTGAGGTCGAAGTTTTTGTATCAAACGCGAGAATAGTCCATCGGATAAAATATTTTCTTCGTTTTGACGACATTTCTTCCTTTTCGATGTAAGAAACGCACTAAATGTTGGAAATTAAAAATTCGTAGAGGCAGTGAGTATTTCGAGAACGTGGAAAGAATTAGAATTCAAGTTTGAGAGAGGCTGGACAATAGAATTACAGGTCTGCACGATGAATTGTAGACAACCATTCTTTCTCGTTTATTTGAATAATCGAGGCACCTTCTTTTCCGCTCTACAAGCGCTGGCATACATATTTACGTTCCAATGAGAAAAATGCGGGTGTAACGCGACCGTGGTAACAATTATTTAAACGTTTAATATATGAGAGAAACATTATAATAAAAACAACGAATTACGCGCGTGTTGTTACGCTTTATAATTACGATTCGTTGATGAGTATCTCTTATTTTCTTACCAGTCGGAGAAAGCCGATTGTTTGATCTTTGCGAATCACTTTCGCGCTATTTACAAATTATACCCCACGATTCAATAAAATTACAAGATTGTCTTGAAGATATCCAAGTAAGTTACGTGAAATGAATGATGGATGTTATAAAATAGAAAATGAGAGAATGTACACTACCGTTCATAAATCATGGGACACTTGATACAGTTAGGATAGGCATAAGTGGATGTTCAAATCATAAAATGAAATTGATACTTATTAATCACGTGTATAATAAGGAAAACTATATTAAACTCGAATTATATCATATTTTGAGTACTTTATTACAGACATATTTTATTAAAATTCATATTTCGAATTATATATGTCACGATAGATCGAGTAAACGTCATAATCATTAAATTATATTGCACCTTGGGTACTTTATATTTTTAATTACTTTTATTTTAACACGTATATGTCTAATTATATCTTTATTTTCATATTGAAATTACCTGTATCTCTCGGTCCTTCCAAAGATACTATAATAAAAATTCCGACATGGTACTATATGTATGTAGTAATATTTAGGTATTATCGAACCAGGAATGTCCCTCGTAAAATCTGATTTTAAGCCATGTACATCTCCATAATCGGTTGTACTCTCTTGCACAATGTATTTCCAGCTCTTGACACCGATGTCAGCGCAAACGTCGAGCCCAACTCGAAGCATAATTACAATGGACACGGTATCGTGGATATTATTCCTCGTCCAAGCTTGTAGGAACGGACAGGTTCGAGGAAAAATATTTGTTTACCCGCTGAAAACTGGACACCGGTTAGCTCATCTGTAATCGTTGCGGTTCGGAACCGGGTCTCGTCGTCATCGCGGTTGTGGCTCTAGTGAAAGTGGATCGATGCATTCACCGTTTGAATAGAGACACAATTTAATCGGGTCGCGGCAAAATGTCCGATCGTCGCCGCGTTAACGCCAATCTCGTCGGCGCATGTTAATTTCAAAGAGAAAATCGTGAGAGCCGGACACGCGTGTGCAAATTATCCTATTTTTGTACCGGTCGGTATGTCGCAACCGCTCGGAGATTTTTCTCCTCGTCAATCTCGGGATAATTTTGAGGCTTTCTTTAACGGCAGTTTATTTTTGGCGAATCGAAAAAAACTCGTCGATCGATGATATTTTTAATGTCGTCAACATGTACTTACGTGATTCGATATATTTACGAGGTTTTTACCTCGAACCGGTCGTGTTTTCGATCGGGACGATCGACTTTGGTTTCTCTCTCGGAAGTCGAATAATTAAGCTGCTATGCTCTGGTAAGGCGTTGCGTAACAATGCACGTGTGGTTCTTTTCTTTTTTCTTTTTTTTTTCGTTTGAATAGAAGCGAACGTGAGAATGCATGAATAAGAATGTAAGAGAAAGAGAGGCGCTTAAGTTATTCGATAAATTATGGAACAGAGCCCTGATGAACTTCGTAGAGGAGCGAAACAGATTCTTAATCTTCGGTCGGCATGTGTCGTAACGTCGTGAGAACATTTTCTGCGATCGAACACCGCGACGGCTTTATTGCTCGGTTAACTTTCGTTTTCGAAGGTCTAATCAGGAATTATGCAGCTCGCTTGTTAAACATTTTCCTGTTTAATTATGGGACACGAGGAAAGGAAAAGTTGTACGTCAATTTATTGCATTTACGTGTATTAATACCCTTTTACTTTCGGTCATTATTTACTATTCTCTAATAAGTTCGAATAATGTAACGAGTAATAAGGAACAATGCAATTACAGAGATTTCTCGTGATTCTACAACTGATTAATTAACGATAACAGAACACTCGTAGCTCGCACGGAATACACTTAAAAAGAATTTATTTGGATCGTAATATGGTTAGTTTCGTGTCTGTTGAATCGATGTGCGATGAATAGAGAACACGTGCAAAGGAGAAAATGCAGTTATAATTTGCCTAGTTCATGAAACACACTTGTACGTCTGCCATTGTTTAGATACTATATCTTTCGAAGATCAATGCACCTACAATTTACATATAAGTCTTCATTTCCATTCAGTAAAAGTTCATTCAGGATAAGAGTAATTTCGTAAGCCTCGTTAGTCAAACATTCGTTTATATCTTCTTACTTCTGCTTACTTACATAATCATTACCGGGAATATTCGTTATTAATAGCGCAGAAGATGAAGTCCTATACTGTAAAACTTAGCTAAAAAATTGTCAAATCCTTCTGGTATACATTGTACAACTAATATCTAGATTTTATTCAAATTACGAAGAAATATCCCACAAAAGACTTGTATAAAAATCCGTAAATTTGTTAGATATGTTTTTATAGTTGTACAATTAATAATATTTTTATTTTATAATTATTATAATTATTTATTTTATCCATTACAGTTATTAGAACTTTCAACACTTTATTCTTAAATTCAGGTGACAAATGGCTAGTTTCTTGCCTGGGCGTTCTGCACTTGAGCAAGGGACTTTTCTACAGGGTGGTACCAGCTGATCAAGGATTCGGGAACAGCGGAGAACCACCTGGGTCACCAACGGCTGAATACGCAGGAGTCTTCAGGTTCCGGTTGTGGTGGTGCGGCGCATGGGTCGAAGTTCTCGTCGACGACAGGCTACCGGCGATTCACGGACGGCTGGCTTTCGTGCAAAGTCGTCACAGTGATCAATTCTGGCCGGCTCTTCTGGAGAAAGCGTATGCCAAGTGAGTACCGGGGCAAGTGCTTCAACTCGAGAGTGCTTGCTTATTTATCCATCACGTGAGCGGCCGCGCATGAGATTCATTCTCGCGCCTACTTCTCTTGTCTTCTCCTTTTGACGAGGTTTAGGGAGGCAAATAGTTGACTTAGAATGTCTATGAGACTTACCTGAGGCTTTCCACGACGTATGAATTACAAGATTCAGCTAGAATCATCGCAAATCCGTGGACTCCGACAGTCTTTGTGGTCAAACACATTAAACTTACTGGGAACCAGATAGAACTATCGTTTTCTTTAAATTTTTTCACGAGAATATGTTCGATATTTACGCATCGCAATATGATTCTTTCTTGTAGCCATTTGGTAATTCTAAATTTTATTATTAGCTATGATGATAGTTGAAACGTTAAAAAGTATTTCTCCTTTTTTATATCAATAGAACATTTATTCAGCTTTTCTAAATGACGAGTCTTTTAATATCTATCTATTAGTATCCCCTATTACATAATTAATTAGCCACGCTATGGACTTAAATGGTAAGTGGATGATGTCATGAATAGAAAAAACGAGTTTCGAAAATGGGCGTATCTTCGGATGTTATAACATCAAACTGGGCAATTGACCAGTTTCAATCGCATGCAGTTTCGCGTGGGCGTAGAAGGCGGTGGCGATCGAGGTTCATCGATCGATCTGGGTAAGGTCGATCTTCGTGCTAACGCACCATGAACGTCCACCTGATGAACACCCACGCCACCCACCGGAACTTACAAGATCGACCGTGGTAACGTGAAAGTTATTCCGTGTGTTTGCATATCCATCCGATCCACAACTCTCCATTCTCTCAGGAAATTCGAAAGTCATGCGATGACTACAACTTTCGATGTTTTTCATAAATAGCGTGGGTGCAACGAGAACATTAAATATACTTAAAGAATTATTTTGAGGAAATGAAAATTCTTATACGAAAGAAATTTAACCTCCTTTATCTTTAATTACAACATTCATAATTATTAACAAATTGCGGATACTTACGCAAATGTATACTTTTGTAACTACAACGAAAGAAATGAAATGTAAGCCGAGCTTCTAACTATTACCAGAGATTTTTTAATATTTTATACACTTCTACGTATTATGTGCAGTTTTACTCGTTTAAATTTCTCATACATAGATTCTGCTATTAAACTGGCGATATTTCCAAAGAGATATATTTATCATTTACTTAAGGAGAAGAGAACTGAATAATTCTGCCCCCCTACTAAGAAAATCAAGGAGAACGTAATTGAAAGGATCGTAGATAGGTTTGCAACTCATGAGCCTGAATGTCGCAGCATTGGAGAACATTTTAACGAAAAGGCAGCAACTTGCTCTAACGGTCAGAAGATATGATCGGTAACGAAGCGGCGTGTAATCGAGCGATTCAAGAACACGGCAAACGAAGCTCGCGTCATATCGCAGGTACATGGAATTTATTCACGGTGTCTCGTAAAATCTACGGAGCAGATCTACGACGCGAGTAATGGTACCGCGCGATCTCCTCCTCGAGGTGGAAGACGCGTTTACGCGAACGAACAAACAACGATGACCGGTTTTGCCGAAGGTCCTTGCTCCTCCTCTTAATCTTTCCGCTGATGACCGTTCCTCCTTCCTTCTTCTCTCCTTCACCTCGTTATCCGCTTCTTACTCGCGTCCCTTCCTCGGCATCTCTTCGTTTCTTGCCGTCAGAAGGATGTAAACCCTGGCTGGGCGTTGCTCTTGAAACGACTGCAACGTGACGGCCTCGAAGAGGAAGACGACCTCGCGAGAAGCAACCGGCGAAAGAAGAGCAGGATCGCTGATAAGAATCGCCGTGCGACTCATCCTCCGCCTTCTTCCCTTTTTTCTTCTTTTTTCCATTTATGAGAACCACGGCCGTAACAAATTTCATTGGCGATAACGCGATATTTACACGCTCGTGAGCGATGAGTATACACGTGCGTGCACGTCGTTCCTTTAAACGTCGGGAAACACTTTGCTCAGACGATATTGTGCCATTAAACGTATAATGGAAAGGGTTCTTTTCCTCGTTTTTATACATAGTCTTAATAGAAAGAATTCCGAGGACGCGTCCTTTGAATCGTTGCGAAAAAGAAAGTTTCCGTGGGTAAACGTTCTCTGGCGTTTACACGGGAATGTTTGAAGGTATATACATGTATCAACAACGTTCAGAAAAATCTGATACCGTGTAATCTATTGTAGTGACTTCAGTGTTATACGTAATACGTGTAATTTATTGGTCATTTTATGTAGAATGTTTTTACTTGCCTCGTCACAGCACACTGCAGGAACTGGAGATTTCAATGCTCGAATAGCGCGATCGTTGCACGGTTTAATGTCCTAATCTTCCTTTAAATTTTATACGAATTATTTAATTATGTGATTTACAATTTCTATTAACCAAACACATCGAGATACGTCTGAAATTAGTTAAATTCTAATCTGTTCGTTCGTAATTATTCGTGTAAATGTTGGTCAACTAAACAAGATTTCCATTAACAACTTCGAGTTTCAGCTAGTGTAGCCTGACTATTTACCATTTTCACTGCAATATAAATGCGATCGTATCGATCCTTGTGTGTTCTTTTCATTTATTTCCAGCAATTAATTTACCAATTCGTTTAGTTAATTTCTTTTACGTAAGCTTATCCAGTTTTTTCTTACTCGTCAGAGTTTTCTATTTTTGATTATACGCTCGCCTAAAGGCCAACACTCGTAGCACATACCCTTATTTAACGGTCGAGAACACAGCTCGTTATAATTTCATCATCAAACGCGTACATCTTGCATCACAATAGTGTGTGTGTGCGTGTGTAATAAGAAACTGTCGTGGTTGCACTGCGTTTTGCCAAGAGAAAGCAGAACAAAAGGATCAAACGTTGTAACATACAGTGGCTACAAAAATATTTGACCGCTTACCGCACAACATTTTTACGAATAAAATATACCTACATAGTGTACTCAGAAGACGTTTCTATAAGTGTTTAAGTACTTTCGTGAGCCACATCACGATACCGTACGAAAATTAAATAGCCGATTAACAAATTATACCGCGGTAATAATGATTCTACGTGACACGACCATTAAACCTGACACAATCGTCGAATTGAAAAAAAATTGAAAGTGTGTATTTCGTAAGTGAAACAAAACTGAGGACACGTAAAAGAGATTCTTGAATCATGAGGTCACGACTTGATCAAAGGATGAATAAATTCCCCGTAAATTAATTCCAGACGATCGTTCGATTCGTCGAGCATTGGTCTTTCTTTTCAATTAATTTGATTCGTTCGATTACATCCACCGAGAGGACGTTGTATCGTAATGTCGCTTACAAGCCGTCTGTACGTGGCAACGATTACACTGGTCAACAACTTCGGCAAAGGAATCGAGGTCGAGATTCATTAATAATTGATAGCGTGTTGCTGTCTCTCGATGACTTCCGTTCGACGTTGAATGTACGATGCAGTCGATTAACGCTGAATCGCTTGAAATCAACTGGCTTCCATAACCGATTGTGGTGACCGAACGATGTCTCGCATTTGTATTGAAAATGTGATGGATCTTTGTGTCAATCGACTTTTACGGCAAACTTTACGACAAAAGCTTGAAAATATCTAATCTTCGATGCTATTGATCATTAATTTTCGCTGGCACGCTACGTCATTGATGATGTTCGAGTACAATTACAATCGTAAGAATAATTGAATCATCGTACGGATAATCGAAGAGCTAGACGCGATCATTATCTTGAAATTTCTTGTGGTTCGCCGTTTATTTAAAAAAAAAGAAATAAATAGTAAATAACCAGATTTTGCTAATAAATACGACAATAAAAAATTTCGGTAATTAGGACATTTTTGTTAACATTAATGAACCTTTCTTAGGATTGGATTATTGTGTTATCCTAATAATAAACCTTTTTTATATGTTATGTTTAAAAATATACCGTTTATCGGTATTAAGACTGGATTTATACCTGTCATCAGCTAGTTATGGAGAATAAAAGGCACTTTAATAAAAAGTAGCCTCAAGTAGTATAAGTATCTAGTTACTAAATTCTTTTCGTCTGGTTGTCAACTTAACACGAAGTGCTCGACGTTCTAACCAAATTCTCTTCTAGACAAACATTAATAAAATATCTCTATATCCGCTACTGTATTCTTACTAATTATATCATAATCGGTGTTTGTTTCTCGTCCGGATGCGAATATTAATTGAAATCACCCCACGATATCACATGTTTTTATTCTTTATTTAATTTCCTGGAATTGTACGCGATAAAAATCTCTCTAGAACATTGTCCAAGCGAACCGTGTCTAACGAAGAACTTTTTTCTTTATAAATATATTCATAAAAGATGCACAATTTTATATGAAATCGATATTATCTGGCTAACATTGACCTCAACTCCAATTTCGTTCGCGTGCAGATCCCATGCGGCAGATAACGTTCGGCGAAATGATAAACCGACTGATGATTTTTGCCACGATGACGAAATTAGTATTCCACGCGTTTCGATTCGATACGAACGCAAGATGAGAAGAGGGGACGCGTTCTCCGACCGAGAGAATCTCGCCGATGACACACTTCTTTCCACAGGGAGAGAAGCATTCGTTGGCTGACCTTCCCTCTTTCACGATAACCCCGTCGCATAGATCCCGTCGATCCGGGACGTACCGTGTATCCAGGCTTATTAATCCGACGGTTGTATTAAAATCAGTTAGAAAGCTCGTACATTCGCGTGCCAGCGCGTGCACAACTAGCCAAAGAGTTATGCTAGACGCGCTTCTCCGCGATTTCCATTAGAAACCACTGCCTGTTCCTGCCGCACGGTACTCGAAGCAACAAAGAATCACTAAGTAACGCATTATGCGTTCGCTGGTTACCCCCAGTCCTACGATAACACGTTTCGCTTCTAATTATTTTGTAACTGTAACGATCTCCTGAAGTAATTAACTCTTTTTACTCGTTAAAACCGATCCGGTTTCTCCTCTTTAAGATGGTCAATGCGATTCTCTTTTCGCGTGGCTATTAAGAAGAGGAATTTCAGATTAAGTTTGATATGCTAAAGCATGAAACATTTAATAATCCATTGTCGACAGAACCAGAGTTTATATTGAGTCGTAGAGAATTTGATCGGTATCATTTAGCATCGTTACTATGATTGTAGCAGATGCCTGCTCTGACCATAAGTTCTAACGGATACGACAAAACAATCGGATATGTATAAAGATTCTTACGAGTATATACGATATGCACTTCGATCTTCAGATGTTTAATTCGTCAGACTCGAACGAGTCATCTACTGTAATTATAATTTTACGTGGTGCTACGTAATTCGATTTGTATATGCGATACTTGCAATTTCGTCAATAACGAAAATTCCTGTACCTTATCTTCGTGATCTTGTAGAAGAAGATAAAAAAATCTATAACGCGTTTTTGTTTGAAAAGAAGGTGTGAACCAATTTTCATCTATAGATACTACCGAATAAAAAATTGGAAAATTCACGTATCAACTCTGACAACGCAACAACGCAATGACAGATAGATTCTCGGAAACTGGACAAATCGAAAATTGAACTTAATCGATCGAGTTTAAACTTTGAAACAGAGAAAGCATTCCTCGCGTGCCGTTACAAATATTCGAAAACGCTTTTCTCCGCAAAACGTACACTCGAGGATGATGATTCACCGCGTTGGTATTTGGATAACAAGATTTTCAACGATGGGACATTAGACGTTTTGACGCGCGAGCAACGAGAAATCAGAATTCGGCATAGCTTCGGGATACGCCAGTATGCCGGGCTATATTCGGCGCTGTATATTTGTGCACGCACATGCCAACCATGGGTAGGTATACTAAGCAAGTATATCCGCGGATACTTTCACTCGACGAGTAGTCGGTTCGTTGGTTGCCAGCAATGGATCGGAGGTCAGTGCACCGGTGACCACAGTCCACGCTCGTATCTGAGGCCACGAAACTGCTACAACAAACGTACCGTGCTAATGGACGCTCGAAAACGAGCCTCATTAACAGTTCATCCACCTATCTGATTCCTTAATGTTGAAATCTTATCGGTTTATAAACAGCATGGCAGAAATAACTTCTCTTTGGAAGTAGTTCTAGCGAATCGTTTCAACGTTAAAGATAATTAAGAGCTCGCGTTTCAGGATACCTCTCATTCTCTGATAAAGAAAGCTATTCTACTCGCTGTTCTGGTCTTCTTATGCGAGTACCCAGAACTAATTTTGTTTTCTAACTTTTTGAAATATCTGGAGCAAGTATTCATTTCACGTTCGTTCCTCGTTCCTCCACATTATTATGTACGAACAATACGAAAGTCTTATGTCCGAATGTGTAGAAATTTCATTCTTTCTTTTCTCGTTTTTCTTTTACTTCCTCTATTGTACCTATTTTGCATCAAGGAAAAGCTTAAATTAGGAAAATGAACAACGGGTGAGTTATAAATAGTAGTTCGAAGGGCATGGTACAGTAAAATTAATCTTTAATTTATTCGATTACAAAACAATGACAATGATTTATACGTCGTGCTACTTGTGAATTTAATAATCGATAATAACCACGATGATAATCTTTATAAAACCTTAGTCATGTTTATGTCCTAAATTACGAAGCAATCTCGACTAGCTATGCCGACGTATACACATTATGTGTAGCCTGTCGTGTAACTGCATTGTACATTGATCTTGAAATTGTTTTACCGTGTGTCACGGTATTATAGATGTGATTCGAAGTATCGTAATGCGACGATCGCACGAAAGAATTGTAAATGACATTGCACATCCGCATGTGACTTCATCACCCCGTTAGATGGTCACGGGACGGAAGTACGTCAATGGCAAGACTCGTGTTACCGTTGACTCACAAACCGACAGCGGTATTACATAGTCGACAGAATGTTCGCTCGAAAGTGCGCTGACTCTTGCGACAAGCTGCCACATATTTTTTTTTTTCTAGTATAATTTCCAATCTGATCTATCATTTGATCTATCATTCGCTAAACTTGGTTTAACACTGCAGCAGATTGTCCCAAATGTCTAAAATCTGTTCGGTGCTGTAACAGATTGTTCCAAATCGTTCTTACTGTAAATCAAGAGCAGTCAATTTAACCATAACATAATTCAATCAACGACAGCCATTAACGTCGAACCGTTCATTTCCTCGAAACGTGATTCGATCAGTGAAAATAGTCGAGGCAACGGCTCGATCATTAGCCTGTTAACTCGTCCCGCTTCAATCTGGTATTCTGGCCGCGGACCAACAACTTCGCTACACCACTTCCGAGTCACTGCCACTTCCGCCATCGGCAAATTGCGGAACACACCGAATCCAAAGCCCATACGAGGCACACAATTGAAAAACGGATCTGTCTGTTGGTCGCATTGCGCTCACCTTCCCTGAGAAAATACCCATGTGACTGTTTGAACGGCTCGTGTGAATGGTTACGGTTTAGAGATTAACCTACGTGTACAGAGTGTTTCAGAAAGTATCAAACTTCGGGAGCATATATTATATACTCGTCGAGAGAAGGAAAAATGACCCAATAGACGTGGGTCCAAATATCATTTTCTATTCATCAGAAGAAAAGAAGATCGTCCAACTTAATGTTAATATTCCCAGTTGCGATTATCTTAATGCAATAACGCGTGTATGTTACTTTATTACTGGACAAACTTAGTTTGTCGTTTATTTTTTATTAATTCTTACATATATACAGGGTGCGGTCACATAATATGTAGAAGCTGCACGACGATAAATTTTCAAACTCAATTTTCTCGTAAGCTAAGCCTTAAATGAAAACATTTTATTCCATACTTCGTTCTTATTTTTTCATAAGGAATCTATATATGATATCTAATATTATTCGAAGCATTTTCTCGCTTTTAATATTTTCTCTTGCCGGAGCTAAAGTACAATCTATATTATTTAATATTTCATCATTCTTTCGCTATTATTCCCCGAATTTTAAAATCTCAATAAGCTTAGGCGACTTAAATAATTCTATCTCATTATATTATACTGTTACAAACTCAGGCTGTTAGAAACGTCTTGTAACTTCCAAACTAATGATACATATTTGTATATCATTTTATTCATATTTTTTGAAGAAGTTTTTGCTTATATTTACGAATCGCGCTACTAAAGTTTGGAACCAACTTTCTGAAACACCTTGTACGCTGGCGTACACTCTCGTGAGTATGGAAAGCTCGCTATCTAGCCAGGAGCGAGCATATGTGGACGCAGAAGAGGCGTTGGCGTTACTGGGACGAGTCAGTCCACGAACATAGAGCAAGAGAAAGAAACCCCGTTATCTAGAGAACGCTAATTCCCGCAGGAACGGCACATTGGAGCAGATACAATCGCTACCTTCTCGCCTATCCTCTTATCAATCCGCGCGAGATCTCGCCTTTCTATCTCGACCGATGATTTCCGAGACGAAAAGTCTTGGTACGCAGGCTTAATCAAGCTGGCAGGTTCGCTTCGTGGAACAAAAGCCACTATTCCGGTAGCATGGCGAGCGAGATTAACGAGCTGTCGACTCAACTTTCTTCGCGGAATCGATGAGGAGCCCGCGAGAAATCGCGATCGCGTGGTATTTCTCCAGAGGTGCCTCATCGTCGACGGGAAGAGGTCGCAGGTCGAAAAATTCTAGATATCCGCTTTCCCTGAGCCGATCTTGACGTTCCTGAATTTAAAAAATACTGCCTGCGTGATACGAGTTTTCACTACTATTTAAACAGCGTGAGTGAAAATTCCTGACAACTCGTTGGAATTGAATAAATGAATAGGATTTTCCATCCAGCTTTAGACTCGTTATGTTAGGATGGTAGTCGTTTCTTAAGAATTTATCAAGAAAAGTTACCTCGAGAAACTGACTTTTTATTATTTGCTTTCAGATTGCACGGATCGTACGAAGCTTTGAAGTATGGAACACTGTTGGATGGCTTGTCTGACCTTACCGGCGGAATCACTGAGAGTATCGCCATACGCCAAGATCCTACTGCGTGTGGGCGAGTACTAGCGAAACTCCTCGATATGACATCCCTTATCACGTGTACAGTAAATAACAATCAGCAGCAGGTAAACAACACGTGACTTTTTTCTTCTTAATTTATTATCGACCGCAGGTATCTTTAATACTTTGTAAGCCCGTTATTATTAGACTATCGGTGTTTGTACATTTATAGAAAATTAGATCTCTCGGATCGTTCAGATCTCTATTTAGATTCCATTTCCCCGATTATACGTATAAAAATATAAAACTGCTTAAACATGGGCGTTATAGATGTTATAAACATTGTGTTATTGAAAAACTGAATTATTTGTTTTTACTTCGTTTAAGATTCGTGCCAGTACAGAGAAACTCGCCAATGGCATTCAGATGGGGATCAATTACAGGCTGTACGCTATTGAAAGGGTAAATACCAGAGATAATAATCGTTCGATGATCTTGATTAATTCTGACTCGTATTTCATGATGGATCGTTGCGTAAAATATAGGTGGAAACATTCAACGGCGAGGCGGTTCAGTTAGTAAAATTAAGAAATCCTCTTGGACCTGGTAGGGAGTATGTTGGCGCTTGGGCGAGAGGTGGCCTTGAATGGGATGAAGTACCTCCAATGGAAAGGGATCGTTTAGCGGTCAGAAACATGGCCGAGGGAGAATTCTGGTGAACTTATTTTAATAATAGCTTAATTTATAAAATAAGCTTTGATAATTTATTTAAGTTATAAGGTTTATTTGAGTACGCATCTCATTAAATTTAGTTACGCGATAATTGCAATAAATGCTACAAACGTGTGAATAAAAATAATTAACAGGAATCGCATGAATCATAGGATATCGTATTCGGATTTCGTGAAGACGTTCACTCATTTAGAAGTCGTACATCTTGATGCCGAAACGTCGAGAGATGAGCCATCGTTGCATAGCAAACATACCTGGCAAATGAAACTCTATCAAGGCAGCTGGAGGAGGGGCGTAACCGCGGGAGGATGTCGGAACAATGAAGGTTCGTACGCGGTTTACTCCACTGATGAACGTTTTACAACGGAAATCCGGTAATACGTAACGTAAGCACTTATTAAAATTACGATAAATTGTTTTACGATCCTATAAATTTATATATGTTACAGAAACTTTCCATATTAATCCACAATTACATCTAATCCTAAGTGAAATGGAAGAAGTAATTGTCTCTTTGTATCAACACTCTATCATGGAAATAAAAGTAAGAAATACTCTTTATAGCTATTTAAATGTATCCTATTTTGGAAATTTTATTATTAATGATTGTACTATTTGTATTATATTAAGGTGATAGGCTTCACGGCGTACACTTTGCCGAAAAATAGCACAGAATCGATAAACAAGCAATTTTTCAAAAAGAATAAATCTTTGGTTAACTCGCAATATACCAACAGTCGTCAAGTGAGCCACAGATGTCAATTAGACCAGGGTGGCTATTTGTTAGTACCCACTACTTTTGAACCTACACAAGAAACAAGTTTTACATTGCGAGTCTACAGTAGTAAGCCTTTAAAACTTAAGTAAGTAATTCAATTTTAATATTAACAGATTACTTGAAAATATAATTTTACTTTATACATATATAATGATTTTATTAGACTCCTCGATACGCCGCCGTCTTTGATGAAATCGGCCATCATCAAAGCGCCACCCCTCGAAGGCAAAGGTTTCTCACAATATGAAGCCGTGTTTCTGCAACTTGCTGATGAACACAGAACAGTAAACGCTTTTGAATTGCAAGAACTTCTCGAAGCTTGTTTACCAAATGGTAAAAGTTCGCACTATCTAAAATTATAATAACAAAATTAATTCATTCATTCTTCTAATATTACCTGATAAATTATTGTATTTCATTTATAGATTATATAAAAAGCTGTGCTTCTATGGAAGTATGTCGACAGGTAGTTCTTACAATGGATGTATCCTTAAAATTAGTTACCTTAACTTTCTTTATAATATTTTTTTAATTAATAATAATTTACTGGTGGTTTTCCTTACATTGATATTAATGTAGAGTTCTGGTAGTGGTCGATTAAAATTCAATGACTTTAAGGATCTCATGTGCAGTTTAAAATACTGGCAAGCAGCGTTTAAAAATCACACGAAGGAAAAAACGGGTATACTTAAAGCGGAACGATTGCGAGATGCGTTATTAGAAGTGGGTAAGTATATATTATATATGTACATGTTTACCGATGTTTAATATTCACCTATCCGTACTCTTAACGCATGAAAAATATTTCTATTAGGGTTCCAATTAAATACGGATGTACTTTCAATTTTAATCCTTCGCTATATGAGAAAGGATGGGACACTCAGATTTGGTGACTTCGTCTCGGCAATACTGCACTTGAGTGACGCATTTGGTATACTTTAAGTCCTTGACTCCTCCTGTACATCCTAATATTTAAATATTTAAATCGCACGCTAATATTTATACTTATTTTATAGGAATATTTGAAAGTAAAGATCCTTTGCAAAATGGGACCATAAAATTAAGTTTAACTGAGGTACTCACATTACATATAAAGTTTTATTTGATTTAGATACAAAAAATTAAATTATTACTTAAAATATCAATATTTATTTTCAGTGGCTCAGATCATCTTTGATGTGCTGAACTTACTACTCAACATAATTCGTGTACCTTAGAATACTTGTAAATAATGTTTTTTACGTCGTATGTAGACTTAAGTTCTAGCCATATTAACGGTTAATGAACAAGTCTATTTTTTGTGCTGTTTGTAAAATAATGTCATTATTCCCGCCATTAGCAATCTCATCATTCCTTCATCTAATTAAACATTATAAATGA
Source organism: Bombus pyrosoma (assembly GCF_014825855.1). Lineage (NCBI taxonomy): Eukaryota > Metazoa > Arthropoda > Insecta > Hymenoptera > Apidae > Bombus > Bombus pyrosoma. The sequence goes on from NC_057776.1 coordinate 8,369,413, forward strand.
CAATGTATTATATGTTATTTGTATAAGAAATTCATACTGAATAATAAAGTTAAATTTATTTTGTACAGCCCCTATCCACAATAAATAATTAATTATTTGTAAATAGGCTTGTTATCAAATTATATACTTCAAAGTACATATAACTTATATGTATAACAAGTTGTATGTATTACATGCATATAATTTAAACTGAATGATATGAATTTGTTTAAAATAAAATTTTTCACACAAAAAATTACTGGAAAAATTCTTATTGAAAATTGTTAAATAACATCAAATACCTAATGTTATTAATTTTTTATCGCAAACTGTATGTATCCTAAATTCAATCGTCAAGAAGTATTTTAAATAATTGAATAATCGCACATTAAAAAGTAAGAATAGAGTCGACAATCTCATGCGTATGAAGTATGAATGCACATGTATGTATAATGGCGTTCATTTCGCTGATAAATATTGAGCGTGCTTAATTTATTTAAATTTTATAAAAATAATGCTAAGGTGGTTATTACAAAATATATACAGTATTCAATATACGGTTTTTATACGGTGACTAGAAATAGTGCTTAGTTGGAAAGTGTCACATCACAATTAATGACGTGGATTTAGGTTAGGTTATGCATTACAATTTTTACCTGAATCTTGTCGAAATATTACTGAAAAAGTAATTTAAGAGTTCATCGTAAAGCACAAATCGTAAATAATGTTCGAAATTACAGATACGCAAAGTAAGTAATAAATAATTTATAACTTATAAAAAATCTACGATCTGTAACTATTCTCATGAGTACGAAATGAAATGTAAATTTCAAAACACTGTATAACAATTATGTATTGATTTCAGAAATAGGAGTCGGACTTGCAGGATTTGGTATATCTTTTCTTTTCCTTGGAATGTTACTACTCTTTGATAAAGGTCTTCTTGCTATTGGAAATGTAAGAACTGTTCTCATAGATCTGTGAAAGCGTCTAGTGTACATTACTACATTCCTCTGAATTAATTATTTCTCTATAGATTTTATTTATATGTGGATTATCATGTGTTATTGGACCAAAGAGAACCCTCAGCTTTTTTTTTCAAAGGCACAAGATAAAAGCTAGTGCGTCATTTTTAGGAGGAATTATTGTAGTACTTATGGGTTGGCCTATCATAGGCATGATCATAGAAACGTATGGTTTTATATTATTATTCAGGTATGTATTCGACATCTGTTTTATTACCGAATACATATTGGTTCTTTATGAAACTAGTTAAAATTTGAATGTTATTAATTTTTCAGTGGTTTCCTACCAGTTGCCATAAATGTTTTACGAAAGATACCTGGTTTAAGAATTATTTTAAATTTGCCAGGTTTATCTCGAATATTAGATTCAATTGCAGGAGATCCAAATAGAACAACTGTATGATATGTTTCTTGATATGATGGCACAAATCATTGTATATAAGATCCACTATTTTATATTGTGTCCCAAACTTTCTCGTCATTCCCTTCTGAAATTTCTCTCAGATCTCTGTTTGTATTGTATAAATGTCAAGTGTAAACAACAAAGTTCAATTACCTATCCGTTTAATTTAGAAATATTGTGTAAAAATAATATATAAATTTTTCATTTTCATATAAACTACTGTATTGCTGCAGAGACTATATGTGTGTTTTAAGAGCATTCCAAAATGTTCAGGTAGATTGAGGATCAAAATTAAAAATGGAAGCATTTTTATTTAAAATCATTAATTCACTGTATCAGTAGATTAATGATATTAAGGCTAAGACCTACTTTATATTTGGAATGTTTATAATAATGAAACATTGTATGAAACATGAAATATGACACATGACTGTCACTACTCCTTCTTAAAAATATAATTTTACTATATAAGAATGCAGGCATATTATTTATTTTTAGTATCTATTTAATGAATAAGCAATAACTTAGATAATTATCTTATCTTGTATGTTACAAAAAGTAAGATAAAGAATTTAACTAAAAAAAATTAATAAGTTATGTTTAAGGTAAGAAAAGACTCAAAATCATGTTTTGTCATTACTTTTATTGATCCGTTGGTTTCTTTGCACACATCCTAACATGAACACATTGGATGCATACACTTAGAAGTAACGTTTCTCATTATCTTACACGTAGTAGCCTGGAGTGTGAAATTAAATTACTGTTCACTGAAACTCGATGAACTTCATTGATATCGGTAATATGATCATTTATTATCTACAACGGGCCGAGAATAAGGGCGGGGGGGCGGCCCAAGTCTACGCGTCCCGCCGTCGCCGTAATGGTATTTCGTCGCGCGTCCTTCTCTTGCTCAAATGTATACGCTTATTTTTGTTATTTTCTTCTTTTTTGTTTAGATAATTATTTTTACTACTTTATGTCTCGACCATCGCCTATATAGTCACATGTATCAAACATTTCATATATCCACTACTTCGTAAAAGGGAATATGAAATATGGAACATGTGAGCTACTGCAAGAAAATACTGAATCCGGCAATAAATTAAGCGAATTCTCTTCTACAATCAAGATACATATTCTGCCGAGTTTCATGCATTTCACAAGATGCTACCAAAAGATCATAGTCTAAACTGTTCTCAAATTTCTCGACAGTTCATGTACTGTTTCAGTCAGGAAATCACTTGATCTGTTGTTATGTCGGATGGTGAGGGTAATAAAGATGGTACTTGCAATTGTAGTTGTGAAGGTAATGAGGTGAGGATCGTTATTATGTCTTAAAGGAGATTCTTGATTTCATCATAAAGTACCAGCACGAGTGCACCACCTGTACCACGAAGAACGTTGGAGAATGCTCCTTTGAAGAAAGCACCACCACCTTCTGACTTGTAGATAGTGGCCCAACAGTGAAGGGTACTCTTGTATAACATATCGGATTTGGCGCGACCAGACTGCATCATCATACGCCTACGTACTGTGTCAAATGGATAAGATACAATACCCGCAACAGTTGTGACAACCTGCAAAAAATATTACAGATATTAATAAAAGGATTACAGTTGTATCAAGATTTAAGATAGATATTATTGTCTGGTCTGTACCTGAGCAATACCCCATGAAATAAGGAATGGTGTCTTTTTGGGATCAGGGAGCATACCACGGGCAGTATCATAGAAACCAAAGTAGGCAGCACGATAAATGATGATACCCTGGACGGATACACCGAAACCACGATAGAGGCCACCAATACCGTCAGTCTTGAAGATCTTAGTCAGACAGTTACCAAGACCTGAGAATTCACGTTCACCTCCAGCTTTGCCTACATCAGCAGCCAACCTATAAGTAATAAGTGTAAGTAATTACCATATATAAAACTTTATCACACAAGTTGTAATTAAGAATTAATCACAATCGAATACCAAAATAATATGTAAAAAGTACCTAGTTCTGGCAAAGTCAAGAGGATAGACAAAGCACAGAGATGTAGCACCAGCAGCACCACCAGAGGCCAAATTTCCAACAAAGTAACGCATAAACTGTGTGTTTTTGTCAACACCACCAAGGAAAACTTGCTTGTACTTGTCTTTGAAGGCAAAGTTCAAAGCTTGTGTGGGAAAATATCTGATAACATTGGCAAAGTTACCACGCCAATAACTGAGAAATCCTTGTTCTTTTGGAATGCGCACAAAGCAGTCAATCATACCTGGAATAATATGAAAATATATTTATATCATACTTTATTTCAAGAAAGATTATATTTTGCATGAACAATAAGTGACAAGATTAATTACTTTTTCATTTTATTCAAAGTATCAGAATCTTTTCATGAAAATTTTTGAATCTCTACATGAAAATATTTGAATGCTAGATTTAGAAATTCTATAAATTTTGTTTTGTCATATATTGAACTGCAGGCTGTTATGTAACAGAACATTGTCAGCTACAGATTTTTAATTATTTATAATATTTCATATCTTCAAGTACATAAAATTATCTTTACAATAACTAAGATATGTTAACATTGCAGAAACTTTAAAAATCTGTTTTCTTTAATACTAAGCAAAGGAAGATATATTCAAGGTCATGAAATCGTATTATTTTAGTATAATTTAAATATCATAAATTTTAATGATAACATATTGCGAATGATTAAATATTATCTACTAAATGTTTATCATAAAACTACAATCTAAGATTATGTATTATTAAAACATTATTATTCGTCAGCAAAATAATTCCATGCTTAAAACTGTGCAATTTGATATATTCGTAATTTTCTTTCTTTTCTTAAATAAAACATTACTTATTTTTTCATAATTATATCACATCTTGGATATAGTACGATAAATTACATTCTCGTAAGTATGATTTTAATTGTTCATTATCAAATACATATTAAAAAATCTTTAAAATAAAATTTGAGTATATGCTTTATAGTATAAAGGCAGCCATATTAAGCCGCATAGTCATCGATCGGAATTTACGAATCCCGTACAAAGAGCAATGCCATGCACTGCCATCTGGTAGCCAAGTCATTTCACCGAATATCGACCCATTCGTTTGTCAGAAAAGTACGACTTCCTTTTCAATCGATATTGCAAAAGTTATGTAAGACCCGAAACTTTATCTTTGTTACATAAAGTAGAAAATTAAAACTAGATAGTAGTAGTATTGGGGTACTACTAACATATAGTATGTAATGATATTACATAACGGTAATCTCGATCTTAACCACCGTGAATGAACTTGGCGGAAACGCTTGGCAGTTTCAGGATCCCGACATGAGCGAAATGTTCCTGTCACATGTTTTGTACGTTTCGTTGTCTAGTTTTACGCACAGTGATTTGTGATTCCAGTTACTTGCATGTTATGTATCTTGACACTTTGTCCATTTTATTAATCTCTCATAAGTGATCGAATAAATGTAATTGCCTCGTTAAATAGCTTACCTTTGTAACGCTGGTCTTCAGCAATTTGCTTGGAGATATGCTGTACCTGCAGCAACAGCTTTACGCGTTCGATGGGAGCAACCGCCGTTTTCGAGATAGCGGCGGCTACACCACCAGCCAAGAAATCCTTGGCGAATGCCACTGGATCCGCAAGACCAGACATATTGATTCAGACAGTTAGTGTGAAAACGAGTTAACAAAATAAAGAGGAGGAACCACTCCTACGTTTCGGACGCGCGCCGGACGACGAGTGAGCGAGACGAGTTCCTCTCGTTGAACCGACCTCTGCTAAGAATAGCTGCGCAGGTCACGTGCAGAGTTCTGCGCAGGTTCAATCTTCTGGCACGGCCGCACCTTGAGACCCTGACACTTCATACACTTCGTACGCGTACTCTGTTCCCGAATTCGTGACCTTTCTTTCGTATCTTGCGACACTACGCCTTTCTTCCCCTTTTTCACGGTCACCAAGTGTATATCAATTAAATAGAATGCGTTCACGGTCAGTCGTTTCGAAATTAGATGTTTAACCGCGCTTATGACGTGTTTCCGGTAAAGAAAATATAGAAATTGTCGCTAGTGTCAAGGTATTCGAAACGCGAAGTAGTTTGGCGGGAATATATTTCTATAAAACGATGAAATATGTATCATATTTTTACGTATTATACCAAGATTTCTTCCGTATTTAACAATAGTGATTAAATGAATACCAAACACGGATATTATAGCAGACTAACAAAAATAATTGATATCAGTATTTTTAATATATTTCTACAAATAAAAATTAATTGATGATTGCAACTTAATATTTAATAAAAAAAAGAATATAATGATATCATTTTCTTTCTTCATATCTTAATTCACAAAGAATTGTACAAATTATAGGAAGGAATATCGTAGAGAAGTTGTGTGCATATTTGAAATACCCGCCTGATACACCCATCTTTACTGGTTCTCCAGGCACTAATAGGGTATAATTTACAATTATTTTCCTATTTTAACAAGGAATAACTAATAACAATTTATCTTTACCTTAACTTTAATATAATCCACTCCTTGATTATCATTTTTATGTAATCACAACATTGCTTAGTTTTAACATAAACATTCTTGTAACTATAATATTATTTGCAACAATCGTTAATGATAAAAATTGCTGGAGCGATCTATAAAATCGAAGAAAATTACATTAAAGGGAAAAAGAAGAAAACATTATGTCAAGGATAATGACCGATCGAGTTTTGTATTATACAATTTGATGTGACCCTATTCGATTTGAGGCAGGTATTACAGTACAATTCCGTCATACCGATCGATCGTTATCTCTACACTTTGGTAATGGTCATGTATATAATATGAATACATAGATCAAGTTATATTCTCATCGATAAGAACATTTATTATCAACATTTTTTATATTTTTATTTATTAATACAAGTAGAAAATTTTGATAAATACAATTGCGATAAAGTACATGTGTTGTACCGTGATTGTCTTTGGGGTGGTTTCGAGTTTGCGCTGTTTAAGATACAAGAACGAGATACAAGGTCAATCTCTCATGAAGAAGGAGGTCAACAGGGCGCGACTTGCGTAACCCTGGCGTATGGCCAGTATGTTACGAAGCACAACGCCAGGGTTCAATGGAGTAACTTCAAGTAAAGTGTATTTATACACCTTGAAGACACGTACATACGTAGTGGACCTTGTAGAGAATAGACTAATGCTAAAAATGTCCTTTGTCTACATCATGTAAATTTCACTGCGCGTGCAAGTATTCGTAGTGAGAATTAATCATATCAATTGATATCGGCCGAGCATAAACTTATGGATACTGGTACATAAATACTAGTACAATAATTTTAATCGTAACACTGGTAATCGACTGTATCTTTTAAATGTTCTTGCACTTCCGTATAAATTTCTGTTTTCGATATATCTATTTAAACATTTAAGGAAATTGTAACTTGTATATAATAATTATCCATTGTGTTTCCAATTGGATGAATAATTGAATGGTAACAAAAATTGACTGAGGATATTATAAATACATAATATGTAATCATAATTCATATAATTATATAGAATTAAGTAAGAGACTATGTAATATTAGAGAAGTAACATCTTTGTAATAGGACACTTAAAAAATTTCAAGATATATCATCATCTATTTTTATACCAAAATATTTGTCTGTACTTATGCCTAATTCTATCGTACTACTACTAACTTATCTTCATCGATTCACGTAGCTATTCCAGTTATAACGGGAAATTCCACATTTACTGAGTTCAGTGATAATATTCAATATACTGTTGTGATTATCTACACACGACACATGTAAGCAGAATGACTCGTATGGCTCATATTATGCATTATCATCAGTATTTTGACGACTGTGTAGATATATATAAATAAAAATTCAAAATTTTTGTCAATGCATCGATATATTATTCATCACAGAGTACTTCCTAACTTGTAAACGATGTTACGTAACTATTATCAAATCGACATATAATACTAAAAAGAAGTTAGAATGAATAGAAGAAAAACCATTAGATACATACGTATATGCGTCATTCAGTTGCATACACAGAAAGTTAACGATTGCAAGCTCTAACACATTACTATATCGAACTTGCATCCTGGAACTTAAGTATGTGGATTGGATTAAATAACGACCTTGATGGCGTATGCGGCTGTCTGCACATAGTGTAATAACTGAAGTCATGATGGTCAATGCACCTGAAAGCAGTCCGAAGTGGTTTTATTACTTGATAGAGATCTACAGGATTTAAGGTTTTGTAGCGCGACAATACATATCCCACAAAAGTAAAACAACCAGAGAATCGAAAGCCATATTCTTCGCGCATGCCTAAGATTCTTTCTCTATCGGAAACGGAAGAACTTTCTTGACTGTCTGTATTTTCTCTACGCGCACACTAACAAACAATTCAGAAATCGGCAGAACGACAACTTCACATCATAATAAACACAGCATTTTAAATGCCGAAATTATCAATGTTACATATTTCGCATTACTTTTATTCAAAAAACGGTGAGTTCGGAGCTGAATTTTTCTTTACAAAAAGTTTTTTATGGCCATTTTATAAAATATATTAGTTCTGTAATAACTTTGAGAGAACGGGTTTTCCATAATTAACCAAATGTCATTTTTGCAGAGGCTTACTATAGAGATTTTATGTTAAAACTTTCAACTTCAATGATGAATGTCTTTATTTCGGTAAGGCTAGGTTCCCTAAATATTGAGCCATGTATAGATAATATACTAAATTACGTATCGTCAACATTTGAGAGCAATTAAAATTAAGAAAATTAACTTACGTTACAAATACCTTAAACGTATATAAGATGATGTAAATAATTTATATGAACAATAATATATTATATGAATATAAAAATACATAAATTCTGATTAAGGGTAATGCTCAAGACATTTATCGTTTTTGCCTTTCGAATAGGACGTCTATTATTAATTACGTAAAAATAAATATGATTGATATTTCTAATTGCACAATGTACCGATTATACATGTACGATGTACAAAATAAAATTTTGATGTTTCTCTACCCGATCCAAATAAGGCGAGCTAAGCGAATAGTACGACATTTATTTGTCACTGCAGAACTAATAAAATTTTATATTTCTTTAATTCACTGTAGAAGTACGAAAAGTTTCGAAAGAAACTTTTCTCAAGTGATTGATATATTAGAATTAATAGCATATTCAAAGTGCTTCATTGCAGTGTCAGGGTCATTTTACGCACAGGAAGCTATTAACAATTTATTCTATGGTTTCTGTGGCATTTCATAGTATCCACAGTTGGTACAGTAGAATAAATCCTGTCTAATCCAAACTAAGATCAAACCGAGAGTAATAATAAATAAGCTGTTTTACTATATTTTGTAACGTAAAATACAATAAGGTTATCCATGATATACAATTAGAGTATATACCCAAACTTTAAAATTTAGATTATGTAATTAATCTATACTCTGTCTCTAATATATTTAAAAATATTGAAAAGCACGAGTAAACATACATTATACATATTTTATAGTTTCCAATGAAACTTTTTTTTAATTAATAATTAGATCTAACACCCTCTAGTGTAGTATTGCAAAGTATGTTAAATGCAGGAACGTGTGGAATATGAAACTGTGAAGTGACGAATACATACGAATCAAGCCGGACATTTATGAAACGTCAGACTTACAATTAAATTACGATTTTACGGCATTTTGCGGTAAATAACATGTTTCTTCTTCACGATTTTCAATTATGTAGTGGTTGTCTAATAATAACGATAGTGTAAACTTTTGTGCGAAATTTTCGTGTTGTTTCATAAATTTATAATGATGTCACTTTCTGTCTCAGGTTATGGCTTCCTGCAATCTCTCAGACTTTTATTACGCTTTAAATAAACAATTTTTATTTTTCACATATCTCGTAGTATTATTTTGTGCAAGTAAAAGAATTAAAATATTTGAATTCCATAATATATTTATGACAATACGTGGAAATAAAAATATGATTGTCTTATTTTTTAATTCCGACTTGTATAAACATTGTTGTTAGAAAGTTCATATATATTAGCGTCGCCAAGTTAATATATGAATGAATGAAGTAAACAAAGATATATATATATATATACATACACGTATGTGTGTGTGTGTGTTTATATATCTCATTCTGCTCCTATATTTTTTATTTTTGGAAAAAGTAAATATTAAAAGAAGTATCTTACATAACATAATTTTTTTATTGTTTTAGAACGAAAATGCTATGTATTTACAGTATGACATTAGCATGTATTAATGTTGCCTGAAAGTAAGGCATACATAGACAATATGACAGAAGGTTAGTAAATGTGGTATTTATAGCCTATAATTGTTTTTTAAATTGAATATATATATATATATATATGTATATATATATATATATTTTATATTTTAATATGTATCTATCTGATTTATATATTTATCAAGATTATAACGAAATGAATTAATTCATATTTTAGGAGGTGAAACTCAACCAACTCCTGGAAATGAGGCACAACCTGGTATGCTGTGATCTTCTTCATTGATTCTTCATATACATTAAATTTTTCAAATTTTAGTGCACTGAAAATGAAGCTATCAAGCTTAATATAATTAAGTTAGTGTTCATTGTGGGCATCTGTTACGTTACAGAATGGGGCTTCATCTATTAGTCTCTACCATCATACAGAATTAATAGTGTTAGAACTGAGAATATTTTTGTAGTAGTAGCTTCTAGACATGATCATACAAAATATTTGTGTTTAAAACAATATATTTTTATACTTCTATTAAATAAATTATAGAATTAGTTAATATATAAATTTCCCAATGACTAAACCTGTCATTTTTATCAGAAGCCTCTGAAGCCAGGGCCGTACATGGCGAAGGATTACATGAAGCAGCAGCAGAATCATCTCAAAGTGTACCTGAACCCAATCAAGATTTACTTACTGTTCATGGAGCAACGCAAGGAGAAAGTAGCGATGCTGTTAGCATTCATACTGCCAGTACTTCAGTTTCTGGCAATGGTCAGCACACAACTCATATAACATTGGCTAAAGAAATATAAATATATATTGAAATTTATTGGTTTTCATAGAATCAAGTTCCAGTAGAGTGAGTGCAATAACTGTCGTGTTACCTTGGGGTGCTCAGAAGGAAACAGTGAAATCACAACAAATAGGAGATATGGATTTAAGACCTGGAGAGTTCGTGATGCGTACTTTGTTTGCAGAGTTCACCACTCAAGCAGAAAAAAAAATGGAAGCAGTGATGACAGAACATGTAAGTAATTTTATTATTTAGACAAGGTCTCTTTTTGACAACAAATATATTACAGGAAAAGCCACTTTCAAAAGTTTTACAAAGAGGAGAAGATCCACAATTTGACCAATTGTTATCCGCATTTGGTTCAGTTGCAGAACATTGTTTGCCTTCTATTTTACGCGCACTTTTTAATTGGTACGAACGTCAGTTAGTTGATCAAGGTAGCGATCAAAGAAAACCTGCGCCTGGAAAAGAAGATCAGAAAGGAAAAAGGTAAAAACATGTTTTAAATATCAAAATTATGAAAATTGTAAAATAAATGTTCTATTTCAGCATCATGTATACAATAGTATCAGGAAGTGTAGAGACAGTTGAAAGGAGTGAAGCAGATTTACTTCAGGAACGAAGAGATCTTGCAGTAGAATTTATATTTTGTTTAATGTTAATAGAGGTTTTACGTCAATTACCATTTCACCCTGGTCATGAAGATTTAGTAACTTACATAGAAAATATAGCTTTCAAACATTTCAAATACAGAGAAGGGTAAGAGCATAATACAATACAAATTTTATAAAATATCAGACTGTTTTACAGAAGGTTACAATTGTGTTACAGAATACAAAATGAGCCAAATGCAGCAAACATTCATATCATTGCTGATCTTTATGCAGAAGTAATAGGAGTTCTTGCACAGTCTCGATTTATGTCAGTTAGGAAACGTTTTATGGTCGAATTGAAAGAATTACGTGCTAAGGAACCAGGACCTCACACTACACAGAGTATTATTTCGTTACTAATGGGAATGAAATTTTTTAGAGTAAAAGTAATTAAAAAGCAAAAGTTGTTTTTAAATATTTTTATTGTATAAGTTTCTGTACATATTCTGCATATATGTATAAAATTGTAGATGGTACCAATAGAAGAATTTGAGGCCTCATTTCAGTTTATGCAAGAGTGTGCACAATATTTTTTGGAAGTAAAAGATAAAGATGTCAAACATGCTTTGGCTGGACTTTTCGTTGAGATACTTGTTCCTGTTGCAGCTGTAAGCTTATAACATTACATCACTAATATCTATATTAAAATTTTAACACGTATAAGTGATATTAATTTTATATTTCAGGCTGTCAAAAATGAAGTTAATGTACCTTGTCTAAAGAATTTTGTAGAAATGTTATATTCTACAACGTTAGATATGTGTACAAAATCAAAACATAGATTGGCCCTTTTTCCTCTTGTAACTTGTTTGTTATGTGTCAGTCAGAAAACATTTTTTTTGCAAAATTGGCATTACTTTCTAGCAATGTGCCTATCGCATTTGAAGAATCGAGATCCTAAGATGTGTCGTGTTGCTTTAGGTATATAAATAATTTCTTATATAAGCAGATTTTATATTATAATAAAATAGTCTGAACATTTCTATTTATTTTTCAGAGGCCTTATATCGTTTACTTTGGGTATACATGATACGTATTAAATGCGAGAGTAATTCAGCTACTCAAAGTAGATTACAAAGTATAGTAAATTCTTTGTTCCCGAAAGGTTCAAAAGCGGTAGTACCACGTGATACCCCACTGAATATTTTTGTAAAAATCATTCAATTCATTGCACAGGAAAGATTGGATTTTGCCATGCGAGAAATAGTATTTGATTTGTTATCCGTGGGTAGACCAGTGAAGATAATTTTAACTCCTGAACGTATGAGTATTGGACTTCGAGCTTTTTTGGTTGTAGCTGATAGTTTACAACAAAAAGAAGGAGAACCACCTATGCCGCGTACGATGGGAGTATTACCAAGCGGTAATACTATGCGAGTTAAAAAAACATTTCTCAATAAGGTAAGTATGGAAAATGGATTGTGTATATAATTTAAATAATTAACTGCATATTTCTAACAAAGATTTTAATTTTATAAAATTTAGATGTTAACAGAAGATACAGCAAGAAGTATAGGAATGTCTTCGTATTTTCCACATGTTCGACGAGTATTTGTTGATATACTACGTGCTTTAGATGTTCATTATGGCAGACCTCTTATGATGACAAGCACTCAAAATATGAATAAGGAACCAGATGAAATGATTACCGGAGAACGAAAACCTAGGATAGATCTTTTCCGAACTTGCGTTGCTGCAGTTCCTCGATTAATACCTGATGGAATGACTGGTGCTGAATTAGTTGATTTGTTATCCCGTTTAACTGTCCACATGGATGAAGAACTTCGTGGATTAGCATATCAAAGTCTACAAACCTTAGTATTAGATTTTCCCGACTGGAGGCAGGATGTTGTTCTTGGATTTACACAATTTCTTGCTAGAGATGTCCAAGATACTTTTCCGCAACTTGTTGATAACGGTTTGAGAATGCTTTTGCAACTTCTAACGAGTTGGAAAAATGCACTAACAAGTCCTAGCATAAGATCTAAGGAGCAATCAGTGGATAATGCAAGAACTAATACTCGCGTAGATAGTAACATTAAGAAAAGTGAATCGGGACAAAAGATAGAACCTGTTTCTAGCGTTTTTCATCTAGTGGAAGGATTTGCGTTAGTTATGCTTTGCAATTGTCGCCTTTATCCTAGAAGAATAGCAGTTCATATATTACGTGAAGTTAAACATTTATTGAAAACATTAGGTAAGTTCAATTACATCGGGGCATTTCAACATAAAGAAGTCAAACATTGAATAAGCATTTATTTCATTTTAGGAGGCTTAGAAGATGATCAACCTGTGATCGATGTAATAGACGCTTGTTGTCCAACAGTTTTGGAGAAATGCTATCATATGTTACCTCCTGCTGAAAAAGCAGCAGCTGCTTCTACTTCTAACGTTGATCTTCAGTGGATAGCTGAAAGAAGTAGTTGTGTATGGACAGCAGGTGATGATAACAGTGACATAATCATCTTAATTACATTAGCCAAGCATATAATCTCCCTTAATATATAATGTAAAATTACAGGTCTTCATGATGATACTAGTACAAAAAGTTCTTCTTCTTTAAATTTGAATGGAGCAGATCCATGGGGAAGTTGCTTGTTTGCATTTTTAGAGAAAGATAGAGTGCTAACATTGTGTCCCACTGCTGTAGCACATTCGTGGCCTATCGTTTTTACCCGGATAAATTCACTGTTCTCAGTAATTGATCCCACGTAAGACCATACTAAAGTTTGTAAAAAGTTATATGTTTATAATTCTACAAAAGTAAAAGTATTTATTTTTAATTTTTTAGACCTGTAAATGACAATAGAGCTTCTCTATTAAGAAGTTCAACCGCAGTTCGGAAACCTGTGAATGAGAGAGATATGTACATGCATGTGTGGAAAAATTATCTAACTTTTGGATACAGAGTTGTTCCACCAGTACCAAGCCCTGTTGTACGGTGTGCTAGTCCAGATCTCAGCCTAAGGTAAGTTCGTGCTTAAATATCTCTATACGAACATTAGTCTCATAACGTACCATTTTATGTTATTATTTAAAATACATTGAAGACATTATATTAAAACATAAGAGGTCAATAAACATTAGTGGTGTAGTCGTCATATAGTCCTAAACTCACATTATTTGCACAAATTAGTGCCAAATTCAAAATCATAAATGATGCAGTTTATAGCTCAATTATTAGAGCTTTAGGCGTGTATGAAACAATGATTATCAGGTGGAATTAAATTTATTTGGTATTAATTGGTGTGGGGTCGTGTCTGCTTATGTCTGTTGTATACCTCGGAAATATTTGATATATCGATGTTTATTTCTCATAAACCATTATAATAATAATTAAAGTGTAGAACTCTGTGAATCATATGATTCTTTATTATAACATGCATATCCTGTTGTGGCACGCACGTGGCATCTATATTCCTAACGTCTGATACGTTGCAAGATTGTCTACTCTCACATGAACTATGCACATTATCACATCTAGGACTCCATTATCGTATTAGTAACAATAAGGTGTTTTATATAAAATAGAAGAGCACCAATTTCTACCAAGGCGCGCTTTGCACTCGGGAGCGGGATTCAATATTGCACATCTTTTTCTTGAGCGCATATCTCTTCGCTTTAGTTTCCTGTAACATTCTTTACTTCGCATGCCATTCGTCACTGTCTCGCACATGTACATCTGGACCTTAGAGTAGTAGTTTCTGAGCAGTAAATAATGTTTGATACAAGGAGCATTGGTGGTACACTGTATTGCATACTCTAGTGGTCAGCATACGGTGGAGTTTGGTGTGTTGTGCATGAGTAAGGAGTTGAGTCAGAGCCTGGAGAATCTCGGTGGGGCACAGACCCTGCCGGGTCGCTTCTCCGTTCCGTCCATTTCCGGCATCTACACCAGGCATAAGCGGACCAGGTGAGCCTAATTAACCATAGCGAACGACGATGCTTCGAAGTCACCCGGGATTAAACGGTCGTTGGTAATTTGCACAATCTTTTTATGAGACTGTTTTCTTTATTTGCAAGTTTTTTAGCTCTCTGATCAAACTGCTGTTGCTAACACGAATATATATTTTTATTTACTCTTTCTATCTAGCCTTACGACCGTTCCCGATCGCTTTAATCGGAAGTTAAACTTGTCAGTCGCGCACGATTTACATGTTTGTAACAGTTCAACTTTAAAAGACTTTAATATATGAAAAATTTGAATATTCTCATAGTTCATCGCCGGATAGTCTATCTGCTGAACGAGGTGATAACAAATCACCTGGTACAAATGCAAGTCCTGCAGCTTTATATAAGTTAACAGTACCTTTATTGAGATGTGAAGTAGTGGATGTTAGAGATGCTGCTGTGCAAGCAATCGGAAAAGTAAATGCCGATGCGTTAAAGTAAGTAAATATAAATATTGTTCAGCATGAAGTATCCTTATTGATGATCATTATTTTCAGAGATTTAATGGAAGAATTAGTTCTTTACATCCGTGAGGCGGTTGATCGTAAACAAGAAAATATGAGACGTAGAAGACGAAGAGATGCATTGAGATTGCAACTAGTGAGAGTATTGGAATTGATTGCTGAATATGGAACGTTCGGTATTTGGTTAGTAATCGATCTCTTTAACATAGTTAATCATCACTATCTCATTCCCTTTATTAAATTTCATATATTTTTATAGCCCTGCAGTATTAGATCGAGAAACACAATCGCTTCATCCCACGTTTGTCGAGTACATCGATGGCGCCCGTTTATACTTAGAAAACGAAACTGATAAAGAAGCCCCTGCAGTTCGTGATATTAAGTTGCATTTCTGTAATTTCATCAGAAAAATGATCAAGAGCTTTTCATGTAAGTACCTTATTCATAGAAACACATTTACAGTAAACATTTATAGTAATTCATATTTCTTGTATTTTAGTGGAGACATGTCACACATTATTGAAAAGAGACTTGAGACGGAACTTGTTTATGCTATTCGCTAGTTGGTCAGGTCCTTATGGACGACCGCTTGCTAGTACATCTTCACTTCAGGAAGAAGAAAAGTGTTGTACAGAATTACAACTTTCAGCGTTGCAAGCTATGAGCGGTCTATTATGTTGTGGGTCGTGTTTCAATCCACAATCACTTTCTGAAGAAGGAGCAATACTTTATCAATGGCTAGATTTACTACTGGCAAGCAAGGATGAAAAAGTAAATTTCAGAATATTTTTATGTTTGATAAGTTGTCTTCAGGAATTTTACATGTTGGAAAAATATTTTAGATCTATGCGCTTGCTCGAGAAACAGTAGTTTTATTGTTGGAATGTAACCCCGATATTGGAACACTTCTCGATTGGGTAGTCGATCGATGTTACACTGGTGCTCCACAAGTAGCTGACGGTTGTTTCCTTGCCTTAGCAACAATTTTTAGTGCAAGGTTAGTGACATATTTATACATTCAAATATTTAGATATCTTAAATTATGAAAAATTTATTTTTAGACATGATATCAAATTATGAGACAGTACAAAAAGATTTGGTCATTTCTTTAGTACATAAATATGACACAAAGTATATTTAATGTTTATAGAGAATATCCTTGTGATCATTATACAAGCATCATTAATGTTACCCTAATGAGTACGGGTTGTCCTCGTGCTCCTGTTCACGACGCAGCACTCCAACTTCTTCAATTGTTGGATCAAAGATTTTTCGGGAACGTAGGTCCTCTCCCCGCTACAGAACCGGAGACCAGTAAGTTTATAATTGTTCGTTCATTTCAGCCTTCTAACGAAAAGTTAACATTATATTTATATTTGAAATTTTACGTAAAAATATGTTCAAGAACGTAGCTTCAAAAATATCAACTATATCACTTCTTAGATTATTATAAAGTGCTTTACTCTACATTTAATTCATGAAATTCTTCCCATGGTTCCGTAAATACAATCGCATGTTGACGTGTTGCTCCCGCGGTAGACCGTACAAAATTTGAACCTGAGAATAAATATGATTTTCATAAATCAATGAATGAATTAATATTGTGTATAAAAACAATGGCTATCAACGTTGATTTTATATTATCGATTTCGTATGTACCATTTTGCTTTCCTTGATTCGACACTTGAGTCATAGTCACATTTCTTCTACGGAACCGTTTCAAAAACATGCAGCGTATCGCTCTTCGAAAATTTTGTCCTGTTGCGCAGAACAAGATAAAATTAATTCCAAAGTTGGTATTAAATAATAAATTACAAACTTGTTGCGCCAATTCCACTGATCTGGGTGCGTTGCTTTCCTCCTGAAACTATGTTTTTTACATCCAATATTGATGAAATTACGCTAATACATAGATGCTAATCGTTTCAATTCTTCTTGGTTGTACGTACATGTAAAAAAGCGTGAATTCTGAAAACATACGCAGGTAGATTGAAACAAAGGAAAACGCTAGAGACAACGAGCAACATCTTGGTGATCTTGGTCTGCGCCAAATTGTTCCGGAAACTTTGAGCGTATGGTTGTCTCTCTTTCACGATATGCGGTTCGTTGGTTAGAGATTTTCTAATTTTAATATGTCTATAAATAGCTCGTGCAATCAGCACGTTCAAGATAATGATCACCGTGAACGGTATAGCAAACGTTAATACCGTGTCAATTACGTTGTAAACAATCGCCCAAGATTCCAGTCCTTCCGCCAAATGGCACTCGGTTACGTTTCCTTTTTCATTAGACTCTAATCGCGGCGCTGAAAACCATAAAACCGGACTACACAGTATAAGTCCCAATATGGTCAATATAGCGACTGCCAATTTTGCTCTAGTCACTGTACACATTGACTGACGATACAGTGGATATTCCACGGCAATAAACCTCTCGATGGTGAATGCCACCACGAGCCAAATGCTCATGAAACTGCAAAGAGTCGTTAAGTAGATGAAAAATTGGCAGAAACCTGGCTTATTGAACAGACCAACCTCTACCATATTTAGCCAAACCACGAAAACGGATACCAGAAAACCGGTATCGCTTATGGCTAATGCACCGAGGTAAATGCTCGAAGAATACTGGCAGAGTTTCGTTCCAAAAAACACGATTACCGAAAGGCAATTCCCCAGTGAACCGAAGTAGACTAGAATCGGGGTGTAATATAATTGGACGCTACGTAATATGTTTTCCGTTAAGTCGAGCTCCACGAGGTCTCTTTGCACGTGTACCATTTTCGCAAGATGATTTTAAACAAGGGAGAGTGATCGATCTTGATCGTATGCAGGATGCGTTCGCAATGACGCGTGACGCTCGAAAATATATTTATGTTTTCGTTTTTCATCAATTGACATCCCACAGATGCGAATACATTTTCGTGTGATTTATATTTTCCACGTGCAGCATATTGGACTCGATATTTTTCTAATCGTCTTTCAGAAGAATATTTAGTAATACTATTTTAAATAAAGAAATGACGCGATAATAATTGTTTGGAAATTTCATTTGGAAGAAAATCACTGAATTTTCTAAAATTAATTTTTTATGAATCAGGATTGTAACGCTGAGTATTCTCTTATATTTTATCATTATCGTAAAATAGTGGTCCTCTTAATTGCTTCGTAGCACCAACATGTTTTTAATTCATCAGAGAGATTCAACGACTTTTTCAGTTGTTATGCTTTTCCAGTCTTTGATTTAAGCAGATGAATTCTTTCTTAGCTTTTAGAAGCAATCTATTCGATTCCATATCGCGAATAGGAACGTACGGTATTTGTTTAACGTTCTACGAAAAACTGTATTGGAGTGTTGCCAAATTCTCTTGACGTCTTCAAAGGTTCACGAAGAAGTGCATGTCACTCGCGTACGATTCGCTATAATTTCAAGTTAGAAAATTCAGCGTAAGTTTAAATTATCATTCATTAAACGAAATATTCAATTTCCAGCATTAAAACTTCTCACATAAGTTATGGTAAATAGAATTGAATGATACCGAAACGTTTCAATCCTTTGAACTAACATATTTTATTTTATTTTATTTTAGCTTATTTTACAGCACAATTTTTGCTTTAATTAATTCAGTGCTTTTTCCACTATACTGCAGTGAAAAGTGCGCGCACAATTTATTTGTTTATAATTTTAATAAGTTATATTCGTTATTATTATGTTCAGTTTCAAGAAATCTTATGAATAGGAACACTATCTTAAATGCTTCTTTTTATTTTTATAGCTTTTTTACACGTATTATTGGTACTAAAAATGTTTATCGATGACAGATGCTTTGAGGAATTGTTTATTTAAAAAAAGACTTTTCTGGATAACGGACGGGAAAGTTAAGTAGTATACATCGAGATGCCAGCTCGACTATTTCTGCATGGTGCATCGGCAACCGTTCCTGATAAAGTCCAATCCAGCTTCTGCGCACCAAACCGATATATGAATTCTTACATGTTACGTGGAACACTTTGCAAAAAGATAACATATTTATTATCAAATGCAAGTCATATGATATTAGATATTGTATAACTTCTACCGACACTATCATTAAAAAATGTTACTCTATTTGCTAATTATAATGCGTGTAGATTTACACTTATCTTCCTGCAATTATAATATAATTATAATAATACAATTTAATATATAATATAATATCTTATAATATAATAAATAATGTAATTATAATGTAATATTTGAATTTCTAAATTGTATTAATTCTCTAAGGAATACTTTTTTCTAAATATGATTGAAAAGCTAGCTAGTTTTTCCTTCACGTCCTTTAATTAATCAGTTTTAATATTCAAAAAGATTCCACATTGTTTTGAAATATGTGGTTTTAAAGATTGTGGAATATATTTCATATGTATCTTTTATTCTCATAAAGTTTAAAATTGGCTCCTCTTATTGGTTTCATTAAAAGCATCTCTTAGTTTTATTCGCTTCCTTAACGCAATAAAACTGTATTGAACATTAATTATACGCTTCCCCATCAATTTCAGAGTTATTTTGACGCGAAGCACTGTCCTTAATAATTCCACCGATACTTGCTTTAGGTCAGGATGACCCTGTTGGCGGCTCATCAACTACAGCTACTTCTGCACCAGGACAACAAAGTAATCCCATCGGCGGAATGTCCTCGAACGGTACAATTAGGGGTGGCACTCTTGATGTACTTCTATCGACTACATATTGTCGCAATCAAATGTATCTTTCTCGTCAACTTGCTCAACTTCATCCGGAGCTGACGATGCCAATGTTCAGCGGTAAGTTTCTTTTTCATTGTAACAAAAATGATTTTGCAGCTTCAGTTTAACAAAAAATTCAGATGTTTTTTAATAAGCATTTCAGAAGGAAATATTGACTATGGATACACAGTTTAAAAAGAACCATCATGCTATTTATACTCTTTTGGAATAATTTGTTATTTTAATTAACGGTTTAATCAGTTGCCAGACTAAGTCTTTTGATATTCATTTTCAATTGTTATTGTAAGATATGAGAAAAAGAAACGAGATTACTATATCTTTATCCATTATAGTTTGTATCATTTATATCTTACATTATAGTCATGTTGATTGCCCTGTGTAACATATACTCGTATTTTATATAAACTTATTGATACAAATTGGATGATGCATCGATATGATATTATTTATAGCGTTTATTTTCGCAATTATTTCTCTTATTTTCCGTATCAATGTGAATTTGTAAGTTTAGTATTTTCTCATTATTTACGAAATAACGATTGGTACAAGATGATGATTGTTATTGATCATTGCAATATAATTTTTAGGATCTACATTTATCATAATAATAAACAAAATGCGTTCGTTTCTGTTTCTCAGTGTTTATTGTGTACAACATTTTAGGCAGAAGTCCATTAGACAGCTCAAGCCTTCTGCTAGCAGACAGCTAGAAATAATTCATCCATTTATAACTCAGCCTAATACCTCTTTCTCTAGTTTACTTTGTATATTTGTACAGAAAATATACGTTGTCGTACTGGTTTTGATTAGCATTTCCAATGAACAATGATAAATAATATTATCGAATGGATTCCGAACGATACTTTACACGTTCGAATGTAATCTCTTTTGTTTGATCACGTTTTCTGTGTATACATATATACTTAATAAAAAGCAAAAACAGAAATGCTTTCTTTCTGCACTTCACTTGGCAACATACCTATCAAATAATGCATTGAAGTAATTGTTAAGGACATTTATATTACGAATTTAGTACATGGTTCTTTCAACAGTATACTTTGATTATGCGTTAATTAAAAGTAATTATATGTTATTATACGTTAATTAAAAATGCAATAATCAATATTTCAATCCATTCAGTAAGGAAAGATGAGTAATTCCTGCAAAAATAGTCTTGAAACAGACATAAATACCGTACTACGAATTAAGTCAATCAATATCTTATTAAATGGTTAACAAATGTATAAGACTAATGTTGCATTATATATTATTTGCAGAAATTACACACAGGTTTCAAACAGCTAGAAGAGAAGTTCGGCAATTGTTACTGCAATATTTGTTGCCCTGGTTACACAACATGGAATTAGTGGACCCAAATGTACCACCACCCTCCAATCCATTGAGTTATTATCAGGTAAAGTTTATAGATTATTTATTAAATAATTTTCCTATTATTTACTATTGATTTAAAATTAATCTTGTAGCAACTTAATCAAAGCTTTAAGTGGAATGGTAACAATGCCGCGATGAATGTTATTGGTATGCATCTTATCATATATGGAAAAGAGTTTAATTTTTTAATTGTTAAAAAATATTTGGAGGCCCCGGGCATCAATCCCGGTACCTCTCGCATGCTAAGCGAGCGCTCTACCATCTAAACTACGCCCCCTTTAATCCGGTTTATTTCAAGTATCATTTTGGAACAGCAGTGTGATCCAATTTAGTGAAAGGATCAAAAACAAGATTTTGGAGGCGCCGGGCATCGATCCCGGTACCTCTCGCATGCTAAGCGAGCGCTCTACCATCTGAGCTACGCCCCCTCTGATTACCTTCCTTGAGAAATTAATTTTTATATCGAAAATAAGGGATTCCTAGACAAGTTAGAATTCAGTAGTATAATATAGAAGATGTCAGACGTCAGCTACGGTACTCGGCTGACTGCCATTTGCTACTTCTATACTACTTACATGCTATTCAGATACTATTGGCGATTAGTTCAATTGGTTTGAAATTTTATGCCCAATGCACTTTATGCAATTTATATTCAACAAAAATTGTTTATGAACAATTTAAATACCATTTGTACATAATTGTAATAGAATTCATAGGAAGTTCGCGGTATTATACACGAAAGAAATATTCTTGATTTTATAGATGTTTAGAGAAGAAAACAACGTTATTACACATATATTTAGAGAAGGCCATTTTGTGAAAAGTTACGGATAGCCATAATGATTACTATCGAGAAATTTAATACTAGTGGAATATCTGATAGCAAAATATTCTGGGTTTATAATTAAAAGATGCTTCTGCAAATTTTCTACCTTACAGAGTTTGAATTAAAACCTTTATAGTCAAAAATTTCTTGGAGGCGCCGGGCATCGATCCCGGTACCTCTCGCATGCTAAGCGAGCGCTCTACCATCTGAGCTACGCCCCCTTTGGTCTGATTCCTTTAAATTGTCATTGTAGATTTATAATGTAGTCCAGTTTTAGTGAAAGGAGCAAAAATTTATTTTGGAGGCGCCGGGTATCGATCCCGGTACCTCTCGCATGCTAAGCGAGCGCTCTACCATCTGAGCTACGCCCCCTTCGATTTTATTAATTTTCTCTATCAGTTTGCAATATCAAAGTGCTCTAATTTTGATAAAAGGATCAAAAGTGAAATCTGAAGACGCCGGGCATCGGCCCCGGTACCTCTCGCATGCTACGCGAACGCTCTACCATCTGATTTTTTTTTTTATAACGCTTATTGACCAGTAGATGAATATTACATTTGTATGTTGTTCACAATAAATAATGAACTTCGGTTGTGGAGTGGTTTAGGTAAAAGTACCGATACGTGACGGTACGACATAGCCATACAATGTTTTGTGTGTCCGAATTACATTTTTTATTGTTGTAATTATATAACTTAGATTCAAGTCGCTG